>NW_026067918.1:2788789-2815071 GCF_014885135.2 Alexandromys fortis
CTCTCTCTCTCTCTCTCTCTCTCTCTCTCTCTCTCTCTCTCTCTCTCTCTCTCTCTCTCTCTCTCTCTCACACACACACACACACACACACACCCTCCCATTCACTCTCTTGACCACTGAGGTCATGTACTTGAACACTGGATTCCCAGCACGAGGCACTATTTAGGAGATGGAGCCTTGCTCAAGGAAGCAGCACATCATTGGGGCAGGCTTTAGATTTATAGCCTCACCTACTTCCTGTTCTGTCTCTCTGCTTCCTCTCTGTGGAGTAAGGATGTGATCATCCAGCTTCCTGTTTCTATTGTTATCCCTTCTCTATCATAATGGACCTTATCTCTCTGGAACCAGAAACCAAAAGAAACCCTTTCTTCAAAAGAAAAAAAGAAAGAATCAACAATAACAAAAATAAATAAATCACACTGTAGTAAAGCTATCACATATTAAAAAAAAACCACTATACTAAAAGCACAAAGTTATGATTTATCCCCAAGACAGTGCAGTCTGATAACTGACCAGAAAGCAAATGGGAATTCCACCCTGATCAAGAAAAGGACAAATTCAAACTATGGAAAGTACCATAGAACTCAGCTGTGAAATCTATGCCCAGCTAAATGGTTAACCAAGAGTCAAGTCAAAACAAAGGCCATTTCAGATAAACAAGGACTCCTTTTTTTTTCTTCTTTTTAATAGACATCACCTCACCAAAGAGCTGTATTTCTGAAAGAAGGTGAGTTTTAAAATAATGACTTACAAAATCCTCGTTCTGTATAATAGAAACTCTGAATAGGATTGAAAGAAAAACTCTTCTGTTGATTTTTATGTATGTTTATGGGTAATCCCAATCATACTGATTACTCTCTAAATAAATATCCCATCAAAATTAAGACATTTGGGCAGTCATGCTGGTGAGACTTTGTGTCCAGGGAAGAGTACTAATCCAAAAAAGTCATCCCTGGGGGCAATATATGTGTGTGTGTAGAGGGGGGAGCATATATGCATGAAACAACAATTAATTAAAAAAATAAGCCACAAATTTGAAAGAGAGTGAAGCGGAGAATACAGGAAGGCTTGGGGGGAGGAAAGGGAAGAGAGAAATGATATATTAATCTCAAAAAACTTGAAAAATTAAAATGCCATTCAACTCCAAAATAGATACGATTAGTTTTCAAGTAGAAATATAAAAAGCATGTACTTTTTGAACGCATGGAATATGGTGAATAAACCTCATTGCATAGCAATGAAACATAAAAGAAATACAGGAAATATCAGGACCCCTGTTAATCCATCTCAGAGTGACTATAGAGTCTGAAGAATGTTACACAGGATAAAGAGCACAAATGGGGCCGGGCGGTGGTGGCGCGCGCCTTTAATCCTAGCACTTGGGAGGCAGGCAGGCAGGCGGATCTCTGTGAGTTTGAGACCAGCCTGGTCTACAAGAGCTAGTTCCAGGACAGGCTCCAAAAAAACCACAGAGAAACCCTGTCTCGAAAAACAAACAAACAAAAAACAAACAAACAAACAAACAAACAAAAAAAGAGTACAAATGGGGGCTTTCTACTAGAACCAACATTGATATTTCTACAAATAAACTGAAAGGTAGAAAATGTCTAAGTTTTCAGATGCCTCTAACATCTACACAGAGATAGCACTAACATATAGGAACCTATTAATGACTAGAGGGAAAAGCAGGGTTCATCTTGGTACTATAAGGGTCTACCACCTGCCAACGGCACGACTCTCTGCTATTCTGAACTTATCAATCAATATGAAGAGCAAAATAAAAATATTACGCTCCCCTAATATTTCAGAAAAGAAAAAAGAAGAAGGGTAAATACAAATATTGGAAAGAATCAAAACCATAGGGAGTGGGTTACATGGCAGCCCAGTGCTAAAGTGCTTGTTTACATATTCCTGGATCTCAATTTGATCTTCACCACCACCAAAATACAGCAGGGAAGGGCTGGACAACAGGACTACCGGAGGGGGACGAGAACAAATTACCACTATAGGCTGCTGAGAGAAGAGAAAGGCCAGGCTACAGGCCTGGGAGTTGGCATGAGAGTGGACCAGGCAATTGTTGCCATCAAGGACACCAAATTCAAAGTAGCCTATGGGGTTCCCCAGAACAGCTGACCCAACACATCTCTATTTCAGGCTGCTATGGCACAGAGTGCTCACACAGTTGACCCAGGTCTCTTCTTTGCTCTGTAAAGTAAGATACCAGACAGAAAGGCAGGAGTCTAGACTAACCTTGGAGCCACCAAGAGACAGACAGATCTAGCCCTTATCTAGCAGGGCTCTGTCCATGGCCTCAAGGGCATGCTCCAAAGGATTATGTTCTCATGCATTGGAAATTCAGGCAGCCCCCAGTCCTGATCTCCAAAGGAGCCTGGCAGAAGAGACATCCTGCCCTTGTAAAGACAGGCCAGGGTCACTGTGACAGGGCCACAACCCCTGTGATAGGCACTGATATTTCTGAGAAAGCAATAGAAGAATTTTTAAAAACCCTTCATTCACACTGTTAGCATGAGGAGTAGTCACCCAAATCCCAGAAAACCTAATTAAATTTGCAGCTTCTTTATGTATTTATAATTCCTTTTCCCCATGAAAATCTATAAATAATGCCTTCTCTACAGACACTGGGCTCCAGTCTTTCTTATAGACTTGCAGAAAGCTAATAAATTACTGTGCCCAGAAATATCCTAGTGATTCATTTTAACTAATCACTGCAGAGATTTGTCTCTAGGAGAAAGCATATGCCTCTCTGCGCTGCAGACCCAAATTTTACTTCCCTTCCAAACTGGAGCATACCCAGGTGCCCTCTGTACATGAAACAAGCAGGCACTAAGAAGACCAAATTTAACTATTCACAGCCTTCTTTCTTCTGAGTCTTTCTTACAATGAAGTGTCAAACGAGGAAGTACATGCGCCAATTACCAGGAAAAATATTCCCATCACACAATCAGGGACACAATGACTCTGGCACTTCCTCCTAATTTAGGTGATTAAGCAATTTGCATACATTTCCAAAAGGAAAAAAAAACTTTTTAAATGACCTTTGGGGATGTATCAGCTTCCTGATATGTCAGGAAACTATCTTCCAGTCAGTCTAAATCATGAAGAAGTTTGGGAGACGGCGCCAAGCAGAGAGGAGGCCAAATTTAAATCTATACAATAGTCCCAGCTCAGCTAACTAGCCCACATCTCTGCATAAGCACCCAATCCTGCCAAAATAAATTTGCATCTATTTCTACATTCACTGTAACCTAGAAAAATGACCTGTTTCTTTTCAGACTGTCTAAACAATGTATCTGCCCTAATAGATTCCATATTCAGGATATTACAGATGATAAAGTTAGGAAATTAAAGATTCTCAGAGAAGGGGGAGTCCCTGGCATTTAAAGATCTAGCCCGGGGACTCTCATTCAACTACTGCGACCATATTCTTCAATCTTTCATGACCTACCAAGGACCGTCCTGACCACCCTGCCTTCCACTCTGTACAACAGCCCTCACGGGTCTCTGGGGGCTCCTCCTAAGTCACTAAGTCCAATCTGCCTCAAGCTTCTGTCACCCTGCACCCCCAAGGACCCCAATACCGAAGCTCCATCTGAAAGGCAGATGAAACAGGAAAGGAAGATGAGACACCAGGAAACCAACTGTCTCCTATATACTTCCAAACCAAACACAACAGGAACAGAAAACAAACAAACAAACAAAAACCCTGCAAACAAGGGAGTCACTAATGAAAAGAATCAGTGACTCCAAGGCCGTGGGAGCCTGAGGCTGCTTCAAGGGCAGAGGGTACAGTAAGACCTCCTGAAACATGCCAATGAGGCAAAAGTAACTGTTACTCGGTGCCTTTATCCTCTCCCCTTTCACTGGGTCAATCCTAGTATCAAGTTTGTAAATAATGGATACAAATATCAAGTATGTTTCCACAATCTGGGTTTCCTCCCTCTGTTGGGTTCCAGCTCATGGTTGCCCCTACTGCTGCTGTTGTTCCTATGCATAATAGGAAATAATACTGAAGAAATGGAAGAATGTTGGCCTGCCTAATTGTGGGTCATTTCTTTACATCTGTAGTTACACAAAGATGAGAATATGCAAATAATCAACTAACCATTCAAAACAGTATTTATAATAAGACTCAGGGCTGATGAGGATAAAACTGAATTTCCCACACTGAGTCAATGTATAAAAAAACAGCAAATTATTTTCCCCAGTGCTATCTAAGATTAGATATCTTCATATTTAAAAAGAGTTTAAAAACAAACCACAACAACAAACCATTAATTCTGAGACCAGTAATTCTACATATTAAAAAAAAATCACATTAAGTTTAAGGTCACTAAGACGTAGAAACCAAAAATCCTAACTATGGTGATCACAAGACAGAATGCTATCTAACTGTTGACTTATTTTCCGGAGGAGCTCATTAACATGAAAAATAAAATGAAGAACGGTGTTAAGCATCACATAAAATCATGTCTGTGGTGCCTCAGTGCTTAAACTGGTTGGCATCTGTTCTGTACTTCCTGTACTCTATCCCCATCCTCTGCAATCTTCTCTTACCATCTTCCCTCACATCTAATCTAAATTTCTAAACATTTCAAAAGTGGTCTTTTTTTGGGTGGTGTTTATTTTGTTGTTGTTGTTGTTGTTTTAGCAATAAGCAACCTAAATAGATGGGCCTATCAGAAACATAGAAAGGGAGGGTTAAACATGAGTGAGTTTGCACACCGAAGAAATGGAAGGGATGAAATAGACTGAAAAAGACAAAACAAAATAAACCTCAAGGGACATACGATAGCTTAGCAACAAGAAGATGGTGGAACTCAAAAGCCCCCAGTATCCTCAGCACAAGAACTATAGCATCAGTTGTTACAGGCAGTGAGTCCCCCCCATCCAAACCTTTTCAGGAGCAGTGAGTGACACTAGCAGGCAGTTCCAGTGGCTGATGCTCTCAGAAGCTAGAAGCTGAGGACTACCTAGTGTTGGGCTGTTGCTAGTTAAAATCTGGGGTCATATGCCTCCAACCTGACCACAGACTCTGGCTTCCAAAGCATTGAGCAATCAGACTCTTACACTCTGGGTATGGGGCTAGCTGTGAGTCACCACAGGTCTGCCCGTGCTGTCCCAAGGTCTTAAATAATTCAATGACCTGGGACTGGTGGTCAGTATTTGGGTGGAGCAAAAGAGCTCAGGGCTAGCTGCTCTGTAGCATGGTCATGAATGACATCAGTATAATAAAATACAAACAATCCCAAGGAAGATAATGTAGTAGGGGTTCTCATTTACAAGCTATCTCAATTAAAGTACTTATGATTTCAATGTGGGCTAATAGTTGCCTATTTAAAATAATGACTTAAAAAAACAGCTTTGGTAAACTGTAATTTATAAAGCAGTAAGGTCTAAACATATGAGTTAAGTCTGGTGTACACTCATGAAACTGTTACCGTGCTCTAGAATGAAAGATTTTCATCAAGGTAAATATTTCCTTCAGGTGGGACCGGACCACAACTGTCATGATGTGCTACAGCTGTGATAACATAGAGAGCACCCTCACAACACGGGGACAATTATTATTCCTCCTGGAGGAAGAAAAGGGTCAGATGACGCTAGAGAGACTTCCAGAGTTCCTTAGGGGGCCCTCACCTCCCACAGATTATGTAACGTGAACAACTGATTTGTATGTCATCTAATGTACCTCTTCTGAGTCACTCGTGCTTTTGAAAAAGACCCCAACAAACTCAGGATTTAAGAGGGATCCTTTCATTTGTCTGTCTGTATCATAAGAGCACAAACATTTCCATATTATCTCCCAAGAAAAGGCAAGGGTCATCCTCAGTAGACGTTCTTTGATTTGATTCATTCTTTATTTGATTCATTCCTATTGATACTTTTGCTCATTTACTGACTGGATTTTCAGTGTTGATTTTTTTAGAGTTCTCTATATATTCTAGACACGAGTCATTTGTCAGGTGAGTTAATTGCAAATACGTTTTCCTTACATGTGGGATTGCTTTTATGCCTTTGAACAGAGTCTTTCTCCCACTTACGTAAGTCTTTTTAAGATCTGGCTTATCAAGTTTTTCCTTGTTTGGGGACTTTTCACCAAGGAAAAGCCTTGAAGATTGTCCACAGTTTTCTTCAGAGGATTCATAGTTCATTTTACATTGAAGTTATAATCCAGTTTGAGTTAATATTTGTCTAAAATATGAGGCTTACGATAAAACTAATTTTTTTATTCTAATCCTGCTCTCCAATCACAGAAGTCTCTCTGATATAGGATCCTTTCTTTATGAGCCCTGCTTTGTATCTCTGTCAAGAGAGCTGGCTCTCCTTTTACTGGTTTTCTGGATCCTCAGTGCTACTCGTTAATCCATGTGCTTATTCAAACTCAAGTACCACACATCTCCAAAGCTGCTGAAATCAGCCCTCATTCTTTCTCAAAATTGTCTTAGTTCTTCTTTCTTATTTTCAATATAGATTTAGAATACTCAGATCTAGAAATATCTTACAAGGATTTTGATATAAATTACATTAATTGAAGGAGTACCAACATATTTAGTAGATGTAAGGAGAATATATTCTAGTAGATATTTGGCAAACTTTGGGAGAAAGTTTCTTCTTATACAAATAATCATGTCTTCTGAAAGTAGCTATGGTTTTATTTCCTCCTTTTCTCTTTATGTGTTCTATCTTCTCTCCTCCAGCCCCCTTTGCAGCCCAGAACTGTAACATCTATATAAGCTTGAACAACAGTTCTGAGAAAAGACAACTGCCTCATTTCTTAGTTTAGGAAGAAATTATCTAACTGCTAAATGTAACATTGCATTAAGCTGTTCTTTATTAACCAGGGAAGTAAATTCTGTTTGCATTTTTAAAGTTTTTTTTTAAAGGAGAGTAAACGTTGTTAATTTTATCATCAACTATAACTGTGTGATTAGTATGTATTGATTAGTTTTCAAATGTTAAAGTACCTTAAACCTCTAGGCTAAATCCTGTGTGGCCATGGCAGGTAATTCTTTTTAATGTGTTACTAAATTCTGTGTGCTATTATTTTCTGAAGGATATTGTGGTTGACATTCATGGGGAATATTCATTTCTCCTTTCTTAGGTCACCACAGAATGAACTTGTTACAGATTCCCACCTCTCACTCTCTGTTTGTAAATAGTTTACTCCACCATGATGTGCTATACTTCTCCCAAGCAAATGGGGCCACCCAGTCCTGGTCTTGAGTCTCCAGAACCATGAGCCAAAATACACTTCTGCTTAGCTAGCTCATCGACAGATTGTGTTAGATACTCTGTTACCGTAGCACTAAGCTGCCTAATTACCCATTCTTTTCCTTGTTATTGAGTTTTAGTTTGAGTCCATGACTGGAGAAGAAACTTTGCAAGATTTCAGTTATTATAAATGTGCTGAGTTTATAGTTCAAGGCATGGAACACCTTGGTGCATTTTCCATCTCTCTTAAAGATATATTCTGTTGTTCTTGAGGGGAGCATTATGTAAGTGTTGATTACATCCTGTTGATTGACAGTGGTTACTTTGTATCCTTGCAGGCTTCCTATGAGAAAGAAGCATTGGCATCTGTAGCTATCACTATGGATGTTTTTCATTTTGTCCATCTTCCTCTTTGTGCCTTAAATTCTATTGTTTGGAGTTCTCAGTGGTCTGACACATTTACAATTTCACACCAGTTCCCTTTGGCCCTGGCAATGCACTCTGCTCTGGAGGATACTTTATATCTATGAACCCATATCTGATCTGTTTTGATTAAGGTTTACATGCCATGTAAATGGAGTACTATGTAGATGAAGGCTGCTCACTCGTTTCCCGGGCATCTAGACCCAGACCCAAACAATCACACAGAAACTATATTCATTCCAACACTGTCTGACTTATTAGTTTAGACTTCTTATTAACTAATTCTTACATTTTAAATTAACCCATTTCTATTAATCTATGTATCTCCACAAGGCTATTGCCTACCAGTAAGGTTTCAGCATCTGTCTCCTTTGACAGCTACAAGGCATCTCTGTGACTCTGCCTACTCTCTCTATGCATCTCTGTTTGGATTTCCTGCCTGGCTTTATTCTGCCCTGTCATAGGCCAAAGAAGCTTATTTATTAACCAATGGTAATAAAATATTCATAGCATACAGAGGGGAATCCTACATCAATGCTGTACTTTTTCTATCATTTCAATTTTACCTTGCCTATATTGCTACATTTTATATAAGTATTCAATGGGTTTATAACTCTGTCATTGTTTCATTTTTAGTAGACTTTAGAGTACCTTTAGTTTCAGAGCAAATTTAAGTGAAAGGTACAGAAAGTTCCTATACACTCTGTATTTACACGTAGATAGAACCATGTAATACTAACACTATCCAGAGTACTATATTTTTCACAGTAGTGAAGTGTACCTAGACCCATGTTACCCAGAGTCTGCAGCTGGCATTAGCATTCTCTCTTAGTCATCTACGTAATTTGGGCAAATGTGTGACAACACGTATCCACTCTCAGTGTTTAAAGAGTTGTTTTGTTGTCCTGAAAGTTCTCTGGAATCCCTTGGCTCATCTCTGCCTCCTTCCCAGCTGGCCACCGTGGATCTATAAGATTGATACACCTCTTCTGAAGAGGTCCAGGACAGGGGTTGATTTTTTTTTAATGGACTAAATGATCAGAGGGCTGGAATCTCTCTTCAGCTCTGGGGAGAAGATAGACACTAGAAGTTGTGTTCAATCAATTTAATTAACCATGACCGCAAAATGAAACTTCAATAAAGTCTCTAGATGAAGCTTCGCAAAGCCCCTGGGGTGGGAAGCCCAGAACTCCGGGCTTCCGAGATAAAAGCTTCTGAACAGGATTTCCTAGGCTTTCTCTAGTTCTTTTTCATCTGGATGTTCACTGGCTTCCTTTATAGCGAAATAAGGATCACACCAATGTAGACACTTCCGAATCTCAGGAGTTTTAAGTGAATTATCAAAACCGAGGAGTCATGGGAAGTCTCAAATTAAATAGGATGCCAGCCGGGCAAAGGTGTGAGCGATGAGACCACACTGTGGCTCATGTCTAAATTCGGGGGGGGGGGGGACCAGGTATAGACTCTGTCCCTTGGATGTGACACTAACAGCAGGTGGTGACAGAACTGAACTGACTGAAGCACACCCACGTGTGTCAGAACTGCTGGTGGAGCAAGAGGAAAGAGAGTCTTGGGGTGATAGCCATGGGACAGGCTCAGGCATCAATACAATTAGATTTCAAGCAGAGGACAAAAAGCATCACAGGATGGTTCTAA
Source organism: Alexandromys fortis (assembly GCF_014885135.2). Classification (NCBI taxonomy): domain Eukaryota; kingdom Metazoa; phylum Chordata; class Mammalia; order Rodentia; family Cricetidae; genus Alexandromys; species Alexandromys fortis. Next base: position 2,798,102 of record NW_026067918.1, read on the forward strand.
CAACACTGAAGATGGAACTCCACATGCATCGAGAATAGATACAAGGGGAGAAAATCACACTTCCACTGGAGTTAGGGCAGGAAATAGTGATTACATGAAAAATGCATACCCAAGAAAAAACAGTGTAACTCTAAAAAAAAAAGTAAATATAATTACTGTTTATTCCATGGGTCAGAGGTAAATAGGGACTTCATATATTCCAATATATATGTTATAGACTAACTAAAACATTTCTTTGAGGAACTGTGAGAAGACACAAACAAGTATGATCATTATGTGTTCCAAAAAGAGGAGCGTGTGGAGAATTGAATCCTTGCGTTTCCTCTGTGCCTTTTGGCTAAGATCTAGTGCGGAATTAAATCTTCATCCTCATTACTGGGAAGGCCTCAGATGCTGAAAACAACTCTAAAGCAAACAGTGGTGATGCAAGCACTTTATTTTCAGTTGTGGATGTAAATCTCAGAGAAACCACAAAATGAGTTGGAGCCAGGTATCTATGAGTAATGAAAATAGAGTCAGATATACAGAAAACATGATCTGTCTTTCAGTTTTTAAAATATAAACAAGGATAATTTAATAAAAACCTCCCCAAAGAAGTGTCACCAACCATGCTGTGTTATTATCATAGTTGTTATCATTTTACAAAATAGGACTCAGGGCTTTGCTGGCATTTCGGAGCCCACAGACTCATAAATGTCTCAGTCAAGTTTTAATTAAAAATAAATATGGGGTAAGATCTCATCACGTATCCCTAACTGGCCTAGATCACCTTGCCTAGACTAAGCTGGCCTTAAATTCGCAGAGATCTTCCTTCCTCTGCCTCCCAGTTGCTGAGATTAAAGGAGGGTGTCACTATGCCTGGCTTACTCTCCATCATTTTTAAATGTTATTCTTAGTATTTCAGATCTTTTGTTTCTCTCTGATTCATCCCTGTAGATGCTTGTAAATTAATGCTTTAATATCACAGTTGATTCTGACAAGAAAGCATCTTTCGAACAAGACCTGAGTAATCTCAACCATGACTTCTTCCTTCCCCCTTCCTGGCTGCCACTGCTGCTTAGCTGCAGCTAAGATTTTAGAGATTCCCAATTGACAGATTGGAAAATTGTCTGGACTCTGACAACTTGTTTTCCCGTATCACGATTACGTTTTATTTTTCCAAGACAGGGTTCCACTGTTTATCTCTGGCTGTCCTAGAAGTTGCTTTGTCGACCAGGTTGGCCTCAAACTCATGGAGATCCACCTGCCTCCGCCTCCCAAGTGCTGGGACTACAGGTGTGCCCCACCACTGCCTGGCTCTACACTTACTTTTTTAGGGTTTACATTTTTGAGGAAATAGAATATATTATTCCACATTTCTTCAGATAATTTGTGGGTGATGAACTGTTTCCCTGTACATTTTAAAGTATTTATGACTTTTCATCTGGTTGTGCTGAGATTTTCAGAGTGAAAATTGGAGCTTTGGCCTTCCGGACCCATTTCCCTCTGCTCCTGTGCTTCCTGGATGAGATGGATTCCATTCTGCCTGTGTCCTTCTGGAGAAAGGTCTTCCTCTGCTCTCCCACAGGAGTCTGAGGTGTTTTTTCTATTGCCTGGTATCCTGGAAGTAAAGGACTCACGGGATGTTTTACCTCTAAGTATCCATGCCTTCAACTCCAGAAAAAAACAAAACCAAAACCAAAAAACCCTTCATATTCACTCTTTCAACCAACAGAATTTCCAGATGTACTCAATCACTGTCTCCCAATATAACTCCCCGTCCATGTGCTCCTCCAGGAAAGTAAGCCCCAGTACATGGACACATGGGTAAACAGTAAGCCTGGAGATAATACACTGAGTATTTTATGTCTAAAACAGAGGTGCTGGCAGGGATCATGGTGACTCCATGGCATGCGAGCACCAGAAAGAGCAGATGCAGTGGAATCAACATGACAAACAAACAGAAAAAAAATCCCTAGGGACAAAAGGAAGACGATAAAAATTGGATTCAAGTCCCCACATGTCCTCTGTAAAGCAGGCCAGCCGAACTAGTGTAATGCCACATCACATGACCATCAAAGGGATTAAAAACAAGTTAACGTACTTTGCAAATTTCAGGTTAGAGTCATAGACGATGTCACTGTAAGGATCGTTTCAAATGTGAGCAGTAAAATATATAACCAAAGTCACACCACCAAAGCTACCCATACATCAGACACAGACCTGAATCAAAGCCCACCTTGCTTCACTTACAGATCTTTCCAGATTTCCCAGCAGAAAAACCAAAGGCATTTCTCATTGCTTCCCAGAGTGACATTTCTGAAAAGCATGTGGGTTTCTAAGACCAGGAAAAGCCACACAACGTTTCCCATCTTCATCTTCATTCCCTCTCTGGGTATAAGTTCCAGGCACTTTAAGGGACTTTGTCCCCAACTTAATATTTTCTAACGATATCTGTAAAACCCCAAGAAGCCAGCAGAGCCTCTGTGCTGGTATGTCAATGGCCAGCTGCTTCTCGCCTATGCAAAGAACACTTCCCATAATGAATATTCCTTCCCACTTTATACCTTATTCCTCTGCCATAACTCTCCCTGTCAGAAACAATGAAGGTGCCATCTGCACACGGCTGTTCTAATGTATGCCTGATGGTGCCTGTCAACGGACTGGCCTGGGTCACTGTCACTGCATTAATTGTTTCATGTACAAAATGAGCCAGAGAGTCCAAATCATCCTGTCCTGCTCAGGGGGAGAGGAGGAAAAGAGAAATTCCCCACAGCCGGTGCCATCGTCAGCTGGGAGATGTTCAGTCTACGAAGGAAGAGCCTGGGACAGGCTCTACACAGCTGGAGTTCTGAACACCCAGCCCAGAATAATACCATACCTTTTACCAAGTGATTTCCAAAGTCCATGAAATGTTTCAGCAGATTAACTATGAATATCAAGTCAAAGTTTTTCAAGTTAACCATACCAAAACTTCATATCCTAACAAAGAATGGTCTTCATAGCCTTTGAAATTACAGATTAAAAGTTTTGATGGCCAAGATACTATAGAAATTTGTTTAATTTCCTTGAGTCAGTTCATAAACACACACACATATACATACATACACCACACCCAAAAAAACCAAGAAAATCCATTTCTATCTTATTCATGAGCCACCAACCTTCATTATGGATTATGGGTTCTACTTACAGGCCGCTTTACTGCTCTAAACAGTGCGCGCACACACACATGCGCATGCACACACACACATGCATGTGCACATACAAAAAATAAATAAATAAATGCAGTTTATCTATGAGCCAAGCGGTAAAACAGGTCTCAAAAAAAAAAAAGGGAGGAACTAGATGATATTTTCCAGTAGCTGTCTGTTGGGAATGGACAGCAACTGAACCTCTTAGGACAGGAGCCAAGCTCTCTCGTAAGTCCCTCTCTCCTGATAGCTCTCAAAATAATGGGTGCCATTTCAATGCCTTTGAATATTAAAAGGTGGCAGAGCCAAAGCCTTTTTCCCCCATATTATACACACTCTTCAATAATTGAAATGGCCATCTGAGTACAGTCACCATGAAATATGGTGCCCAAGGGTGACCTCAAATAATCACCCTATACATTAGCTTTAATTACTCTTGAAAATACAAAGTATTCATGAGTCAAGATTTCAATAAAACTATTTAAAAGTGACATAAAATATACAGAAACCACCTTAAGATGGACTACAAAGATAAGAGAAAAGTTTTTAAATCATCTTCTAATGGAAAACATCAAACTGGTTATATATGAAGAACCTCTGTTTTACAGCATGAGTCCTTGGCTTAAATCCCCTGTGACAAAAGAAAATATCTCCATGAACTTGAGTAGGAGAATGGCTGAAAACAAGATGGCAATATGCTTGGGCAGGCTAGAAGGACTTCTGAGCCATACTATATTTAGGAATTTCTGTTTATCAAGAGATAGTGCTATTCAAAGTTTCCAGAAAGAATATTTTGGAAAGTAAAAGCACATCCAGCATTTGAAATGATACTAAAGTATAACTAACGGCGACCGTTTCAATGTCCTCTCCAAACATCACGTTGAAATCGCCTTTGGAAGCTGGACGGGTAGCTTAGTCAGTAAAGGGTTGCAGAACTCAAACAAAAGGAGAGGGGGAAGGCAGGGAAGGAGGGAGGGAGGGAAACAGGGAGAGAAGGAGGGAGGTAGAGGGGGTAGTTAGGTAGTCATGTGTGGAAATAATCCACAGCTGGGGAGAGGAAGGGGCAGACAGTCTTGTCAGTTTGGTAAGTTCCAGGCCAATGTGAAATATTCTGCCTCCAGGAAACAAAAAAGTGGTCAGGTTTCAAGGAAGACACCTGAAATTACCATTTGGCCTCCACAAGCACAAGCGTGTGCATGCGTGCACACGTGGACACATGAACACACATAACACGAGGGCTCCACCTCATTCCTAGACTAACTGCAGTCTTAACTGCAGGAGTGAGCTCATCCTCAATTCTCTCTCTGACTCTTTCTGTCCCTGTTCTGGGCCACGGGAGGCCTTCCATGCCACAGACACAAAACAGGATACCGCTAGAAAGGTGAGAAATCAATTTCTGCTCTAATGAATCTGCTACATTCGAGTATCCTCTTCTGGTAGCACAAAACAAAGGCAGTAAAGTTGCAGATTTGTAGTACAAAGACTCATGAGTTTTAAACAAAGCAACAGAAGAAAATCCCAAAAATACGAATAGATGTGTTGCAAAAGAATAAATCTGAACAAAATATTTAAAAATTAAATGGTTTCATGTTATGAAGAGTCAAGGTATTGCTAATTAAAACCCCAGGAAATATTATTTCACACTCACCAGTATGACAAATTCATTTATGTTTAGTATTGAGGAGTGGACTCAGTGCTTTAAGCATGCCAGGCTGGGGCTTTACCATCGGCCCTTTGCAAGTCCCAGAATGTTACACTGAAAAGATTGAAAACATCAAAATGATCCCAGCACTCAGCGAGTTCAAGGCCAGCCTGGTCTCAAACACACACCACCACCACCACCACCACCACCACCAACTGTATTAGCATGTATAACCACAATAACTCTCCTAAAATGTCAGGCAACGTTGAATCAGTTAGAGACTTGCGGCTCTCTAGCAGAACAAGCCTACTTCCGTGAACAGACCACACAGAAATGCAAGTCATGCTGAGATCAGACCTTCTAGGCTGTGGGATCTGATACTAGCCTAGCCGTAGTTGGTGTCAAAGCTGAACTGGCTGTCACACATTCATCTGGTGACAGAGGCAAGACCGAAGATTCCCAGTGAGACAGCTGCAGGACAGGCCCAGGAAACAATTTGCTTTCAAGCAAGAGGACAGAAATCATCAACAGACGGCTCTCAGAACACAAAAGACAGAACTCCACGTGCATCTAAGCATAAGGGGGAAAATTATGCTTCTACTGGAGAGACGGAGATGAAATAGCAATGGCAATTCAGAAAGGACAACAGCTCTAAGGAAAATAAATACAGCCACTGCCTACTCCATGAATCAGAAGTAGACAGGACTGCATAGACTTTAAAATAAACACAGCATATTAATTTAAGCAAAATTGATTATGTAATTTCTTGAGGACATGTGGGAGGGGACAGAGAATGTGGTAGCTGTCTGGCCGAGAGCTGGGGAGAAAATTGAAAATTAAATATTCAATATTGGGAAACCTTTAAATATTGAGCATCCCTCTCACCAAACAGTGACAATATAAACATTGCGCAGATGATGCAGATGTAAATTTCAAAGGAAGAGCTGAAAGACTATTCATGGCAGGTTTCTTTATAACAGAAAACCTACGGACACTCTAGGTATCTATCAATGTTGTAAGAAATCTTGTTACGGCCAAACAATAAAAATGAGCCAAGTGACATTATAGGCAACAGCTTTGGTGACTCACAAAAGTAAATTGAACAAAAGCAGTCATATATGAGGGAACAGATACTGTTAAAGCCCCACGGGGAGGGATTAGGTGATAGACAGGAGCACACTGGCTTGAAGCCCTGGCGCTGAAGAGGATAAAAGTTAAAGGGAGGCCCAGAGGCAAGAAAGATTAAAACCTGGTATTTGGAATAAGGCTAGCGGGTTTGCTGTCCTGGAGGATGGAACGGCTGGTTTGGGGCCAGGACCTTAGATGAGTCTCTCCGAGGCAATTCCCTGGCTGGATTCTGATATTGCTACACACTTGTGCATGCCAACCGCAATATAATGCAAAGCATTCAAATAGGATTAAGGGCTAACCTCCTAAATGAAATCCATGCCCCTGTGAGCTAGCTGTTTGGTGAAGTTACTCCAAATATCAACAAAATTCCCTTATGGAATAGCAAACCGTGTTTCCTGACCAGTGCTTGAAATTGCAAATTTTATCAGGCCAAAGTTAACCAAATATACTCTGACAATCAGTGAGCACTTGGCTTAATCTGTTGAATCATAATCGCCAAACACCAAGTATTTACTGTGATGTTAGAATAGATAAACTATGCTAGAAACTCCTTATATAATCTACAACCTAAAACCAACTGGAAAGCTACCCTGTGCTTAACTTCTTTCTAGAAAGAGAGTGAGTTCTTCCTTCACATGGCCTCCCTGTGGAGTAGACACCATCGTTTTTGTTCAAGGAAGAATCTTCACGGACGATTTGCTCCCAGTGATTCAAAAGTCAATGCCCCAAGCCTAGCATCTCTCACGGGTGGCTTTCTTAACTGCAATTCCCTCTTGCCAGCCCCCTGCAGCTGAGACAGATCAGCCGCCCTATCTACAGACTGACGGAACCTGTGGTCAGCTCCACTCCAAGTCTTGCCCCTGCCCAATGGTCCTGGATTTTTACATAACTTTGTACTTAATTTCTGTTCGTTTTAGTTAACTATTTTTCCTGCTAAGTGCTATGATCCCAGGTTTGTTTTGACGTTGATGTTATCGATGCATGCCAAGGGAAAAAGTAAAGAAAATAAGTCACATCCACACATATATGTCACATACACACACGTTATTTTACAATACTTTTGAGTGTCATATTTGCTAAATGTTGACTGTGATGAAGGAAATCACCAATATAAACAGCATGAGAATATCTGTTGAAAAACACCAAAGCAGGGGCTGGCATGCCTCTCAGCGAGGCCCCGGATTTAATCCCCAACACCAACTGCACAGATACAAAAATGACTTTGTCGTGTCTGTAAGCACTACCTAATCCTGATTTTTAAGCTAAATAAACAGTAGAGAAGAGATTTTATCACTGCTTGGACGTGACAGGATCATTTCTCTTTCTCTACCAGCGTGTCAGGGATGAAACAGGAGCTCCCAGAGAGCCGAAGCTTTGGGGAATAAACTCAGAGTGGCCTTGAAAGTCATCGGTTATAAGAAAGACTCCTGCAGCATAATTGCCCATAATCCTTGGCGACGATGATGAAAGAATTTCCGAAGTTTATATTTCTAGACCCATAAACAGGTTTGAGAGGAGAAAGAAAACTCTATGATAATAAATGTGGGCTGATTATAAAGGAACATTGTAAATAGGGCTTAACAATGAACAACAGTCAGCTAGACGGACGCCGTAGACTGAGTCAAAACAACTGGAAAACCCGGCAGAAATGCAATCATATATTTGAAGACATCACAGAACCATCAGGGCAGTGAGGGGTCACAGGCACACTGAAATGGGAGGGGGGACACCAGAGAGCAACAGACTACTTTTCTAGGATCGCATGGTGTGTCCCTCAAAGAATGCCTATGACACTTAATATGTGAGGGCTCACTGAAAGAACACCCGGAACAAAACAGAAGTTCAAGCTCAGGGAAGAGAAGAAACATGCTGGTGATTTTTTTGAGTTCTAGCCCAGAATGTCTGAGCAAGGTGCACTTCCAGGGAATGGTTAGAGATGAGCCTTTTCTTTCCACAGCCTCTAAAAGGATGGAGATAATGTTGGCTGCTGGTACTCAGGTGCTGGCAGCCAATCAGAGGAAAGCGCAGAACCGAGAACGTATTCACAGACATTAGCATGACACCTATACTCTTTACGTGTGTTTTCTAGAACAAATAAGAAAACCATAGGGCTGAGAAGACTGCACATCATGTTACTGTTACCCGGAGAAAACAGGCAGTAGAAACAGAGCTGCAATGTGCCTCAGACACCAGAGCCTTCGCCTGGAGGCTGAGAACAATTCTCTAGTTCCATTTTTTTTAATGTGTATTCAGTGTTTGTATGTATGGTTGTCTGTGCACCACGTATGTGCCTGATGCCCATAGAGGCCAAAAGAGGGTAATGGACCCCCTGAAGCTGGAATTTTAGATGATTTTGAACCACTATTTAGATGCTGGGACTTGAACTCTGGTCCTCCAGAAGACCCTTAACTACTGAGCCCCTTAAGCACTGTAGCCCCTGTAAATGATTCTTACTAACATTTGAGTTTTCAGAGAAACATGCAATGGACACCATGTAAGGAAAGCCAAAGGAAATTCTTGAAAGTGAAATCAATAGATGAGAAAAACAACTAGACAGAAGGAGGATCTGTGGCTGGACATGAGTCACCAGCAGGCAGCTGTAAGGAAGCCTGGAGAGACAAAGTAATGCAAAATACAGGAAAAATACAGAGTTGGGAGTGCAGCAGCGTCGCTCAACCTCAGGTACATCCTTGCTACACCAGCTAATTTTCCACATGAGGATATTTATGAGCTACCTTGGTCCTGTCCCAGTAAATGTCAGGAGCACTGTATGACAACCAAAAGTGCTTCAAGACCCGACTGGCATTCCCTGGTGACAAAACTGTTCCTAGAAAGGATTCACTGGTTTACATGATAAGGTTACCGTGTTTCAAACACACAACTGCAACCCCAAAAGGAGTAAAGAGGCTAACAGTAGAAACCACACTTGGTAAAGGCATCCCTAAATCGATGAGAGAAACCAAATAACAAATGCATAGCACTATTTTGAGCTCAGGGCTGTCCGAGAGACTCTCAAAACACACAGGCTATTGTTTTTGCCCCTGGCTGTCTCCCAGAGTGGAAGGTTCTGCTATTGCTGAAGACACTAGGGCCCAGAGACACCCTGAAGTGGAATGAATCTGAATACTTCATCCCCGAGGACTAGCTTTCATGGCACTAGAAGGCACCATGCAAGCTTCCAAAGGAAGGAAGCAACCAATCGACCTACCCAGCAATGGCACCAATGAACCATGACCACCACCACCACCACCACTACCACCACCACAACAACAACAACAAAAACAATATGGCATGATAACCCTAAGGGTACAGTAGTGGTACATACATCAGGCACCATGCAAGCTTCCAAAGAAAGGAAACAACCAATCGACCTACCCAACAATGGCACCAATGAACCATGACCACCACCACCACCACAACAACAACAAAAACAATATGGCATGATAACCCTAAGGGTACAGTAGTGGTACATACATCTTGGAAGTGACCAACAGTCTTTAATTGGACTTAAGACTGGTGTGGAAAGTCCTTCTGTATATGTGTTGCTTTTTTTGGTTAATGAATAAAGAAGCTCCTTTGGCCTGTGACAGGGCAGAATAGAGCTAGGCGGGAAAACTAAACTGAATGTTGGGAGAAAGTAGGCAAAGTCAGTGAGACTCAATGTAGCTGCCAGAGGAGAAAGACATGAGCTGCCAGCGGGAACCTTGCCAGTAGGCCATGAGTCTTGTGGTAAAATAAAATAATAGGAATGGGTTAATTTAAGATGTAAGAGCTTGCTAGGAATACACTAGAGTCAATGGCCATGAAGTGTTATAATTAATATAGTTTCTGTGTGGTTATTTCAAGTCTGGGTGGCCAGAAACTTATAAACGGCCTCTGCCAACATAAGACCCAGTCAATAAGAGGGGAATGATGCCTGGAACTGGAAGCTTTGTCAATTACCTAGGACTAGTGATGTCATGGAACTTGGAGAAGAACCTACAATCATTCCTTTGCTAAACCAGCATAATCACTAGCTAACGGCACCCTTGACATTTGCCCTCACACCCACAGGTAAATGTATCCCTCACCCCTCATCAAGGAAGCTACTCTTTGCAACAACAGAGGGGAACCGCTACAGAAAACCACAATCAATCAAAATGTAGAGTGTGGATCCCAGTGCCAGGGGATACATCACCAAACAACTCCTGAACCCAAGGCTAAGGGTATATTATAGAAGAGCCAGAGGACCAGGGAGTTTGCTATGAGACTGCGACTCCTATAGAAGCTACACCCATAAAGTCTCACCACCCATCACTGCCCAAAAGTACGCCGAACAAAGACAACACCAACAGACACGCCAAGGTGCATGGAGGAAGCCCAGGAAACCTCAACCTACACAAGGAACTACAGGGAACTAAGAAATACCGAGGGTGGGAGAAATAGTCTTACCCAGGGAAGAGCACAGCAATTGGTTATCCACCACCAAATGGTCAGCCCTGAAAACATACATACAAGTAGCATTATATAGACTGAGCAGTTTATATTTAGAAGTGTGTGTGTGTGTGTGTGTTCATGAAAAAGAAGACAAAACAAGCACACATCTACAGACAGCATAAAATCACTCACAGCGAACAACAGCAAAACCTTTAAGAGTTGCCCAGAGGGAAATAAGAGCAAAGTACCATGAAGGGTGAATACAGCACTCACCTGACCTTAGGGAAACAGTGGAATGCAGAAACAATGGGGTAACAGCTTCAAAATGGGATAAGGGTAAGGCGGCTCAGTGGATAAAGGCTCTGGCCACCAAGCCTGACAACCTGAGCTAAATCCGTGATAGCTGACTGCTGGAAGGCGAGACCCAACTCTTGCAACTTGTCCTCTGACTTCAACATGTATGCAGTCACATGCACATACACAATAAATAATTGTAACAAAATTTTTTCAAACAAAAAAAAATTGGTAAATAAATTACCAATCCAGATTTTGAGCCATTATTTAAAAATGAAATCATTATGAATATATGTAGAGGAAGAGAAATGATAGGAGATTTTTGTCACTTCTAGCACCACACAACAGAATACTGAAGAGGAGAAGGCAATGGGAGTCGAGGGTGAGGGAAGGAACAAAGGCAGCAGAAATGCAAATGCATGAGTAAATTCAAAAGACTAGGTAAGAGGAGACTGGACGCAATCAGAGTGGTAACAGGGAAGAGATCAAGAGCGAGGAACTGGGAGAGGCTCCAGGTGGGAGGGGAAATCATGTATTTCAATTGAAAACATTTTAAAAGGACATATCAGTGTAGAAAATTACAATCTTAAGTTTAAAAATATAGTGAGGGACAAAAGACACGGCAATTAAAGCTCATAAATTGAGAATGTGCAAAGTATGCGAAGATCTGCACATGGCGCAGAAAGAGCTGTGACCTTCATTAGGCTTCCATTAGTCAAAGGATTCCTGCTGCAGTCTGGAGGGCCTGGGAAGAAAGAGATGTATGACTAACAAACTGGGGGAAAGCAAGAAGGAAAGAGAAACAAACAGAGGAGCAGATCAAACACTGACAAACTGACTTCAACCCAGAGGCTGCACCCAGTAAAGAACCAAAGACAAGGGTTGTCACCTGAACACCATAGAACCCCACTAAGCATTTCATAAAAGGGACACCATGATCATTTAAATAAAATCATTTTAAAGTATTTCTGAACTTATAAAAGGGAAGAGGGTTAAGTATGTAGTGATTCAAGAGTTACATAATAGTGGCCAAACAGCGGTCCTTATCTTACTATTTGGCCTACTTGCATCCCTTTAAAATTAATGCTGTTTAATACTGATCAGGGCACCATAAACGGTGTCTTACTACCTTCATTTTTAAGTATTTCTCTCCAGACGGATAGAAATGAGGAAAAGGCAAAATAAACCACACCAGAATGTCTTAAGCAATGGTGATTTGAATGATTTCTTCCCCTTAACTCAGTCTTTTCCAAATTTGATTTGTCTTACTGTACAAAGGCATATCTTTCTTTTGCAATCTTAAGAAATGTCACTTACAGAAATATTATTAGGTCAGCTTTCCAATTGTGCGTGTAATGAGCTTGAAATTCACCACTGTGTTCTAACAAGAAGGAGAAAGCCCAAGAGACTAAAATGAACCGCTTCTTGCTTACTTTGTAGGAGACGGGAGAACCTAGGTCACAGAGCTGCCCTCAAGGTCAGGAAGACAAGGAGTCACCGCTAACCAGAGCAGACTCAGAGCAAAGGAGAATGGGACAGAAGAACCTGCTGTCATTGAATTGCTGATGACTCAATGCACACAATTCTGACAGTTAAAAAGCCTAGAGGAACCTAGTCATAGGAACCCATACCACTGGGATGTTGCCTTCCAGAAGACTGATCACAATCCCTAGGAAAAATAGATACTCTTCCTCTGGCTTTCAGAGGCAGGTGCACTTTGCAATACACCAGAAAGCCTTCTACCTAACAGTGTCTGCCCTACAGCAGAATGATACCAATTCCAGCCAGCCTCAGCCAGTCTGTTCCACCGAATGAGAAAGAAAATGACTGAATGGTTGCTCCACAGTCCAGGGGCCAGGGCTCAGCAAAGCCTGGCACTTGATCTCAGTACAAAGAAGCTCTTCCTCTCTTCCCACACCAATCCATATCAGCAATGGCTAATATACTGGAACTCCTCCATCCAGCCCATCATATCTGGCTGTAAGAAAACGTCAGAAAACACTCTGAAAGGCAAAAAAAAAAAATGCAACGTGAAGAGTCAGAAAGGGCAAGCGTGACAGGGATGCTGGAACTGAAGCCTTCAAAAACCAGAAACTGTCAACTGAACATGAAAGCTCTGGTAGACGAAGCAGACTCCATGCAAAAACAGATGGTGACAAAAAAAAAAAAAAAAAGGAAGATTCTAAGGAAGAGCCCAAAGAAATGCTGAAGACCATATCCTGGTAAGAAAAATGAAAAAGTGCTTTTTTTTCCACAGAGGTGCCGGAGAAGAGCCTCTGAGTGTCAGACTAACCCATACAAACTCTGAAAACAAAAACAAAAACATCGAAAGGGTAAGGAAGGACAGAGTAAATATAAGAAAGTAAGCATAGGGAAGGGCAAAGTAAGTAGGAAAACTAGAAGGAGTATAATATGTGACTAACAGAAATCAAATTGCACATGTTAATCCAAATATGTCCACAATCATTTGGTTCGATCGTCTAAATGTAGCGACTAAAAGAAACGAAGTAGATGAAAACGCAAAGTTCAATTCTGTATTGTCTTCAAGAAACTTTCTTAAATATGAAAACAGAGATTAAAAGTACAAAGAGAAAAATATACAGTGCCAATGGTAAATATTTTTAAAAAGGACATTAACACAAGAACTCAAAGCAAGCAACGCTTTTATGGATGAAGGTTATAGCTGAAGGTTATATATGAAAACGGGGTCAGTTCCCCAGGACATACAACCCTTCATATTGCCTGACAATGGAGGATCAGATTAGAGCAGACATAAGGTTATAAAACTGCAAGCAGTTTAATCCGCCCTCACGACTAAAAGCCTTTGTCAGAAACACTGATGTGCTTGCTGCTTACAATGCCATGTCAGTAGCTGGGACGCTGAAGCCAGACTGGGCTACATAGCAAGACCCTGCCCGTCTCTCTGTTTCTCTCTCTGTGTGTTTCTCTCTGTGTGTTTCTCTCTCTCTCTCTCTCTCTCTCTCTCTCTCTCTCTCTCTCTCTCTCTCTTCTCTCTTCTCTCTTCTCTCTCATCTACCTACCCACCCACCCACTTGCCCACCTACCTACCTATAACCAAAAGGAATAAATGTACCTGTGCTTCAGGCAGAAAATCAGCTAAGGACACAGGTGGAGTTGAGATCTCCAATGACTTGGATACAATCCATCTCTTTAGAAGAACACATATTCATAAAATGCCATGGAGCATTTGGTGTGATCAAGGGTATTGTAGCACCCTGTTGCACAATTAAAAGAACAGCAATCTCACCAGGCGGTGCTGGCACACACCTTTAATCCCAGCACTCAGGAGGCAGAGGCAGAGGCGGGCAGATCTCTGTGAGTGCAAGGCCAGCCTGGTCTACAAGAGCTATTTCCAGACAGGTTCCAAAGCTACAGAGAAACCTGTCTAGAAAACCCATAAACAACAACCACAACAAAAAAAGAACATCAATCTCACGGCCTGTGCTGAGTCTATAGCCGAATTTGACTAGAACCCAGTAACAGAAAGATAACTAGAAACACCCCTCCCCAGACACACAGAGATTTGAAGACCACGCTTCTAGACATGTACCTGAAAAATAAAACTTAAAAAATATTTTAATCGAATAAAAATAAACATGACTTTTCAAAACTTAGAAGACTAAGTCAAATCAGTGCTTAGCAGGAAATGTGTAGCACCGAGCAGCATTTAAAAAGAAGAAATATCTAAAATCAATAATGTCTCTACCTTATGGGAAAAACACAAATCAATAAATCCAAATACTAATTATAATAGAAATAAATTAATTTGACAATAAGAAATCAATAGGCAAAATGAACATTAAAAGCTGTTTTTCTGAAAAGAGCAATAGAATTGACAAGCCTCTATTTAGAGTAGGAAAACAAAGACAACATAAATTACTAATATCAGAAATGAAAAAAGAGGCCACTATCCCAACCCTGTGACATTAAAATGATATAAATATACTAATATATGAATAAGCATGTGCACACAAATTTAATAGCCTAAATGAAATGGACCATTTCTTTTAAATAAATAATTTGTCAAATTATGTGCATACATACATGTGGGGCTGAATAGGCTGATATTTATTAAAGGAATTGAATCAATCACTAAGCTTTTGAAGAAGAGAAAAATAATAGCAGGTTCAGAAATTAAGAAAATGCACCAGTTTTCAATGCTGTCTTTGAGAGGGCAAAGAAATATTTCCTGCATAATTCTATGAAGTCACGTAACTCTAGAACCCAAATGTAAGAATCTTCAACAATGGAATCTTTAAGAAGGCTCAAAGGGTGAAGTGCTTGATAGCACACCTGATGACCCGTGTGGAAGGAGATTATTAACTGCTATATGCTGTCTTCTGATCACCAGATGAGCACTGTGGCCCATGCATACACAGAGAAACATACACAGACATATACATATGTGCACACACAGACAATACATAACAAAACAAATAGAAAACCAACAAAGTCTGAGCAGACTGAATCTAAACAATGAACAACTAGGATTATTTCCCATTATCAAATGGGATTTAGCCCAAATATGTGAGGATAGTTCAACATTCAGGTATCAGTTAGTAAAACCCATCACACCAACCAGCTGAAGAATAGCAATCCCACTGCCATATCAACGGACACAAGTAAGCCCTTGAAAAACATTCTATATTCACTCATGATATAGAAACTTAATAAAACAGAAACATGAGCGAACGTCCTCAATTAGACAAAGAAGGCTGAACAATTGCAGCTAAATTCATAATGAATGGTGACAAACTCAAAGCTTCGCTGTCAAGGATGTGTGCAAGGACAGACTGTTCCTCTCATTACTCATCTTCAATAGCATAAAGCGCAAAATGGGAACAAAGATACACACACTGGGAAAGGAACTATGATAGCCTTGTCTGCAGATGACATGAAGGTCCATCCATAAACTCAAAAAGAATCACTGAATCAAGTCACAAGAAAAGCCTTTGTGGATATTGGAAATTTAATCCTGAAGTGCATACATAAAAGATCTAGAATATCAGAAACAAACAAGGTTGGGCAGTGGCGCTGCCCAACTGTAGGACTATTATATTAACCTTGTGAACAAGGGAAAGGACACACGCATCAGAACAGGAGAGTGAGCCCCCAAGATAAATCTGTACGAACAGCGGCGACAGATACTTTTAAATCAATGATATACCAAAAACAAAAATTATCTTTGTACCCAAAAGTATACAGACCTATACCCTTCACAAAAATAACTCAAAATGGATCAGGGCTAAACCAATGTGAAACGGTCTAGTCTAACAAAGAAAAAAAAACACAAAAGGCAAAATTCATTAAAGACACAATTCATACAACAGATTTCACCAAATGTAAAAAAAAAAAACAAAAAAAACATTGTTGGAACAAAAAGCCAAACCAACCAGTATACACACTCCAAATGACACATCTGATAAACAGCTGCTTTCAAATATGTGCAATAATAGGAAAAAAGATCTCACTACAAAAGAGGGTCAAGGATTTTAATAGACCCTAAAGAAAAGCAGATGGCAAAGAATCCCAAGAAGATGCTCCATATCATATATCAGGGAAACACAAATGAGACCGTAAGGTACCACTACACAAGTGCTGGAATCAACAGAATCTGAAAGTTCAACAATACCAAATGCTGCTGTGGACAGAGGGTAACAGAAATGCTCACTGCTACCCTGAAGAGTTGCCTGGGTTTTCCTTGCAAAGTAGAACACGTCCTTAGCATTTAGTCTTGCAAGTGCTCCTATTGGTATTTTCTAAGACTTAAGTCTCCATAAAAACACGAACACAGAGGTATCACAGGTGTTAATTCATAGTTGCCAAAACTTAGGTTCAAATAAGATGTGCCCCAATAGATGAAATGATAAATAAACTAATACAATCACAATGCCCTCTTATCCAACACAGAAAAGAAATGAGCTATCAAGCCATGAAAAAAAAATGGAGGTTTTCAAATGCCTGTTACTAAGAGAAAGGAGAATATCTCCAAGGGCTACAAAGAGATGACCGTAACTATATCACATTTGAAAAAAGCATTTTATGAGGGGTGTAGTGTGTGGTGTAATGTGTGCAGTGTATGTACATATTACTACAGATGCATGTACATGTTTGAGGAGGCTATAGTTCAACCTTGGGAATCTTCCCTCTAGTGGACTCTTCTTTTATTTTTTGAGATAGGGTCTCTCGCTGAACCTGAATCTAACAGGTTCTGCGAAGCTGGCCAGTTAACAAGCCCCAGAGATCTCCCTCCCTCCCTCCCTCCCTCCCTCCCTCCCTCCCTCCCTCCACCC
>NW_026067918.1:2816536-2821679 GCF_014885135.2 Alexandromys fortis
CTCAAGAGACTGGATCAACTACCTCAAGAAGCAGTTACAAGCCAAGGCTGCCCCTGTGTCTAGCCTCTTCTGCACGGTCACACTTTCCCCTTTGCTTTCTGCTCTGAGTCCAAGCCACACGAAAGCCCTCACTAGGCTCCGAGAGGATGTTATGGCCGTGATCCCAGATTTTGCAGTTTCTACACCCAGGAACCAAAACAAACCTCTTCTTTATAAATTACAGTCTCAGCTATTTTGTTAGAGCAACAGAAAATAAACTAAGAAAGATCTCTGTGTCCTTGTCCAAACTCTCCTCTCTAGCCTGGCCCACATTCGAGGCTTCTGTGTCTTCTAAATATAGACCCTGATACTTTCCGCTCCTGCTCAGAAACTCACCAGTGCCTTCCCAGTCTTTGCTGAGTGCCTCACCAAGGGGACAGCCAAATAACTAGAACAGACCACAGGGGGCACAGAAAACCCTCAAAAGACCCATGTTTTATCTTTAAACATATGCACATTTTTCATTCTAATCTATAATTCATACTTATTGGATTTAACAAAAATCTTATGGTTGGAATGTTTCCATTTCTGAGACAATAGGATCTGGCAAGCTGGTCTGTGGTTTTACAAAACTCTGGCTCATTACTTCCTCACGCACAGTCTGTGATGCTCAGAAAGAGCACAGGCCAACATGTGAACTCTATACCGTATTCAAGATACTTTACACACTAACACTTTCGACCAGAGAAAAATCACACTTTTTTTTTAAAGAATATAAACTTGAAAAGGGGGTTGATAAAACTCTCTATGGTTTGACCAATATTTTTGAACTTTTTTTTTTTTTTTTTGATTTTCAAGACAGGGTTTCTCCATAGCTTTTTGGTTCCTGTCCTGGAACTAGCTCTTCTAGACCAGGCACATGAGGAAATCAAAGAGCTAAGGTTTAAATTTTTTTTAATTCATCTAGGGCCAGAATCAGTTTTGAGTCTCTGGCTTCCAAGTTAGGATTCTACATTATTGGCGTTCTGTCCTATGTGTTCAAAAGAATAGTTACAATTACTTTGTAATTGCCCACCCACTTTTATTTTTGAACTTTTAATAAGCATAAATTTTCTGAGAAGTCTTGCAAAAAAACCTAAGCAAATACCAATGGAGACAGAATTCCATGGAAACACCTAGTTGGAGGCAGTGAGCCAGGATCTTATGGCAACACCCAGCTGAAGGTGTGTCTCCCCCGACTCACAATTACAATGCCCCTCGCCATTACCTGGGAAACTCTTCCTGCTTTCTCCATCTGGGAAACTCCTATTGGAAATCCAACCTCTTGCTTTTAAAACCACTCCAGCCACTGCCACTATCACTGTAAATGAATGTTTCCCTATGCACACGTGCAGATTTTGCCTGCAAACTATGTTAAATTCCATCACATAAGAAAACTCTTAGATTTATTTCTTAGCCTAAGATCTAGCCAGATTGTGTAGCTGCTACATGTAGAAGTCCTCTTTTATTCATCTGTGAATTCTCAGAACCTAATAAGGCCTATACTGGGAGTCCTATAAACACACATAGAATATATGGTGCAAACAACCTTGTATGATGTGTGTGTGAGAGAGACAGACAGAGAGAGAGAGAGAGAGAGAGAGAGAGAGAGAGAGAGAGAGAGAGGATACCATCTCCACATCCCTGAGAGCAGGACACCTATGCTTTAGAAAGGTGTGGAACAATAATAAATTGGGAGAACCAACCCTGGTCTATGGAACAGCAGATTGAAATGAGCAAAATGACCCCTAGGAGTGCTAATCAAGACAGCAAGGCATAACCTTCATGAGCTCTGGTGTCTCTGTCCAGAGTGCTGAAATCTCAGCAAGAAAGACCTGGCTCTGTTTCAAAACCAGACAGAGCCAAACAGGATTGGAATAAAAACGTTTATGTATTTCCTTCAGCCTGATGTAAAAACCTTCTCTGAAGATGCTCAAGATGGCCACATTCAATAAGTTACAGTCCATCCAGTTGACTCCGTTCTGCAAAAATTAGTTACCGAGTCAAAAAGCAGCAGCTTAGGATGGGTAAAGGGCACGTAAACTCAATCCGTGAGCGTTTTCCTTAGCAGATTGCCTGTCATCTCTGGGCATCCTTGGGCAAGTGATCACACCTCTCTAGGAATGGACTTCCTGACCTCTGAGAGGAGAGACTGCATAATTAAGATGGAGCAAGCTTTCAGCAAATTGTCAGCATGTGGCAAGAACCTCTCTTTGTTAATCCTCTCAAAACCCATGAAGTGGATAATGATTGTTCTCATTTTACACATGAGGAAGCAGGGCTGAGAAAAGTTAAGCAGCTCTCTCAAGGCCACTCCACAAACTGCAGCATTGCCTAGTGGGAAGTTCAATGTGTGCACAGCTAGATCCGAGGCTCAGGTGAGACCACAACTTCCCCAAACCTCATCCTCCCCTAGACCTCTGTTCATGACCCTCTTCGCATGTGTGTTTCCAACAGCGGACATGGCAATACATAAAGATATATGATATGTTGCTTTAATCTTTTTCCAATTTTCTAACAGAACTATTTCTTCCCACATCATTGACCCTAGGTAAGAGTCAACAAGCCTTATTAACATGTCAACCAGATTTCCTAAGAGTCTTCTCAAAAGCCTTAGAAAGTCAACTGAGTGACCATACCATAAAGCTCACTACCCCACCAGAAGCTGCTATGGGGCACACGATAAGACTGACTGGTCAAAGCAAACCCTGGCAGAGAAAGTAGAGGCAGAGAAAGGCATCTTATTGTGTGACTCTCATGAAACCTGTTAGCCTAGCTACCTGACCCCTTCCTTCTGTAGTTTTTGCATGAAAATAACCACAACTGTGTACCTGGCTTTGGGGAATCTTTAAGTTGTTCATATTGTCCTCAGTGCATCACAATGGCTGGCAAAGTGTCCATTCTGTTAACAGAGGAGCAGAGCTCATGTGTTTATGAAACGTCCCAGTCAGCCATCCAGAGACTAGCAAAGCCAGAAGCAACAGAAACAACTTCTCCACTGTTTACTTACCTGAACTGTTCTGCAGTTCTACCCGACCCTAACTCCCCTGGGGTGGTCTTTGCACCTCCTCCACATCACAGCTTCCTACCTCTATTCCTCTCTCATCTGCGCTCTGCTCCATGACTTTGCCCTCCTCAGTGTCTGCCACTCTAACTCACAACCGATAAGGTTTCTTTTTCTTCCTTCCCTTAAGTCTGTGCTCTGTAAACTCAGAAAACAATTGCCCACGGGACAGCAGCTGTCTTTACCTCTCTAATGATAAAGTCCCCAACTTACACACAAATACTTAGTAAGCAGGAGCCTGCCATAGTAGGAAAAGCAGATTTAATGGGTATAGTATGGAGATAGAACATTCATCACGAAAACTAGATTAGGAGGAGCAGCGTGGGAGGGAGAAGTACCACCTGCCATGCCACTTTACCTAGGTCAGCCTTTAGTGGTTTTCTGCACTTCCTACCTGGAGCTGTGATTATTCTGGTACCTCTTTCTTCCCACAGTAGTTCCTCCTGACTAACACAACCACTCCTTTGTTGCACTTGATCCACTACGAGCCTTGTATAGAACCGACACTGGAAACTTTCTAAGTATTGGCACTGTTTGAAAATTCCACCTATAAAAAAACCGTACAAGCAGCCTTGCTAGAAGAAGGAGAACAAACAAACAAACAAACAAACAAAAAAAGCTGACACAGATACCGCAGGGGCGTGTCGCCTAAATCTGGTAGCTTGCTGCAAGAGGTCGAAGGAACTGCTATCAGTTGCCTGAAATCCTCCAAAACGGATCGCCAGCACCCGTCCTGATCACAAAATAAAAACAATGTCTATCACCTTAATGGGAGCGGGGTTCTAAACACCTAGAGCTAGCCTTTTACACAGACATACTGGCAGCGGAAAGGCCAGGCCCCCGCCAAGGCACTACGCAGTCACTAAGGAGAGAGAAAAGCCTTTAAGTGACTAAACTATACCGGGCACAGGACTACACTAGTTTTTTACACGGAAAGTGACCAACGCAGCCTGTTCCTGCTACTGACTCCCAACTCGGGACACTTTGGCCCGGAGTTTCTAGCTGTGAGAAAGGCGCGACCCAAGTGCCCACGCACAGGTGGCTGCGGGTGGGGGTGTCCTGCCCGGCACGCCGCCTGGGACAGAGGGTGTGCGACCCGAGCGCCGCGCCACACTCACCACATCCATGATCTGCAGGAGGCTCAGGGAGAAGTACACGGTGAGCGGCTGCGAGTCGTTGGCCACCGGCCTCTCCAGCGGGTTGTAGTTCTTTACCAGCTCCTTGTACAGCCTCCTCTGGAACTCGCCTTGCAGGGACACTTGGGAAGCAGAGAGCCCAGCGGGCCTCAGCGCGCGGCCGCCACCCCACCCCGCCCCGGCCGGAGCCCGGGACCACCCTCCCGCTTGCCCGTTTGCCCATCCGCCCGCGCCTGCTCCCGGAAGCCCGCGCCGGGTGAGTGCGGCCGGAGCCGCGCCGCGGTTACCGTGCAGCAGCGCCGCGGCCAGAACCAGCCAAATGCATCCCCGTCCGCCGCACATATCGCCGGAGACGCCGCGGCCGCCGTCCGCCCCGGGCCGAGTAGCCGCTCCAGCCGCCTCTGCGCCTTTAAAGCGCTGCGCGCTCCCGCCGCCGCGCGCCCCCACACGTGACAGCGCGCCCCCGCCTCGCGGGCACTCGCAGAACCGAGCGGTTCCGCGGCCTCCAGGGGAACTGCATCCCTGCTCAGCTGGTCAGTGGCCTTTGACCCGGTGCAGCTTGATCCTGCTATCAACTGCCTGCAGTACTCACCTCCTGAACAGTTCCTGCTCCCCCAATCCCTCGCCCACCAGGACCCAGTCTTCCAGAACTCTCTCTGGTGCCAGCATCTGCCTCACAGTCTTCGGAAGTTTCCCCAGCCAGACAAGGTAGACAAGGGAGGAGTAACCCTGTACATTTCCTGCAGGACCTGGGGTTTCCAGGGACCAGCTGGATGTGGACAAGGCTTTCTCTGGAAAGAAGAGCATGGCAAATATCTGGTGTGATATTCCCAGCAGGGAGCCTGGTGTTCTCTCTCTCTCTCTCTCTCTCTCTCTCTCTCTCTCTCTCTCTCTCTCTCTCTCTCTCTCTCTTTTTTATTTTTTT
>NW_026067918.1:2822104-2841966 GCF_014885135.2 Alexandromys fortis
CCTTGGTGAGCTCACAATAGATCAGCCCCACTGTCTCCGTGGGTGGGTGCACCCCTCGTGGTCCTGACTTCTTTGCTCATATTTTCCCTCCTTCTGCTCCTCCTTGGGACATTGGGAGCTCAGTCCAGTGCTCCAGTGTGGGTCTCTGTCTCTATCTCCATCCATCTCCAGATGAAGGTTCTATGGTGATATGCAAGATATTAATCAGTATGGCTATTCTCTCTCTTTCTTTTAAAACAGGTTTGGAAAATTAAAACCTTAACTCTAATTCCTTGTTTGATGGACAAACCAGAACTTGGTCTTTGGGACTCAAAGGACGACAGTAAAAGAACAAGGAGAAGTAAAGGGGACCAGCCACAGAGGCCCTAGCCCGAGAAGTCTTCTTCATTGTGATTCTGAGAAGGGAGGAAGATACTGAGGAGAGCCGTCATCAGAGGTGAGGAAGGCTGGACCCCATGTATCCCCAGAGGCACAGTACAGAAAACCCACATCGGAGATTGCCCTGTATTCCCTTAGGGGCCTCTGTTCCCTGTCTTCCCACAGATTCCAGAGCATCTCAGCCACCAGAGTGTCACTCCTATGGGTTAGACAGTGTGACACTAAAAATGAGGGACAGGCTTATCAAGAAATGACTAAACTGGAAGGTACCCCCAAGCATGGGAATGGGGTAGTGAGTCCAGCCACACGGTTTGCAGTGGCATGTTGTACCCTTGAAATGAGTGTGTTGACACACACCCATGCTGTTTGCCGACAGGAATATAGAGAGTCAGTGCAAAATTTGACAGCTGCAGAGTCAAGAGCAAAGAAAGAACACTGACTGGTTTTGGAGAAGGTTCATTTAAAAAAAAAAAAAAGATAATTGACCAGGGCTCCCCTCAAAGAAGAAACAGTATCCCGCCTGGGAAGGGGCAGTAGGCAGAGACATCTGGCAAACAGATTGGGTGTACATCTGGTTCCTGGGTACGCCCCATCCCGTCTCCAGGAGAAGGAATGAGCTGCAAAGGATTGGCTGCTAGTAAGGAGAGAGAGAGAGAGAGAGAGAGAGAGAGAGAGAGAGAGAGAGAGAGAGAGAGAGAATAAAAACACCAGAGAGGGGAAACACATCAGCTGGAAGTTTCTTCCTGTCAAACCCCTCTGCATTGGTGGTGCAATCGCTGGACTTGCTCCCCTACTCCCACTCTGCAAGTGCCCAAGAACCCTGGCTAGCACCACAGAGATAGATGAGCCTCTTCTCCTGAGTGTGGTTACTGGGAACACATTGCAGAAAGCACAAGTCACATTTAAGAGCCCAAAACATAACAGTAATGTTGTGCCCTGTAAGATCAGAAACCTAGAAAATAACCACCTTTGGATGGGACAAGGGATCAATTCCTGTTTACACCGTGTGCTTGCCCAGACACCTGGAGGATCTGCAGACACAGTCAGTCCCTTAACTGGGTTGCTCCTCGATCTGAGGTGTTAGTATCACTAATGCCAATAAGTAGGGCTGTAAGCCCAGGTCTACCTCGTGTTTTCAATACCTGGTTATTTTCATTTGTATGGTATAAAACGATCTGAGAGTAAAGCCTACTGGGATATGTAGGCTCACCCCTTAATCCCTTTCTCAGAATAAAGAAATGGCAAACATACAAAACAGAAATAGGCTGTGTCAGACTAGAATCCTACAGACTAGAATTGGAAACAAACCCCCATGTACCCTACAAGCTGATATTGCTGCCGGAACCCAGGGAGAGGCAGAACAAGGTCAGATTCAAGGATGGAAGTCTAGACTTTTAACGCAGACCCTCAAGGAAGCTGGATCTTGTCCCTGTGAGAGGTAGGGAGCTAGAATGAAGAGTTCTTCATAAATCCACAGACTAAAACAAAGCACCCTTCCATGTCAGAGACTAGAAAACCTTTATTGTATCCCAGGGAAAAGAGAGGGAGCATGTTTTCTGCTTGGACTCTGGAGAGGGTAATCCTGCAACTAGCCATGGTGCATCAGGCTTAGGGCAGATCCAGATGCCTGGGCCTGTGCTGTTTATATTCAAGGATCCCTCCTCCAGTGTGTGCCTGGGAGGTGCAAGGAAATGGGGGAGGGGACTTTACAGCTTCCCACGCAGGACTCCAAAAGAAAATCGGTGAGTTCAAGTTATAAAATGAAAAGCAAGGCTGGAGAGATGGCTCAGCAGTTGAGAGTTTTCAGTGGCTGCTCTTCCAGAGAATCCCACGGTCAGTTCCCAGCACTCACATGGTACTTCACAACTGTCAGTAACTCCAGCTCCAGGGCATCTGGTGCCCTCATTTGGCCTCTTCCGGTACCAGGCTCACACATAGTGCACAGATATACATCAGACAAAATAATCACACTTTAAATAATAAAAATAATACTTAAAAGTATTCACATGAATAGACAACACGTAAGAGGGACCACAGTCAACAATAAGACCAAGACTACAACAAAGTAATTAGGAAAGATGCCGTGCTGGTTTCAAAGAAAATGGCCCCATAGGCTCATAAGGAGTGACACTATTAGGAGATGTGGTCTTGTTAGAGTCAGTGTGGCCTTGACACACTTGAAGAAGTGTGCCACTGGGGGCAGACTTTGAGGTTTCAGAAACTCAAACCAGGCCCAGGATATCTCTCTTGCTGCTGCCTGCCAATGCAGATGTAAACCACTTGGTTACCTCTCCAGCACCATGTCTGCCTGCATGCTTTCATGATGACAACGAACCAAACCCCCATGAGGACAATGGAGTAAACCCCTGAACTACAAGTCAGCCCAAATGAAATGGTTTCCTTTGTAAGAGTTGCCATGGTCATGGTGTCTCTTCACAGCAATAGAAACACTCTAAGAGTGAAATCCAACAGTTTAAGATTATAGAATGCTTTCTGTGAAGACTGTAAGATTAGGATGTGTAAAATGCTGATATCTTCATCGTGGTGGACAATGTCAGCATCCCCTTTGTCCTAAAACTGCTGGAATGTGTTCATCACCCACATTGTGGTGGGAGGATTGGAGCGGCTTTCCTGGATGGGTACAGTCTTCTTTGGGTCTTCTAGGGATGCAGGATGCTTTCACTGAGAAGAGGGAAAACATACGACAAAAGCAATATCCAAGATCAAATGCTGGGAGAGTTCTAATGTTGACAAGTATATCAAACCACAGGTTTCCTTGATCATAAATTTGAATCCTGCTGACGTTCTTACCGAATTTTAAAAGATTTTCCATCCATTTCTATCTGTAAGAAAGAATGCTTTATAACTTTTACTTAAAATTTCATTATCTAATTCTGGTTAAGAATAAAGATAGCCTCATGAAGCAAATTGGGAAATGTTCCCAACTCCTCCAGATTCCGAAATTGATTGTAGATTGAAATAGATTGGGATTTCTTCTATTAATCTTGATAAGACTGGCAAATAGAGTTATGCGCCTTGAGTTTTCTTTATGGAATTTTTGAAATTATGGCGTATGATGAGTTTCTATCACACACGCCATGCTGCATGTACACTGGTCATTCACAACTTTGTGAAGTTTCCTCTCTCCCCCCACCTTTGTCAGGCCACCACCCCGAATGGGCTTTCACTGTCCGTACCTTTTTTGTTTGTTTTATTTTAAGTTGACGATAGACTTTAATAGCTATAGAAGGTTTTACTACATGTAATATTTTGAGAATGTCAACCGTTTCATTTAAGTAATCAGTTATTTGGGGCATAACATTATGACGGCCCTTTGTTGCCTTCCTTCTGTCTGCAAGCCTTGAAGTGACACTGCTTTTTCATTCCCGATTCTAGTAATTTCTTTCCTCATTTTTTGTTCTTAATTACACTTGCCAGGGTCTGCCAGCCTATCGATCTTTCCAGATAACAGCATTTGTCCTTTGTTAATTTTCTCACCTTTTCCTTTTGTTTGTTTCCTTCCCGTGCTTCTCATTGCCTTTGTACTTACTGTGGCTTTAATTTCCTTTTTTTCCCCACACACAGTTCCTAATGAATACACTGAAATCACTGAGCTTAAATTTCCTTTGAAATGTGATGAGAGAGGCAGATTCCTGTCTGAGTACTGCCATTTGATGTTCTAATATCAATTATCTGCAAATCAGAGCCCTTTCTAATTTCCCCGTGTTTCCAAATAAGCAATTCTTTTCCCTATGTATGATGCTTGTATATTTCTAACTGAAATCTTTGAGGTCGTAATACATTCTCTTTGATATTTTAACCTTTTAACTGTACTGATATTTTTAAAATTTGATGTGTGGTAGCTGTTCTAGCTTAGAAAGCATCCCATATACACTTGAAAAGCTTATGTATTCTGAAGTTGTTGAATTCAGCTGTCCTGTAAATGCCAGTTAGACAGGCCCATAGGGTTTACTACATGTTCGTTCTGTTCTTCACTGGACTTTCAATTTTAAGGAACTATCTTTAATGATAATTCTAATTCTCCGTCACTTCTGCCATTTCCCCCATAGGTCTTTAATTCATTGTGTGCACATGAATGGTTGTTGTATTAGTGAAGTGGCCTGTTTTATCTTGTAAAAGAATTCTTTTTG
The DNA here is from genome assembly GCF_014885135.2 of Alexandromys fortis. Lineage (NCBI taxonomy): Eukaryota > Metazoa > Chordata > Mammalia > Rodentia > Cricetidae > Alexandromys > Alexandromys fortis. The sequence continues at coordinate 2,826,634 of NW_026067918.1, forward strand.
ATTCTGATATTACTCACAGGCTTGTATTCTCTTTGATGTTGGTAAATCCACATCACTTGTCTTATGCCTGTATCTGCACATCACTCTTATTTAAATTTACTTCTACCTGCAACTCATGACTTCATATTTAAAGAATGCCTGGGAGATCATATATAGAATCTTTCTTCTGTTGTAAATATTTCAATATTATTTACCTCCCAGTCCACTGACATTCAGTGCATCATTGGTCTCCCTACATTTATAATTTTGATATCTAGTATCTATGTATCCCATCAATTTTTTTACCTCCATTCCTACTGTACTGTCTTTTGTCATTGTTGCTGGAAATCAGAATTTTATTTACTTGGGCCAGTGAGATAGCTCAGTTGACAGGAGCACTCGTCATCATGTCTGAAGACCCAAGTGAAATCCCCAGGATCCATAAGTTGGAAGGAGAGAGCTAATCTAATTCCCACGAGTTTGCTTTGACCTCATACCAATGCTATGAGATAGAAATACACATGCATACACACACACACAGATGCACACACATATGCACACACACATGCACACATGCACACACATATGCATACACACACATGAGTGTACTATAAATTAATGTAAAATTTCAACATTATAGACTACTTCATTTAGTTTTCAGTTTTTCCTTTTTATAGTGTTTGCTGAGTGTTGCTCCTTGGATTGCAACATACATTATTGCTTTTGTCTTGTTTACAGCTTAACTACTTCCTGGAAACTTAGTATCTAATTACTATCATGGGTCTTTTAACTACTTTGTGGTAAATTGTATAATCAAATATTGTCATTTTTTTAATCTAAGCAATAAATGTGGCTGTTAAAAATAAAGCTAATAAAAAGAAATAATTTATGCTTATTTATAGTAACTGAATGTGGCATTCTTTACATTTTCTAAGAGTCACACTTCTGTCTTATGTTCCTGACCCTGCAGACTTCTCTTTGGAATTCATGCTTAATGGTATCTTTTGAGAAACAGTTATCCTTAGTGCAGACCGATTTATCAGCACTTGACAACACATCTGCACTTTTCTCTCTGGTTTCTGCTCTTTGACTACTTCAGGGTCACAAAGAGATCATCCTCTGTTTTCTTCTGGGAACTTCATGGTTTTACATTTCATCCTGAGATTTCTTGCATATCTGAAGTTAATTTTTTATGCATTTTATAAACTATAATTATGAATAGAGATTTATTATTCTCTGAGGATATTCCATTGATCCATTTAGTGAAAGATAATCTTTTTCTCCTTCATTGCCACTGCTGATGTGTATCATATCACAGTCTAGGTTGGGTCTGTAACACTCATTATAATAGAATTATGATAGAAGCTCATACCTGGTGGTGTGAGTTTTCCATCATTTTTATATCTTCAGCATTTCCATAGACATTCTTTTAGATAGATATTAGTATCCTGTAACTCCTTTCTCAATACTTTTACTGGGATTCTATTGAATTTTTGGACTAACTGAGCAAGATTGATGCCTTTGAAACAGCGAGTCTACTAATCCATAAACATGATGCTTACTTCCATTCATATAGCTCTTCTCTATTTTTTCTCAAGAATTTGCTCTAGTTCTCAGTGTAGGTATTTCAGAATTATTCATCAGTAGTTAACCGTCTTTCACTGTCATCATAATGACATATTTAATTTTTCATTTTTAAATACTGCTTTGCAGAAATATCGTTGATATTACACATTAATCGTATATCCCCCGAAGTTCTAAATTATCCAGCCAATTTTGACAGATTCTCTCAGTAGATTATTCTTGTTCTTCCACTCTGCTTCTTGTCCTTGTTTTGTTGACGCTGACTCCACCTAGAAAATGGAAGCTCAGTGTATTGTTTCCTTTTCACAGAAGGCCTGTGGTAATTCATCATCTTCATCCCTTAGCTCTTCTTAATAAAGTAACAAACATATGGTCATTTAAAACATGCTAGTTTAATTTTTCAGAGTTGTGGGTTCTTGTGAAATCAAAACACAGTCTCATCCAACTCCATGTGAGAGGTTGGATGGTAACCCTTCTGTTCCTAGTGACTGTCAATGGCTAGCTGTCCTTGGTGTCTATTGACCTAAACACAGCCTCGTCCGACTCCATGTGAGACTCTAGGTGGCAGCCCTCCTGTTCCCAGTGACTGTCAATAGCTAGCAGTTCTTGGTGTCTATTGACTTTTAGGTGTAGCATCCAAGTCAGCACTTCTCACCGCAGGCTCTACCACAGCTCTGTGCATGTGTGCTCCTCTTCCTATAAGCCATGTTGCATTAGGACCCACAAAAGTGTCTTCCTCTTAACTTGATTACATCTTCCAAGATTCTGCCTCCAGATAAGATGATATTCAGAAGTCACAACCTTCAACATATGTATCTGGGAGAATCACAGTTCACCTCAGTAACACAACAGGAAACTATTAATTTATAGTTTTCTGTTGCTCTGTTTTGGTTTTTTTTTCTTTCAAATAATCATTTTACAACAAGCTGATCTTGTTAGATGGTTCAGTCAGTAAAGGGTCTGTCTCTATGATGTATTCATGAAGATCTGAGTTTGACATCCCAGCATCCATGTAAAATTCAGGCACAGTGGCAGACATTTAGCACTCCAGTGCTGGGGCGGGAGATACCCTGACAGGTAGATCCCTGGAGTGCATTGTCCTGCCAGCCTAGCCAAATTAATGAGCTCCTGGTAACCTTTTATCAGAAAACATAAGGTTGAAAGTAATCAAGTAATCAAGAAAATCACCTGACATTAACTTCACCTCTGGTTTACAAACACACACACACACACACACACATACATATACACACACACACACACACACACACACGCACACGCACATATCCTCTGGCACATGTACAGAGACCACACAATTGTTTTTAATTAGAAAATAAACTTTCTATTTCATATAGAATTTTTTTACAGTATTTTTAAAAAATTATAAGTGATGGCCTTGAGAGATGGCTCTGTGGTTAAGAGCACTAACTGCTATTCCAGAGGTCCTGAGTTCTATTCCCAGCAACCATATGGCAGCTCACAAGAATCTGATGCCCTCCTCTGGCATTCAGGCACACATTCAGACAGAGCACTTATACGTAAAAAAGTATATAAATAAGTAGAGGTGTGTGCCACCACACTCATCTTTAAAAAAATCATAAGTGAAAATAAAATATTTTTTTCTTTTTTTTTAAATTTATTTATTTATTTATTAAAGATTTCTGTCTCTTCCCCACCGCCGCCTCCCCTTTCCCTCCCCCTCCCCCAATCAAATCCCCCTCCTTCGTCAGCCCAAAAAGCAATCAGGGTTCTCTGCCCTGTGGGAAGTCCAAGGACCACCCACCTCCATCCAGGTCTAGTAAGGTGAGCATCCACGAAACTGCCTAGGCTCCCACGAAACCAATAGGTCCAGTAGAATCAAAAACCCGTTGCCATTGTTCTTGAGGTCTCAGTAGTCCTCCTTGTCCGCTATGTTCAGCGAGACCAGTTTTGACCCAGGCTTTTTCAGACCCAGGCCAGCTGGCCTTGGTGAGTTCCCGATAGAACATCCCCATTGTCTCAGTGTATGGGTGCACCCCTCGCGGTCCTGAGTTCCTTGCTTGTGCTCTCTCTCCTTCTGCTCCTGATTTGGACCTTGAGATTTCAGTCCGGTGCTCCAATGTGGGTCTCTGTCTCTGTCTCCTTTCATCGCCTGATGAAGTTTAATATTCAGGAGGATGCCTATATGATTTTCTTTGGGTTCTCCTTCTTATTTAGCTTCTCTAAGAACCCGAATTATAGGTTCAATGTCCTTTATTTATGGCTAGAAACCAAATATGAGTGAGAACATCCCATGTTCCTCTTTTTGGGTCTGGCTTACCTCACTCAGGATGGTGTTTTCTATTTCCATCCATTTGCCTGCAAACTTCAAGAAGTCCTTGTTTTTTACTGCTGAGTAGTACTCTAATATGTATATATTCCATACTTTCTTCATCCATTCTTCAATTGAAGGGCATCTAGGTTGTTTCCAGGTTCTGGCTATTACAAACAATGCTGCTATAAACATAGTAGAGCATATACTTTTGTTGTGTGATAAGGCCTCTCTTGGGTATATTCCCAAGAGTGGTATTGCTGGGTCCATGGGTAGGTTGATCCCAAATTTCCTGAGAAACCTCCACACTGCTTTCCAGAGTGGTTGCACAAGTTTGCATTCCCACCAGCAATGGATGAGTGTACCCCTTTCTCCACAACCTCTCCAGCAAAGGCTATCATTGGTGTTTTTGATTTTCGCCATTCTGACAGGTGTAAGATGGTATCTTAAAGTTGTCTTGATTTGCATTTCCCTGATCGCTAAGGAAGTTGAGCATGACCTTAGGTGTCTTTTGGCCATTTGAACTTCTTCTGTTGAGAGATCTCTGTTCAACTCAGTGCCCCATTTTATAATTGGGTTGATTAGCCTTTTACGGTCTAGTTTCTTGAGTTCTTTATATATTTTGGAGATCAGACCTTTGTCAGTTGTGGGGTTGGTGAAGATCTTCTCCCAGTCAGTGGGTTGCCTTTCTGTCTTAGCAACAGTGTCCTTTGCTTTACAGAAGCTTCTCAGTCTCAGGAGGTCCCATTTATTCAATGAGGCCCTTACTGTCTGTGCTGCTGGGGTTATACGTAGGAAGTGGTCTCCTGTGCCCACGTGTTGTAGAGTACTTCCCACTTTCTCTTCAATCAGGTTCAGTGTGTTTGGACTGATATTGAGGTCTTTCACCCACTTGGACTTGAGTTTTGTGCATGGTGATAGATATGGGTCTATTTTCATTCTTCTACAGATTGACATCCAGTTTTGCCAGCACAATTTGTTGAAGATGCTCTCTTTTTTCCATTGTATACTTTTAGCTCCTTTATCGAAAATCAGGTGTTCATATGTTTGTGGGTTAAAGTCAGGGTCTTCTATTCGATTCCATTGGTCGACTTCTCTGTTTTTATGCCAATACCAAGCTGTTTTCAATACTGTAGCTCTGTAATAGAGTTTGAAGTCAGGGATGGTAATGCCTCCAGACGTTCCTTTATTGTATAAGATTGTTTTGGCTATCCTGGGTTTTTTGTTTTTCCATATAAAGTTGATTATTGTCTTCTCCAGATCTGTGAAGAATTTTGATGGGATTTTGATGGGGATTGCATTGAATCTATAGATTGCTTTTGGTAGAATTGCCATTTTTACTATGTTGATCCTCCCAATCCAAGAGCAAGGGAGATCCTTCCATTTTCTGGTGTCCTCTTCTATTTCTTTCTTCAAAGACTTGAAGTTCTTGTCAAATAGATCTTTCACTTCCTTGGTCAGGGTTACCCCAAGATATTTTATGCTCTTTGTGGCTATCGTGAAAGGTGATGCTTCTGTGATTTCCCTCTCTGTTTCCTTATCCTTAGTGTATAGGAAGGCAACTGATTTTTTGGAGTTGATCTTGTATCCAGCCACGCTACTAAAGGTGTTTATCAGCTGTAGGAGTTCTTTGGTAGAATTTTTGGGGTCGCTTATGTATACTATCATGTCATCTGCAAATAACGAAAGCTTAACTTCTTCCTTTCCAATACGAATCCCCTTGATCCCCTTATGTTGTCTTATTGCTATTGCTAGAACTTCAAGCACTATATTGAAGAGGTATGGAGAGAGTGGACATCCTTGTCTTGTTCCTGATTTTAGTGGGATGGCTTTGAGTTTTTCTCCATTTAATTTAATGTTAGCTGTCGGTTTGCTGTAGATAGCTTTTATTATATTTAGGTATGACCCTTGTATCCCTATTCTCTCCAAGACCTTTATCATAAAGGGGTGTTGAATTTTGTCGAATGCTTTTTCCGCATCTAATGAAATGATCATATGGTTTTTTTCTTTCAGTCTATTTATATGGTGGATTACATTGATAGATTTGCGTATGTTGAACCAGCCCTGCATCTCTGGGATGAAGCCTACTTGATCATAATGGATAATTTTTCTGATGTGTTCTTGAATTCGGTTTGCCAGTATTTTATTGAGAATTTTTGCGTCGATATTCATGAGTGAGATAGGCCTGTAATTCTCTTTCTTGGTTGGGTCTTTGTGTGGTTTTGGTATCAGGGTAACTGTAGCTTCATAAAAGGAATTTGGCAATGACTTTTCTGTTTCTATATTGTGAAATACGTTAAGGAGTATAGGTATTAGCTCTTCTTGGAAGTTCTGGTAGAATTCTGCGTTGAACCCATCTGGTCCTGGGCTTTTTTTGGAAGGGAGATTTTTGATAACAGTTTCTAGTTCTTCGCGACTAACAGGTCTATTTAGATCATTCACCTGGTCTTGGTTTAGCTTTGGTATATGGTACTTATCTAAAAAAATGTCCATTTCTTTTGCATTTTCCAGTTTTGTGGCATACAGGCTTTTATAGTAAGATCTAATGATTCTCTGGATTTCCTCTGTGTCTGTGGTTATGTCCCCCCTTTCATTTCTGATTTTATTTATTTGCGTGTTCTCTCTCTGTTGTTTAGTTAGTTTGGATAGGGGTTTGTCGATCTTGTTGATTTTCTCCAAGAACCAACTTTTTGTTTCATTGATTCTTTGGACTGTTTTCTGTGTTTCTATTTTGTTGATTTCTGCCCTCAGTTTGATTATTTCCAGTCTTCTACTCCTTCTGGGCACCTCTGCTTCTTTTTTTTCTAAAGCTTTCAGGTGTGCCATTAAGTCCCCAATGTATGCTTTCTCTGTTTTCTTTAAGTGGGCACTTAGTGCTATGAACTTTCCTCTTAGCACTGCTTTCATCGTGTCCCATAGGTTTGAGTATGTTGTCTCTTTATTTTCATTAAATTCAAGGAAGACTTTAATTTCTTTCTTAATTTCTTCCTTGACCCAGGTGTGGTTCAGTAGTTGACTGTTCAGTTTCCATGAGTTTGTCGGCTTTCTGGGGGTAGCATAGTTGTTGCCATCTAACTTTAATCCGTGGTGATCTGATAAGACACAGGTGGACACTGATATTCTTTTGTATCTGTGGAGGTTTCCTTTGTTTCCGAGTATATGGTCAATTTTTGAGAAGGTTCCATGAGCTGCAGAGAAGAAGGTATATTCTTTCCTATTTGGGTGGAGTGTTCTGTAGATGTCTGTTAAGTCCATTTGCTTCATTACCTCCAATAATTCTCTTAATTCTCTATTAGGTTTCTGTCTGATTGACCTGTCCATTGGAGAGAGAGGTGTGTTGAAGTCTCCTACTATTAGTGTGTGTGGTTTTATGTCTGCCTTGAGTTTTAGAAATATTTCTTTTACATAAGTGGGTGCTTTTATATTAGGGGCATAGATATTCAGGATTGAGATGTCATCCTGATGAATTGTTCCTGTTATGAGTATAAAGTGTCCATCTCGATCTCTTCTGATTGATTTTAGTTTGAAGTCAGTTTTGTTGGAAATTAGTATGGCCACACCTGCTTTTTTGTTAGGACCATTTGCTTGAAAGACCTTTTCCCAACCTTTTACTCTGAGTAGATGCCTGTCTTTGTGGTTGAGATGTGTTTCTTGCAAACAGCAGAATGTTGGATCCTGTTTTCGTATCCAATCCCTTAGCCTGTGCCTTTTTATAGGTGAATTGAGACCATTAATATTAAGTGATATTAGTGACCAGTGGTTGTTTACTCCGGTTATTCTTACTGTTTTCGGTAGTAGAGTTTGTGTGTGTCCCTTCTTTGAGTTGTACTGGTGAAGGTTCGCTAGATTCCTGAGTTATTGTAGTCAGTGTTGGCAATGTTGGATTCCTTGGGTTGCGATTTTCCTTCTATTACTTTCTGTAGCGCTGGATTTGTGGCTACGTATTGTTTAAATTTGTTCTTATCCTGGAATGTCTTGTTTTCTCCATTGATAGTGAATACTAGCTTGGCTGGGTATAGAAGTTTGGGTTTGCATCCATGGTCTCTTAGTTTTTGAAGAACCTCTATCCAGGACCTTCTGGCTTTCATGGTTTCCATAGAGAAGTCAGGTGTAAGTCTGATCGGTTTACCTTTATAAGTTACTTGGCCTTTTTCCTTTGCAGCTCTTAATATTCTTTCTTTAACCTGTATATTTTGTGTTTTGATTATTATATGGCGAGGGGATGCTTTTCTTTGATCCAGTCTGTTTGGTGTTCTGTATGCTTCTTGGATATTCAAAGGAATATCTTTCTTTATGTTGGGAAAGTTTTCTTCCATAATTTTGTTAAATATATTTTCTGGGCCTTTGAGCTGTAATTCTTCCCCTTCTTCTATTCCTATTATTCTCAGGTTTGGTCTTTTTATTGTGTCCCATATTTCCTGAATGTTTTGTGATGAGAATTTGTTGGCTTTGCTGTTTTCTTTGATCAGTGCGTTTATTTTCTCTATGGTGTCTTCAGAATCTGAGATTCTTTCTTCTATTTCTTGTATTCTATTGATTATGCTTGTTTCTGTAGGCTCTGCTCGTTGACCTAGATTTTCCGTATCCAGCTGGTCCCCAGTTTGTGCTTTCTTCCTTGCTTCCATTTCAGTTTTCAATTCTTGAACTGTTTCCATTACCTGTTTGTTCGTTTTTTCTTGGTTTCCCAGGGTCTCATGTACGTATTTACTCAATTCTTCAAACTTTTTGTTATACTTCTCATCCATTTCTATAAAGGTGTTTTTTACATATTGTTTAAGGGACTCTATTGCTTTCATAAAGTCGATTTTTTCCACTTCTTCTGTGTTAGGGTGTTCAAGTCCTTCTGTTGTAAGATCATTGGGTTCTGGTGCTTTCATGTTGTTTTTCAGCTTATTGGGAGAATTTTTGCCTTGGCGCCTGCCCATCTCCTCCTATTGACGATCTCTAATTGGTCTTTTAAAACCAGATCAGGTTTCCCTGCTGGCCAGAGGCTCCTCTTGCAAAATTCCCTCGTTCTGTTTCCTGGCTCCTGCCAGGGGCCAAGATCCCTCTCACCCCTCAGACGGGTCTTCAGGAAAAGAACCAGGTTCCCTGTTTGCCCGGGACCTCGCCAACCAAAGGCCTACCTCTTTGATTTAATTGTCCTGGGGCGATCTGCTCTTGGTGTTGCCCTGGTCCCTGTCGCCTGCGTTGTCTGCCACTGTGTCAGTACCCGCCGGTCCCGGCCGCTGTGCCAGCTACGTCGCCCGCCGTGCGCGTCCGGTTCCGGCCGCCGCTGCCGTGCGCGTCCCAAAAATAAAATATTGATAAGCACATATTAGGCAATACTGGCTATCTCTTTGAAAAAAATCTTTATTTTTGTATTTATATGTTTTGCCCGCACGTGCACCACATACATATCTGGTGTCCTTGGAGGCCAGAAGGTATAAACAGAGGCTGCTAGTTCCTTCCCAGCCACCCAGACCCGAAATAGTCACACAGAAACTATATTATTTGCAATACTGTTTAGCCAATAGCTTAAGCATATTGCTAGCTAGCTCTTATATCCCAAACTAAACCATCTCCATTAATCTGTGCATCACCATGAGGTTGTGGCCTACCAGCAAAGTTTTGGCAGGTTCCAATGAAGGCATCTCTTTCCTGCTGTGGCTCCATGGCTTCCCCCTGACTCCACCTAGTCTTTCTCTCTACATCTCTGTTTTGATTTCCTGCCTGGTTTTACTCTGTTAAGCCATTGCCTGAAAGCAGCTAAATTCATTAATCAATAAAAGCAACACATATACAGAAGGACTTCCCACACCATTTCACCTTTTCTGCTTAAATAAAAAGGTTTTAACTTTAATATAGCAAGATTACATACAACAAAACAGCTATCAAGCAAGAATAATAGTTACAATATTTATCTCTACTTTATCTTTTATCATAACTAAGGAAAACTATAACTATCTACTATTCTTTAACTTCATCAAAGACTTCAGAAGAATATAATATTACCTAAGTAATCAGGAAGTGCATTTTGTTGGGCAAAATATTTTCTTGGGGGCTGGAGAGATGGCTCAGAGGTTAAGAGCATTGCCTGCTCTTCCAAAGGTCCTGAGTTCAATTCCCAGCAACCACATGGTGGTTCACAACCATCTGTAATGGGGTCTGGTGCCCTCTTCTGGCCTGCAGGCATACACACAGGCAGAATATTGTATACATAATAAATAAATAAATATTAAAAAGAAAATAATGAATAAAATCTCAAAAAAAATTAAAAAAAAATTTTCTTGGGGGGGTTCATGGAGACCTTCCAGGGGGTCTTGTTTCATCAAACCACATTAGTCTGGAAGGAATCCACAGGTTCTCATCCTCTGTAGAAACAAGGGCAGAACCGCTTTTCCTTTTCAATGCACCATATGCCTAGACCCATATTTTGAAATCAAGATACCTTTAAAATATATATGTTGGTGAAGCTTAGCAGCCCATACAATGAAATGTCTCTCTGTACTTAGCTCCCTCACAGTCAAAAAATCCAAAGAAAACACAATAATATACATAATCCAGACTCTCTGTGTATATTCCATCTTTACATGGCTTATTTGCTTTTACTCTATTACTTTTTAGTATTTATTTTATTATCTTTACTCTTTTAGTCCACAACTATCTGTACACCATCTCTTTAAAGACTTTGTTTTATTCTTTAAAACCATTTACTTTTTTATGTAACTGTCTATATTCTTTTTCTTCTTTCTTCCAAGCCTACATACATTTATTCAACACTGTGACCTATTTAAGGTCCTTTTTATCTGCATCTGTCTTTATTGCGTATCTGTAATTATTTTCTGAACAGGAGCACTTTTAAAATGGTAAGCAGCTTGATTGCAGTGGCTCTGAATGCGGACTCCACCTCTCTCTGCCTTTCAATATGGCAAAGGTAACATTACTGCCAACTCTGGGACTGCTCACTACTTTAACTCTGAGAAGGAGCGTGCAGCACATAAACCCCTTTTATCTGGGCCATAGAGCCAACTTGGCCCTGCCTGTTGGCTCTGCCTATTCCAACATGGAAGAGGCATGTTCACTGCCTCTGAGACTGCCAGGTGGGAGCTGTCCTCACCACCTCAACTCTGGGAAGCACCGTGCAACATATAAACCCTTTTAATCTGAGTAAAAGCTAAATCTGCCATGCAACACACTGCGTGGCCTGGAAATACCCCTGTGTGTGGCAGCGGGAATCTACCATGCTCTACTGCTTGCCCGTGCATGCCTAAGAGACCCAGTCCTGCCACCTACCCAGGCAGGGAGTGCTGAGCCCCAGGCATGGTCTCAGCCACTTTCCTCTAGACCCCAAGTAGGCACATAAGCATCTGGACTTGAAGTGGGTGGCGGGCTTCAGCCCCCCAAAAGAGCCAGATCAGTTCCTGTGACTAGCACAAACCAGGAAGCATTCGCTTAATAAAACCACGCAGTTCTTGCCACTAAAGCTGAGTCAGGAAACCTCTTAAATGAGCTGCATCTCTGCTTGCTGCCAGCAAACAGAGCGAGAAGCTGTTTTAAATGCAGCTGAACTTTGTTTTTGTTTTCGTTTAGCCTTGTTTTGTCTAGAATTCCTTCCTAAGCTCTCTCAGGTTTTATGTGGATTTAGCTAGCCCCACATTGGGGACCAATCTGTAAACAGAGGCTGTTCATTCTTTCCAGCCACTCAGACTTGAAATAATCACACTGAAACTATATTATTTGCAATACTGTTTGGCCAATAGCTTACGCATATTGCTAGCTAGCTCTTAAATCCTAAACTAATCCATCTCCATTAATCTGTGCATCACCACAAGGTTATAGCCTACCAGCAAAGTTTCTGGGGACTCCAGTGAAGGCATCTGTCTCCTGCTGGGGCTGCATGGCTTTTCTCTCATTCCACCTACATATTTACATCTCTATTTCGATCTCCCACCTGGCTTTACTCTGCTAAGTCATTGCCCAAAAACAGCTTTATTCATTAATCAATAAAAGCAACACATATTCAGAAGGACTTCCCAAACCAAGAAGGAGTATCAGATTTCCTGGAACTGGAGTTACAGATGTCAGTGCATGAACCTGAACCTGACTCCTCTGCAAGCTAACCAAGTGCTCTTAAGTCCCAAGACATCTCTCTAACATCATTTTTTTTTCACCTATCGATAGGAAGTTTTCTGATGCTTTATAAGGCCTGTGAGGGAAGCAAAGCCTATGCTACACCAGTTTCCAGGAGCCCCTATCAGTGCAGGCTCAGCTCCGGACTCCAGTCCACCTTTTCCTCTTCAGAGTGTATTCTCCTTTCAAAGTGATGAGTGGCAACTGTATAGGGACAAGTTGGCACAAGAAAGCAGCTGAGTTTGATTGCCACTCAGCCAGATCACACATTCTACCTTTGTCACTAGTTTCTCTCCAACTACTCAGACTTGCAACACTATAAACTTCAGATCTGTTCCGGGAAGCATTCTGAATAAATCAGGCATAGACCCTGGGTCAGCAGCCAGGACTGAGCAACACCTGGGATTCCTAGTCATCACATATCTGGCACATTCATCAGCCAATTCTGATCAAGTATTTTAGAAGATTTATTCATTTTTAATTCTGTGTGTGTGCAAGTATATGCACATGACTGTAGGTGCACACAGAGGCCAGAAGATGTTGAATTTCCTTGCGCTAAAATTATACTCTCCTCTTTTTTTTTTTTTGCTTACTATTCTTATAAACAACTATTAGTGTCTGTCTAAGGTAAATTCCCCTTGTTATATATCTCTAGATGTCTATTTTCCATTCATAACATTTTTTATTGCGAAGTACACGTGAACACACAAAATTATTCACATAGAATGTCCCACTTAAAGAGGTATGATAACGTAAATGTCCTTTTAAACTTAAACCCAAGTTTTATAGGGCATAGGATCAGCCCCCAGAGGTGCAAGTCGCTCTCATAAAAGTGCCGTCTACTCTGGATTTTTATGGGGCTTCTCTTACAGGTTCATTAGTATTTGGTCACTTAGTTTAAAGCCCCTTAAACACTACAGAGTAGCTTAGTGTGATTTGTGCATGCTTCTCCTGCCTCTTTATATCTTTTTAACCTCAATATTTTCTGTTGATGTCTGTGGAGCGAAAATTTTGCTGACTGTGTTCCTTTGGTACACTTTGCCATTTCTATCTGGCCTCTGGGTTTGCCTCATATCAGGAGCTGAATCTATAAACTGAATCTGATTCAGATTGTTCTCAGAGAGAAAGATTGCTTCATGGATCTCGTTGTCCAGGGGCACAGGTCCACTTACCTCTCTTCTTGTGACCAGCAGCCATAGGTTCCAGTTCGCAGTGCTGAGATATTTTATTTGCAGACACTAAAAAAAAAAAAAAAAAAAAGATGATGCTTCAATCCATAATTCCTCCTTTTAAATATATCACCATATCTACCATTGAGATGCTCATCAGTGGTTTGCACAGAAAAGCAAGTCAGAGGTCCCCTTTATTCACAGGACTTCCAAACAATTAATGTATTCATTAGTATCCTATAAGGCTAACTGGCATGTGTGTGTGTGTGTGCGTGTGTGTCTGTGGTCTGTGTGTATGTGTGTGTGTGTATGTCTGTGTGTGTTTTTGTGTGTGTCTGTGGTCTGTGCGTATGTGTGTGTCCATGTGTTGACATGCACACTCACAAATGCTCAGGAAGATTTCAAGTTTTAGCTAACAACTGAACAAAAATTCAAGTATCAACTGATGAAACTATCTCCCTGTTTGAATTGAGGCAGCAACTCTGACGTCTTGCTTCATGTTTCTGGGGGATGTTGAATCTCCTGACAACCAGTTTTGGCTCAAGGGCTCTCTGGCCCCTGAACCTTTCTGGATGGCAGGCTTTCCTCCCAACCTTCTCGACAGGCAGGCATAGGCTGTAGTCTGGAAGCTCTCCCAGACCTTTGTGACTTGCTCCCTATTTTCTCAGATGTAGTCATTTTCTCCACCCTGTGCACATTTAATTCTGTCTTGGCAGATCTGCAGTAGCGTAAACATCAAAACCAACTCGTGTATTTGTGCCTATGTGGTCTGTTTGATTACAGTCATTATTTTTACTGTTCTTCAGAGTGCCTGGTCTCTGGTAAGTCAGTGACCCTTCAGGTGGGCTTCAAAGTTCCTTAAGGGGCCCTTTGGTCCATGCCCTTACTCTATGCTACAAAATGGTATTCAAGCTCATCTATTCATTTTATACACGTCTGGCCCTCGATCAGGATCAGCCATTTCAGTCATTGCTCTTAAATGCTAGTTTTCCTTAGCTGGCTCTAAATTCTATTTTTAGATCTCTTTTGTGAATAGGTTGAAGATTACCTATCTCCCTGTCTATCATCCCAACTATCTATGCATCCATCTTACTGTGCTGAAATACCTCAAGAGATCAAATCCAGGGCCAAGGACTTTCTACTTAAACTTTTCAATCTTAAATTCACAGCTGCTGCAATCTCTTGTTCTTAAAGGATGTGGAAAAATCAAATAGCAGTAATACACATTGCTCATTGACTTTATGTCTTGCTCCAAGCAGAGCACAGTCAGAGTAACAAGAGCAATGGCACCCACTGCCAGAACAACAGGGGATACATGCTTTAAGAAATATTTGTTTTAATTTTTCAGATTAATATAATTATATCTTCCCCCTTCCCTTTTCTCCCTCCACAATCTCCTTATATCTTTTAAATTCATGGCCTCTGTTATTATTATTCATATATGTATATACATATATATTCCTGAATACATCCATACTACCTGCCCAGTCTATATAATGTTATTGGCATGTATGTTTTGAGGCAGGGCTGACAATTTGATATTGGATAACCGGTAGGAGTGCTCTTTACTGACAAAGACTATTTTCTCATGCTTTCAGCATTCCTTGGTTGCCTGTAGCTCTTTTTTTTTTTTGCTTTAGTGATTTAAATTTTTTTTATTGAGAATAAGAAAAAAGAAGTTTCCGCCTCCTCCCAGCCTCCCATTTCCCTCCCCCTCCCCCCACTCTTCTCCCCCTCCCCCCCCTCCTCTCCCCCTCCCTCTCTAATCCAAAGAGCAGTCATGGTTCCCTGCCCTGTGGAAAGTCCAAGGTCCTCCCCCGTCCGTCCATGTCTAGGAAGGTGAACATCCAAACTGGCTAGGCTCCCACCAAGCCGGAACATGAAGTAGGATCAGAACCCCTTGCCATTGACCTTGGCTTCTCATCAGTCCTCATTGTTCGCCATGATCAGAGAGTCCGGTTTTATCCCATGCTTTTTCAGTCACAGTCCAGCTGGCCTTGGTGAGCTCCCAATAGATCAGCCCCCACTGTCTCAGTGGGTGGGTGCACCCCCCGTGGTCCTGACATCCTTGCTCGTGTTCTCCCTCCATCTGCTCCTCATTGGGACCTTGGGAGCTCAGTCCAGTGCTCCAGTGTGGGTCTCTGTCTCTATCTCCATCCATCACCAGATGAAGGTTCTATGGTGATATGAAAGATATTC
>NW_026067918.1:2846418-2848514 GCF_014885135.2 Alexandromys fortis
AGAAGAAGTTCAAATGGCCAAAAGACACCTAAGGTCATGCTCAACCTCATTAGCAATCAGGGAAATGCAAATCAAAACAACTTTGAGATATCATCTTACACCTGTCAGAATGGCTAAAATCAAAAGCACCGATGATAGCCTTTGCTGGAGAGGCTGTGGAGGAAGGGGTACCCTCATCCATTGCTGGTGGGAATGCAATCTTGTGCAACTACTTTGGAAATCAGTGTTTAGGTTTCTCAGGAAATTCGGGATCTGCCTGTAGCTCTTTGTGAAGGGTTAAGGCCTCCTGCGCTTCCCCCCAGCCACGTTAGCATGTTTATTGTCGTTCCTGTGCAGCTTACATTTGGGCAGTCGATGCCCAGAAGTAGTTTACCAATACAAGATGAACTTTCTGTTGTGTGTGTGTGCATGCATATGTGTGTGTGTGCATGCATATGTGTGTGTGTTTTGTTTTTGTTTTAGTTTTGAAAGAAAGAACATGAAGTTTGGTGGGTATGGAAGTGGGGAGGAGCTTGGGAGGGAAGGAATCTGGTCAAAATACAATATATTAAAATTAACAAAAAAAATCAAAAAAGGAGATACTGGATCAGTTAAGATGGCTCAGAAGGTAACACATGCTTCCAAGCATGGCAACCTAAGTTTCCATCCATAGGATTCACAGGTGAAAAGGGGGAATGACTCCAGAAAGCTGTGTGATCCTCAATTATAAGTTGTGTAGTCACAGCATGCATAAGCACCCAGGTAGACACATATTACACACACAGAGAGAGAGAGAGAGAGAGAGAGAGAGAGAACACTAGAATGAGGGTGATATTTTAAAAGAGAGAGAAAGAGTAAACATTTCACTCGTCAATAGAATAGTGTAGGTCACAACACCAGTAAACTCTAGTGACCCTGCAATAGCAAGTCTTGAACAACAAAATATAGATAAAGCAGAAGAAAATGACCTAAAATAACTTTAGGAGAATCTTTGAGCCCTTTAAAGAGGAAACGAGAAATTCCTGCAAAGAAATGGAGGAAAAAACAAACAAAAATTTGAAAGACATCAACAAATCCCTTAAAACCAAGAAAAAGCAATGAAACATATGAAAGAAGCTATTCAAGACTTCAAAACTGAAATAGAGACAATAAAGAAAACACAAGCTGGGGAATTATAGAAACAGAAATCATGAGAAAACGATCAGGAACCACAAATGCAAGCGTAAACAGCAAAATACAAGAGATGGAAAAAGGAATCTCAAGTGCTGAAGATACAATAGAGGAAATAGACTCTCATCAGTCAAAGAACTTTAAATCTAACAAAAGCTTAACACAAAATATCCAGGCAATATGGGACACCATGAAAAGACCAAACCTAAGAATAATAGGTATAGAAAAAGGAGAAGTTTAACTCAAAGGCACAGAAAATATACTTAACATAACATAGAAGAAAACTTTCAACTAAAGAAAGATATATATGCCTATGAAGACACAAGAAGCCTACAGAACACCAAATAGACTGGATCAATAAAACAGTTCCCTCACCACATAAAAATCAAAACACTAAACATACAGAATAAAGAAAGAATATTAAGAGCTGCAAAGAAAAAAAGGCCAAATCACATAAAAAGGCAGACCTATCAAAATTACACCTGACATCTCAATGGAGACAATGAAAGCCAGAAGTTCCTGGTCAAGCATTATGCAGAAATTAAGAAACCACAGATGCCAGCCCAGACTACTATATCCATCAAAACTTTCAATCACCAAAGAAGGATATTCCTTGACAGAACCAGATTTAACCAATACCTAGCCACAAACCCAGTTGACTACATCAACAAAATCACAGACAATTGATGATCTCACAGCAGCAAATCCCAAAGAAGGGAAAAACATACAAGTGAACATCACCACCAACAAAACTAAAATAACAGGAGATAGCAATCACTGGTCATTAATATCCCTTAATATAAATTATAAATACACGCCTTTAATCCCAGCACTCAGGAGGCAGAAGCAGGCGGATCTCTGTGAGTTCAAGGCCAGCCTGGTCTATAAGAGCTAGTTCCAGGACAGGAACCAAAAGCTACGGAGAAACCCTGTCTCGAAAATCCAAA
>NW_026067918.1:2848563-2895260 GCF_014885135.2 Alexandromys fortis
ATATAAATACAACTCACCTATAAAAAGACAAAGCTACTGTACTGAAAACAGCCTAGCATTGGCATAAAAACAGACAGGAGACCCATTGGAACCAAATTGCAAACCCAGATATTAATCCACAGACCTTTGAACACCTGATTTTTTACAACGAAGCAAAAAAAAATCAAATGGAATAAAGAAAGCATACTTAACAAATGGTGCTGGCAGAACTGGATATTAACATGTAGATGAATGAAAATTAATCCATATCTATTACCATGCACAAAATTCCAGTCCAAATGGATCAAAAACCTCACCATAAAGCTAGCCACACTGAACCTTATAGAAGAGAAAATGGGAAGTACACTTGAATGCACTGGTACAGGAGACCACTTCCTACATATAACCCCAGTAGCACAGACACTGAGAGAAACAATTAATAAATGGGACCTTCTGAAACTGAAAAGCTTCTGTAAGGCAATAAACATGATCAACAAGACAAAACAACAGCTTCCAAAATGGGAAAAGATCTTCACCATCCCCACATCAAACAGAGGTCTGATCTCCAAAATATACAAAGAACTCAAGAAATTGGTCATCAAAAGAACAATAATCCAATAACAAAGTGGAGTACACACCTACACAGAGAACTCTCAACAGAGGAATCTAAAATGACTGAAAGACACTTAAGGAAATGATCAACTTCTTTAGTCATCAGAGAAATGCAAATCAAACAACTCTGAGATTCCATTTTACACCTGAAAGAATGGCCAAAATCAAAAACACTGATGACAACTTATGCTGGAGAGGATGTAGGATAAAGGGAAGACTCCTGAATTGCTGGTGGGAGTGAAACCTGGTACAACCCCTTTGGATAGCAGTATGGCAATTTCTCAGAAAATTAGGAACCAACCTTCCTAAAGATGCAGCAATACCACTTTTGGGTATATATTCAAAGGATGCTCAATCATGCCACAAGGACATGTGCTCAAATATGTTCATAGCAGCGTTGTTTGTCATAACCAGAACCTGGAAACAACCTAAATGCCCCTCAACCAAAGAATGGATAAGGAAAATGTGGTACATTTACACAATGGAGTACTACACAGCAGAAAAAATGACATCTTGAAATTTGCAGGCAAATGAATGGAGCTAGAAAACATCATATTGAGTAAGATAACCCAGACCCAGAAAGACAAATATCATATGTACCCACTCATAAGTGGTTTTTAAACATAAAGCATAGAAAACCAGCCCACAAATCACAATCCCAGAGAACCTAGACAACAGTGAGGACCCTAAGAGAGACTTACATAGATCTAATCTACATGGGAGGTAGAAAAAGACAAGATCTCGTGAGTAAATTGGGAGCAAAGGGACCTTGGAAGAGGGTTGAAGGGGAGGGGAGAGACGGGGAGCAGAGCAGAGAAAAATTTAGAGCCCAATAAAATAAAATAAAATAAAATCTGGTTGGGAGAGAAAGGGCACATTGCACATTTTACTGCAGTTCGTTTCTACTTCATGGTAGGATTGATGGTCTGGTAAGCCTGTAGCGTCCTTTTCCCAGTAAATCTAATTTTTGACTTTGATATTATTGTAAAATAAACGAAGGAACCCTTTAACTGCCCTCTCTGCCTCCTATCCGTCCCCCAAACCTCTGAAGGAAGGAGGAAACATTGAATGCTCTCCTGCTGTATCCCTACCGGTGTTTCTTTGGTAAGATTATCGGAGGCTGTTCTTCAGCCACTCACATGATACTATTCCTATAAAATGTTCGCAAAGTTTCTGCACACTGCTGACAGTTTACATCCTCTCTGCTGGAAAGTCGTGTCTCTCAGACATAAAATCTTGGCCTCATTTACTTAAAAATTAAAAGCCCAGTGTATTAAAACTTGGGTCTTTTCTACTGGTGTAAAGTACAGTTTTTAAAAGGTCTAATGGTAGTCTAAGTCCCTTCCTTCCTTCCTTCCTTCCTTCCTTCCTTCCTTCCTTCCTTCCTTCCTTCCTTCCTTCCTTTCTTCCCTCCCTCCCTCCCTCCCTCCCTTCCTCCTTCCCTTCCTCCCTCCTTCCTTCCTATTTTATATTCTTTTCCATCTGGATACTCAAAGAGCATTTTTCTTTACTTTAAAGTCAAACATTTCAGCTATATATCCTAAAGCTTCTCTGAATTGAATTTTTGACCCATCCTTTCTGGGTTTCAAGTCTTTAGGACTTATTATGGGTATGTCCGTGATATTTTTTTGATTCCCTTGTTTTAGGTTTCTCCTTTGATCTGTATGCTTTTGTTTTTGTCTTTCTTGTTTTTAGCTAGAGGAGGAAGAGGGATTTCACATTATCAACCTTCTCACAACTGCTTTTAGAATACATTTCTCTTCTACATTTTTCGTAGGAGAGGAGTATTGTGATTATTGCCCTGTGGCTATTTATAAAATGATGTTCTTTTTAGACTCACCCCTGAGTCCTAGTTTATGTCATTATCTTTTGCATCTATTTCCTTAACAAACAATTTTTTTACTTTATTCATTTTATTTATTTATTTGGTTTCTTGAGACAAGGTTTTTCTGTCTATCCCTGGCTATCCTGGAACTCACTCTGTATACCAGGATGGCCTCAAACTCACAAAGATATCTGCCTGCTTCTCCTCCCAAGTGCTGGGATTAAAGGCAGGCACCACCACCAGATACTGGTTTCATCCATTGATATAGTTTAGTTCTTTCTTTAAAATCAAGACTTTCATTTTCTTTACTTTTTTTCTTATGGTTATTATCATTTTTTTTCTACAAGAAAACATTTTTTGTATGGCTTCAAGTCCTATACTGACTTTACCTTGGATTAGTTCCTTCAAGCCTTCATAGGGAGTGTGATTATGAGTTCTGCAGTGCAGTGGCGGGTTTCACGGAGTCTAACTGACACGCCCAAACTATGCTTTTCAGAACCCTTTCATTGTAGCCTTTTGATTGGAGAAGGATGTGGGGGTGAACACTCATGGAAGGGGTGAGTGAAACAGCAGCCTGAGGCTTACAGGTCTCGGTGTGAAGAAGGAGCCATGCTAAGTTTTCCCAGCACTCTGTCAGCAAGCTCAATGCCTGGCTATGCATGTATTCAACTCTGCATAACACAGATATCACAAAGGTCAAAATCCAACAGAGATCTCCGTCGAAGTACACACTACTAAATTCTAGGTGACTCTAGCTCATCCTCTCTAACTACACAGTTTACTCTCCTAAGAGCCTTCCATAACCATCCAATGCAGAGGCCACACCCTGGCAAAAACTACCAATCAGGTCCAGGGACGAGCACACACACACACACACACACACACACACACACACACACACTCCAAATGGTCTTCCCTTGATTGGAATCCTGACAGCTGTTGTTTTTGAGACAAGATAGAAATTTTGACATTTGGATTTTGGAAAGATTCTGACACTCTTCCTGTCCTGCTTTAGTGTCCACTCTTTGTTAATAATAAACCAAGTTACAGACTGGGGAATTTATAAAAAGAGGTTTACTGTGACTTACAGATCTGGAGGTCCAAGATTGCTTTTGGACAGGTGAGCACTGCAAGTTTGCTGGCAGAGTTCCGAGGTGGAGCCAGAGACCATGTGCATATTTGCACACACATGTGACCTCCACTCTCCCTCTTCTTACAAAACCTCTAGCATTAAGCTGTGGGCCCCACCCTGCTGATCCCATCTAATTCTGTTCTCTCCAGAGTCTCCATCTTCAGCACCACCACCAGATTAATTTCTCTTTGTAAATCTTGTCTCCTCCTCCTTCTCCTCCTCCTCTTCTTCCTCCTCCTCCTCCTCTCTCTCTCTCTCTCTCTCTCTCTCTCTCTCTCTCTCTCTGTCTGTCTCTCTCTCTCTGTCTGTCTCTCTCTCTCTCGATACGTGTATCTCTGCCTCTCTTCAATTCTGTCTGTCTCTGTCTCTCTGTGTCTCTGTGTCTCTGTCTCTCTCTGTGTGTGTGTATGTCTGTGTGATGCATGTGCTTGTGTCTTGGGCCAGGCACCACTTCTATCCACTTGATAGTACACATAGGGCATTGAACTCCATGAGTTCTGGAGGAGGCCAACACTTTTCATACCACAAAACTGCCTTAGACCAACATCTGGTCTCCCTCCCAGTCTTTACTGTCTATTTTCCCCTCAATTTGAATGTTGCTCACACCAGTTTTCCCTCAGCGTGCCCTTTGTCCTGGATCATTGTTACTAGACTTGATCTCGTGAGTTCTGGTTCAGCACAACCTAACTGAGACCTTGCTGTCCTCACTTTTTTTTTTCAAATTATGCTTTATTACGGTATTCTTTTAGTACTAACTTTAGTTAGCATACAGAATAATGGATCTCATCCTGACATGTCCATACATGTGTATCATGCATTGATCATATTTACTACCACCACTCTTGGTCTGCTGAAATTTCCATCACATGACCAGCATCAAGCCTGCCATGCAGTCTGTGGGGCCAGCCACAAAATGAAAGCATGGGATTCTTGTTCAGAGAAGGAGGAAAATGAAATAAGGGCTTTTTTGTCTCTTCTGTGGTCTCTCTCCTAACATGCCTTGGCGGGTTTTCTGCCATGCAATGGTATACTTTTGCAGAGGGGAATACTTGATAGACCCCACAGGCTTTAAAGCTCAATCCAGGTTAAGTCCCCTTGCATATGTATATTTCACTCTAGGTCAAGTCCTTCTGTCTGGGTGACTGTGGTTGTTGGACACAGAAAGTGGGGAGGATGGTGCTGAGCATCCATTCTGGCAAAGCAATGGGGCAGAGGACCAGGCAGGAGCTGGACCACCAAGTCACTAGGCAAATTCAAAGATAAATTATTGTGAGCGCATTTCAGCCTGCAGAAGTACCACAGTATCAAGTGCTTGCCCTGCATTCGACCTCTAACGTTGAAGTAAGAGAAGGAAATGAAAAAGGAATCTAGACAGCAAGTGCAGCACACGATCCTCTGAGTGGCAGTCACCTGTTGTGGTGGGAGAACTTTCCTGGGGAGAGGGGGAGAAACACCTACTGCTCCATACTGGGAACCAATAGTAGACTAAGAGATAACTCCACATCAGAGCCCAGCTTGAGGTTACGTACAGAAGGTTGAATGAGCATTCCCTACAGATGAATGGAGAACCCAAAGACAGCGGCATCACTGGAGAGCCCATCCTATCCTGACTCAGAAAGGGTGTGTTCCTGGAGTGCTCTGCAGAATTTGCAATCAGCACCAGCATAAGAGTGGCTTCTCCCAGCTGATATTTATTTAGGGATTCCACAACCCAGGCAGGGTTGTAAGTTTCTTGTAAGCCTTGTAAGTTTCTGTGTCCAGAACTTGGAAGGTTTGTTTACTTCTTGAGTTTCATGACCTTCATTCCTCACTCAAGGAGGGATTGTTTCCATCTACTTCCCACCCACAATGTTGTACCTGAATTCGTTTAATTTTTTTTTTCTCTTTCAAGTACAAGTCCTACCTAGGGTCTCACACATGTTCTAACACCAAGGCACACCTCCACTCTGCACCGTACACCTTCAGTGAAGGTCTTGAGGCACTCTTCCCGCCATGCTCCTGCATGCGGCCTGTTTGTTCTCACCACACAAGGTGGGGAAGCTCAGCTGTGTCTTCTGTTGCCAGGTTCCCGGTTTGTTGCCCACAGCATCAAACCCCGCAATATGGATGCCCTGGCAAAATTTGAGCCCACAAAGTCACAGCAAGACCCCATCCTCTTGGGAAGCACAACATTGAGGCCAGGTAGACCTCTGTCCTAGAGTGTTAAGAGACCCGGGGAAAGACAGGAGGCTTAGGGGACTGCTACTTGGTACCAGAGGACTATAAAATTACAAACAGCAGGAAGATAACCACAGTGTGTCCAAGGGAGAATAGATGGGTAGAACCGATGAGGAAGAAGGGGAGGAAGTCAAGAACCGGGAGGGCCCCAGGAGCCTATAAAACATCCAGCCTCAAATTCACTCAATGGACTGCTAGCTCTGGGTCTCCTCTTATTCAAATGGGAGCTCTTCTCTTGCCTTAACAAAGCTTTTTAGTTTTATTTTCTCTGAATTTGCAGCTCTTGCCTCCTCCCCGTCTGTATATTTGCTTCCTTTGCCTCTAAGGCTCCCACCTTCTCCATGTCTGTGATTGATGGTTTCTCGGCATCAGCCATCAGCCATTTCTGGACATAGAATTCTTTAAGGCTGTGGAACAAACTCAACCATGCACTAGATGATCACCCTTCACCCAAAGACCTCCCACCATGGATAGCTATGGGTGCTTGTCTGGGATTTGAAGATTCCCACTCGAGGTCAGTATAACTGACTGAAAAATCACAGAGGAAACCCTGGGAGTGACCATGGTCATCCAGGACCTAAGTACTCGCATGGAGTCAGTGTCCCCGTCCATAACCAGCATGACCAAATCCTCCAGTTAGCTACTACTTACTTTCTTTGGGGGATATTAAGCGTCTAAGTGACTACACTCTGTAGGGAGTGGAGTAGTCAGATCTCATACAGCCGAACAGATTGTCAGCCTACAATGCGAGGGGTAGGTCTGTGGTTTATACTACCACTTATGAGCTGAGAGAGCCCCTCCTGGCCACCAGGAGACAGTCACTTCTCCCACGTAGGAAAGCGTTCATTCCGTGTAAAATGTTTGATCAAACTCTTTGCCAATGTGGTGCTTGGGCATCTTTATGGAAGTAGGGCAAGATCCATGAAAATTTCATACCGTTCTGATCAGCCCTTCTAAAACTGTACAGATTTTACTAAATTCCCTTTGATGCTAACACTACTCTTTCTTTTTCTCTGAGATAGATATTCTTTCTCCCTCAACATCCCATTGTTCTACACTTGTTGCCTGCTCTTTTTATGTCCACAAAAGCCCAGATATGTGTGCTGCTTAGTTTTGTGAATTTGACATAAACTTCAGCGACTTGAGAAGAGGAGACCTCAACTGAGAAAATACCTCATCCAGACTGACCAGAAGACAAGTCTGTGGGACATGTTTGTTATTGTTTAATGATTGGTGTGGAAGGGCCTAGCCCAGGGGGGCAGTCCACTTTGTACAAGTGGTCCTGAGTTGTATATAAAAAAAGCAAGCTGAGCAAACCATGGAGATCAAACCAGTAAGCAGCATTCTTCTATAGTCCCTGCTTTTGTTCCTTCCTCCAGCTTTGAGTTCCTACCTGGAACTCCATCAGTGATGAAGTGCTACTTGCTAATGTAAGATGATATAAAGCCTTTACACGCCAACGTGGCTTTGATCACAGTATTTATTGCAGCAGTAGAAAGCAATAAAGAACAGTATCTTCTTTTGTTAACACTGTTCCTTTCTGATATGATAACACAGACAGACTGATGCCATCACTTTCTGAGACATTTTAGAAGTTTGCTTCTTTTGTGACTTTCTGTGTTTAGTATTTCCTGGATTACAAGGACTTAGATCCAATTTACATGTGATAAATTACTTTTGCCATGAGGACAGGCCCTCAGCAACTCAGGGATCGAGGGGTATCCAGGGAGTTGATGGACTAATCACTCAACTTGACTTTGCTATCTGAGGGAGTACAACTTAGTACTCTGGGGCCAGTGAGAAAAGGAAACACACACACGCGCGCGCGCGCGCGCACACACACACACACACACACACACACACACACACACAATCTCCAATGTATCAGGACTTCTCCTAGGCTGCTGACAAATTGCAAACCTTCAGAGGTCAGAGAAACTGAAGAGATATGAGCAGGCAAGCTACTGGGCACACAAGCAGACACACAAGGGTTTTTCTGAGGGCCAAAGCTTAGTTCTTCATTTCATTATTCTTTCTGTTGCTTGTTCTATTATTTCCTCTGTTCTGTTCTTCTACCCTGATGTTCCCCTTCTGTCTCTCTTGATATCTTTCTTCTAGCTACTTCCTAATGTCTTCCTTCTACACCTTTCCCGGTGTTTTCCTTCTCTCTGGTCTTTATTTTTCCCCTACAGCTTATATACCCCAACAAAATCTTTCAAACAATATAAAAAAATTACAATGTGTATGCATTCTGTTTTTTAAGTGAATGATTACAATGAATATAAGTAAAAATCAACATGTTTCCCATATCTCTTACATGATTAAACATTANATTACAGGTGAAAAACAAGTTGTCCCAAGAATCTACACACATTCACACCCAAGCATCTTGTTACAGACTAACAAAGTATAAGCAAACAAGGTATTTTTTCTCAGCCATTTCTTTTGCTGTCAGGTTGCATTTTGCAGGTACAAAAAAAATCTATCACTTTATTATTTATCTCAAAAAGTAATCTTATAAGAAATACTAGAAAAATCACAAGTCTAAACTTTTGTATATGAAAAACAATCAGCCAGCTCTACTTTAAATCTTCAGGGTGCATATATGCTCATCAACAGTTTTTGTATATCAGCACACTGAGGGCAAAAATGGGTACCAGGAATTAACTATCACACTTGATCACCAATCCAACCTAGCAGAAAATGTGCATCAGCCAGCAATAGCCTAGTTGTCATTTGCTCCCTGACCTCAATGAGTCCCTCAATCAACTACTAAAGTGTGCCATTTTAAACTTTAAATTGTTACCCAAGAATTTCTACCTCAAAACCATTAACAAAAATACCTTAACCTAACCTTACTAACAATTCTACATGTCTAGATTCTTTCTAAGGGTGGTGGTTGAATCATTACTCTGCTCCAGCAGCAATGCCCACAAAGGCAGCAATCAGAGCTATGCTCAATAATAGCATGAGGTCCTCAGGACACATAGTCTTCCTGGCTTTGCCTCTCCAAGGCTCAACCAGGCATTGCTTTGCCAACTGCCCAGCCATGTTCTATGAGTTACAGTGCTGCCTCTTGGTCCCTTCGCATGGTCTCGGACAGTAAATGTTTTAGAAAAATTCCCAATCTACATAGCCTTCTTTAAATGCACATCAGTCACCATAAGTGCTTCTTAATTGGACAAAAATGTAAAATGAATTTATGGATTAAGATAATGGGCATACAATCATGGCTACCCTGTGGGAGAGGGATTTGTTCTTTCTATGTCTTCTGGAGCTACTTATACCTTCCCTATCCCTCTTGTCCTGCCCTCATGTGAACCTAAGAGTCAAATACTCTCTCATTAGTTATCACAATTCAGACTATCATTTGTGGTGCACTGGTACCCTACTCAGCTCTGCATTAAATGAAGGATCACTTTCATTGGCATCATCTGAAATAAAAGGATCTTAAACCAGCATATAGCTCCCAGGAAAAGAGAAAAAATTCTGTCTCCAAGACTTCAGGGACTTTTCAGTTAAGATTGGAGAAGAATTAGTGTACTTTCTGTAATGGGGGCATCAAAAATATCAGGAATATGAACGAAATTGTCAGAAACCAGACCCATAGGTATAGATAAGTGCAAACCAGTCTCACATGGGGAGCCAATCCCAGAGTTGTTCTGTTAGGACACACTGATCTTCCCCTCCAATGGCTAGGAGCTGCTTCTACAGACTCTGGGATGAGAGATTCTTGGAGCACTAGGCATTAGGCAACCTTCCATCAGTCTCTTCCAGCCTTGCTTTACTTACAGATGTGCTGGAAGCCTCCAAGATTCCCTTGAGGTCCCTGTTGGCTTGCCTTCTTGATGGCTGGAACAAGCTAAACTCCAAAAGTGCATAAGAAGAACGCTTTAATTTTTCTTCAATTCATGCATAGTCTGTATAGATATAAATATGATAAGATAAAAAAGGTAGGTTATTGAATCTACTCTTTAAAAGCAACTATTTAGTTTTAAATGTTTTACATTGGTTTTACTTTTACAAAAGTAAAAACTTTGCAAAAGTAAAAACTTTACAAAAGTAAAAATGAATGTAAAGCATTTAAAACTAATTGTTGCTTTTAAAAAGTAGATTCAATCATCAGTGCAGAGTGGACAAATCAGTTCCAAAATTCTTCTGAAGTTCCTTTTCAAATACTGAGAAAACTTAGCCCCTCAGATAGCCATCAATCACTTTTCTGGAGAAACTAAACCTCCTATAGGACTTGATCTCTTGTATGAGGGAGAGTACTTATCAATGTTTTTGTTTTCATATTTCATGTCTCCATCTGT
Source organism: Alexandromys fortis (assembly GCF_014885135.2). Classification (NCBI taxonomy): domain Eukaryota; kingdom Metazoa; phylum Chordata; class Mammalia; order Rodentia; family Cricetidae; genus Alexandromys; species Alexandromys fortis. Next base: position 2,858,642 of record NW_026067918.1, read on the forward strand.
AAGGACAGGCAAACTGGCTATGGTTAGAAAGTGTTCAAGCAGTTGGTCACTCCAAGCCTGACAATGGGAGGTATCAAATTCGACATTAGTAAAGACAGATACTTCAGTAGGCTTGATCCTGTTTGATAACAGATGCTCATGCTCACCCCTGGCATTATAAAGTTAAGGCAGAGTGTTTTAAAGCAGTGCTCTACCTCTTTTATTCCAAAAGGGATGAAAATTTTTCCTATCTTCTGTCAATCCCTATCAGACCCAGTGGATATGAATAATATGGACAACTCTATACAGGCTAAAAGGAGGACAAGTGCTTTGGGTCCAGCCAGAACTGTCTTCAGACGCAACAGCAAGTTTGATATCCAGTGTTCACAGTTTGGTTCAGCCTTATAGAGGGGAAGAAATGCCTTTAAGGTCTAGAGATCACTGGTTAAATTACCGTGTGTTGTTTAAGTTCACTAGGACGCTGGCTTTGAAGATGGGATTGACCCTTACACTTCAGACTCCAAAGTATTTACTCTAAGTGTCCTCCAAGGACCCTGTCCTGGATCAGGCTACTTACACTCACTGAGAGCCCAAAGCATAGCTATCATAGATCATTTTCTGGACTGCATAAACTCCAAGACAAAAAGTAACACTCCTCATAACTTTCCTTGAGGATTAGGAAAGTCGGAACTTTTTTTTTTTTATTGGATTCCATCAGGAATCTTTACTAGATTTCAGAGCGAGAAAATGACTTTTCTAGTTGTGAGTCTGTATGTTCCTCTCTACCTAAGTTAAGAGAAGAAGGATGAATGTCTTTTATTATCTAAAACTACAATTAGGGTTATTATGTTAGTAGTTTTTGGCTCTAGGTGTTCTTAACTTTCTGCCTTTAATGTGTAGGAATGTTCCCTCACACCATGATCATGTTCCCAGGTTCTGAATAAAATGTGAACTTTTTAGGTGTGTATGTGGGTGATTCCCGGGTTTTGGGAGGCCATAAGATGTCCAAAAAGATAAGATGTCTAGCAGAAAGATTTGCTTAAGACTTATCTGGGGGGGGGCACGTTGGTAGCTAAAAATATGTGTACAAGTAATCATAATGTGTTACATTGTCCTACATATATAGTTTAGATACAACTTTATTTTAGATAGGAGCTGGTGTTACATGGCACTGTCTTTTGAGCTAAGTAGCTTCCATTTTCATTAGTTCAGCTATTCTTGCTCTCAAAAGATCATCCCACCTGGGTGTGCTGACTGTTGATACTCATTCACAGAAATGAAGGGCATACATGGTTATTACCCAAATATCCACTCACTCCTCTTATCTGGCTATATCCAGTTCCTCCCTAACTGTATAAGGCCTCTGGCCTTGGATAGGTGTCAAAATCCATCTGGGGAAGACAGAAGACTGGAATGCTAGCTCATTTTATGCCAACTTGCCCCAAACTAGAGTCATCTGGGAAGAAAAAAAAAAAACAACTTAGAAAATGCCCCCACTAGATAGGCTCATGCCCCTACTAGATAGACCCATAGGAAAGCAGGAGGAACATTTTCTTGATTGATGGTTGATGTGGGCAGATCTAACTCACTGTGGATAATGCCATCCCCTAGGCTGATAGTCCTGGATGCTGTAAGAAAGCAGGATAAGAAATTTATAAAGAGAAATCCTGTAAGTAGCGTTTTTCCTTGGCCTCTGCTTTAGTTTCTGCCTCCACATTCCTCCCCTGCTTGAGTTCCTCCAGGTTTCTGCCCCAACTTCTATGGATGATGTACTACAAACTATAAGGTGAAATAAACCCTTTCCCTCCCAAGTTGCTTTTGGACATGGTATGTATTTTATCACAGCACTAGAAACCTCAACTAAAACAAAATTAGTACCAGGAGTGGGATATTAGTGTGACAGACCTTATCACGTATTTTTTTGCGAGGAGTGTGGTAGCAGTTGAATTGTGGGCTGTGAAAACCATTGAGTGCTCAGAGAGCAATAAAATGTTGTGTGAGATTTTGGAAGATAAGCAGATGTACAGAGGCATTTTCCTGGGAAGCGAGATTCTCTCTTCTCAGATGAGTCTAGGTCTCTGTCAAGTTGACAAAAAACCAACCAGTGCACATTCATTTCTAGCAAATGAAATCTTATGTTCCCATAATACCTGAGTGTGGGTGTTCATGGAAACTATTTCTACAACACTATACTGGGAACAAACCGAACGTCCTTTAATGGGAAAATTGTGAACTGAAGTGTGACGCATCTGTCCTACAAATTCAAGCGATAAAAGTTACTTTTTTTTTTAAAAAAAAAAAAGTTCTGATCAATACCCAACAATTTGGACAGATCTCAAGGGGATTATGCTGAGTGCACAAAAGCCCAATTCCCGAAGATAAAATCCTAAGTGATTTCCCTTATATCTTATCATTTAAATGACAATCATAAAAAGGCAGACAGACTAGTGGGTGCCAATGGTTAGGGATGCCAAGAGTCGTGGAGAGGGGAGGCAGAAAAGGCTACCAAATGTCAGCTTGAGGACACTGTGGGTGTGTTCTGTGCCTTTGTTGCTGAAGTGGAGACTTTAACTTACACATATGACCAGACTGTAGAAGAGCATCCACAGGTCCATACAAGCATACATATGTAGACATAAAACAGTAAGATCAAATCCAATAAGTGGACTCCCTTAGTGTCTGCCTCCTGGGCGTACAAGAACAGTTAGGGGGATCTGTTAAAGGATGTGTAGAATATTTCTTACAGTTTTGTGTGTATCTATGAGTTCTTTACTAGAGAAACGTTTTTCTATATGTAGATCTCACAAATGATGGTTGCTAGATCATCCTAGATATTTACAAACTTAATTTCTACTATAAACCAAATCTTGATATTATATTTTCTTCGTGGATTATTATTGTTTTGGAGGAATAAAGTTTACTTTTATGATTTCTTTACCTATTTGGCAATTTTGCTACATTATCTAATTTGTTCCATTGATTACTTTTCATGAGCTTTAAGTTTCTGTAACACTGAATTTTCAATGTAATTTTATGAACATCCTGAGAAAAGCAAGTGCTTTTTTTTCTTTTTTTTTGTTTATTCAGTTGGACATCACACTGGGACATTTCCTGATATAGAAAGAATCTGATGGGGACCCTTCCCAGATGTGTTTTTGCTTCCTGGGATAAACCCTATATAATCATTCAGTTTCATTAATTTTAAATTACACTATTGGGTTTAATTAGCCAACACCATATCTCTGGTTTCTGCATGAATGTTCACCGTGAAATCAGTTTGTCATTTTTTTCTTTGCTTGTAATTTATTTGTTCTGTTTTGACACCAAGGTTATTACCTCATAAGATGAGTTTGGAAGCTTATTTTCAAGTTCTATTCTCTGGAACAGATTGTGCTAACCCAGAGCTACAAATTCCTTGCAAGTGCAGTAGGATATTCTCACATGGCATCATGGGTCTGAGACATATTTGGTGGAAGGAGAATTTGAACATTGTCTTAATATTCCACACGTGGCCTTTGGGAGACACCCAGATTCAAGGTGTAGCCTCTCTTTCAGAGGGAAAGGTAAGCTGGAATGTTTCCAAGCCATTAGCAGTCCCTCCAGTCTCTTACCCTGTAAGGTGCCTACAATCAGCTCCTGACTTGATTTCTAACCACCGTCCTCCAATTTACTCTGACCTAGAAACTCTTGCTTCTTATACTAATACGTTAGGTCTCATACAAACTTCTGTGGAACTCTGCTTATCTTATTATTATTGCTCTCACATTCTAGTAGAGAAAATAAATCTTAGGAAGGTTGTACCACACAGCAGGGTGGCAAACAGATATTTTGAAACTTTGATATCTAAATATATCTTAGATTGAGTGGGTGAGTTGTATAGAAGTCTAGATTAGAAATATTTTTTTTTATTTAGTAAAGTGAAGGAATTATTTCTTGCTTGGGGACATTTTAATAACTCAGCTTTTGAATTGACATTTTTTTGGGTACATATTATGGCCTTTTCCTGCAGTGTTATAAAATAGCACAGTGGTTAATTTTAGATAATTCCCTTTCTTATATTGTGTCAGGTATGAAATGGGACCTTTTAATCTGAAGACACATGCTAAAAATAGCTAATTTATTATAGTACTACTTCATGTCTGATTGTGGGTATTGTGTGTGTGTGTGTGTGTGTGTGTGTGTGTGAACATTGAATCCAAGGCTGATGTGGAATTCCCCTCTGTATGCTTTGAATATATTTTATAACCATTGGTTAATAAAGAAGCTGCTTTGGTCTATGGAAGGGCAGAATATAGCCAGGCTAGAAGAGATACATAGAGTAAGTGGAGTCAGAGAGACGTTATGTAGCTGCCAAAGGAGAAAGATGCCCAGAACTTTACCGGGTAAGCCACAGCCTTGTGGCAATACACAGATTAATAGAAACGGGCTAATTTAAGATATAAGAGCTAGCTAGAAATATGTTTGAATCATTGGGCAGTGTTGTAATTAATACAGTTTCTGTGTGATTATTAGGGTCTAAGCAGGCAGGAAATGAATGAGAAGACTGTTTACACAAGGCCTTAGTAAGCAAGTGTTCTATCACAGATATATTTCTAACACATTAATTATTACTATTATTCCTAGTTTTTCTTCTGTTTTCATATGTTAGAGTGCTGGCTGTTTGGATATTGGCCCTCCCTAATTGTAAATTGATTGTCTCCCCCACTGTGGTTCATCTGTTGGCATTTTTGACACTTTCTGTGAGAGTAATAACTCCTTATCTTCTGCACTATTATCAAACATTTGTTTTCTCACTGCATTTTTATTTCTAAGACTGTTTTTCAATGAGTTTTAAAGGCATCCTGCATTTATTCTGCAGCTGCTGTAGTCTCTGCTTTATTATTGGACTTTACTGCCCAGGGCTGCTCAACACTCTGGGGACTGCTGACTATGGCATACTCACTCTCCTACTTTTCAAATGTTTAAATATATCTCAATGAGCATTGCCAGCTCTGCTTCATCCTTTTGCATGGGCAGTTTGTTTTCTGTCCTTTTTTTCCCTCTGATTTCAGAAGAATTGAACTTAAAAATTCAACTAGCCTTGTTTAAAAGATATTTTGTCTTACTTGTGATTTTTTTTATTTTAAGTTGTCTTGCTGTCTATTATTATATATATTTAGTTTCTTTCTAATAACCAGAAGTTGCTTCTGAAATCATCTTAATTAGAAAAAATTAAGAAATGTATTATTGGAGTTCATAATTTACTAAACAAGAGACCATTACAGAATATGAGGGTGAGTGATCATAAGAGTCAAAGGTTGGGAAGGACCCCAAAACATCTTTTGTGTCTAGCAGGGCTGCTACATCCAGGAACTCATAGCATCTGTGACTCCCTGTACAAGATCAAGCCAATCTATATTCCACTGTGGAATGGGTGTGGCTCATGCACTTCCACTCCTAGCTGAGAAGTTATTAGAACATGCAAATTAGTGTTGATTGTGAGTGACTGTTCATCCGGTCTTTTAATTTTTATTTTTTAATTTTTTTCATTTCTTTTACAAATCGACCACAGTTTCTCCTCCCTCCTCTCCTGTTCCCTCCTTCCACCTCCCTTTATCTTCCCACCCACTCCTCCTCTATCTGCATTCAGAAAGGGGCAGGCCTCCCATGGGAGTCAACAAAGCATGACACATCAAGCTGAGGCAGGAGCAAGCTCCTTCCCAACCAGGCATCAAGGTTGGACAAGGCAACCCAGATTGGGGATTGGGTTCCCAAAAGTCAGTTTAAGTGCCAGGGACAGGTCCTGAGCCTCACCAATAGACCAAGCTACACGACCGTCACACACATGCAAAGGGCCTAAGTGGGACCTATGCAGGCTCCCTAACCGTTGGTCTAGAGTTGGTGAGCTCTCATATAATATCATTTTTGGCTTTAAAAACATAAAAGATATCAAAAATTTGAAGCTCACAGTCTAGCTGGAGAGCTGTGTAGGATAACTATTTAAGACGGAGAGTCAATTTTTCTTTAAAGGGATAGCCCATGTAAAGTCAACCACACGCCAGTGGACAAACCCATATACTTGAGTATATAGCGAGCACAAATAGGAATGAGGAGGCTAATAAAACGATATAAAGTTGGAAGGAGGTAGGAAGAGGAGGACCTGGGACTGAATACAATCAAAATGCATTGTATGCTATAGTGAGCCAGAGCAATCTAAGACCTTCTCAGAGGCTTTGATGAAAGGACAAAGGGAACTTTAGTTCTAGATCCTTCTCTGGGAATGAATTTGGCAAGGCCCAGCTAACACTTAAGCCAGTGCCTTTGTAGGGGTCAAGGTTACACAATCTGGGGACCTAACTCTGATGTAGGAGGTCCTTTTGTTTGTGTGTTGCTTTTATTGGTTAATTAATAAAGAAACTGCTTGGCCTGATAGGGCAGAATTTAGGTAGGTGGAGAAGACAGAACTGAATGCTGGGAAGAAGGGCAGAGTGGCAGATGCCATGGTTTTGCTGCCTGAGATGAATGCTGGTTAGAATCTTGCCAGTAAGCCACAGTCATGTGGTGATGCACATTAATGTAGATGGGTTAAATTCAGATGTAAGAGTTGGCCAATGAGAAGTTAGAGCTAATGGGCCAGGCAGTGTTTAAATGAATACAGTTTCTGTGTGATTATTTCAGGTGTAAGCTAGCCGGGCGCCGGGGTGAAACAAAGGGACCCCCTCCTACAACACAACTCTTCCCACTGGGCTGTGGTTATCAGTTCATATGTAGCAGTGTCTGGGATATCCCTTGTTTTCTTTGCCAACATTGTCTGGCTTAGTTCTCTGCTAAGCTTAGCAATTTCCCACCCCCCTGAAAATAGTATATATGATGCTATAGTTCTTAATAAAATAACTTGGCATAAAGCTTATGCAAAACCTCCTGGTCTCAATTATGGCTTTGTCTTCTTTCTTTCCTATTCCTGAGTCTCCCACTCAACACCTCACTGTTCAGGACCCTTAGTCCCGCTGGTTCAGGAGAGCAGGCATGTATGAACTTCTCAAAAACCTAATTAAAATATTACATTAAAAAGAAATGGATTTTAGACATTCAAAATTTGTTAAACAAGCTGTGGAAACACAGTATAAGACGGGGTGGCTCAAGTACTTTAAATTAACATGTAAGTCCAGGCATGGTAGTGTAGGCCTACAATCTCAGCACTCGGGGCTGAAGTCTGAGAATCATGAGTTTAAGGTCATCCTGAACTATATAGGAAGTCCCAGGCCAGCCTGGGATATATAAGTGATCTCCTATCTCAAAATGTGTTCATAGCTATTCAGATTAAAATAAGATCTATGAATCAGTTTGGATCACCCCGAAGAGCCACATGTATGCTCAGAACATAGGATATAATAATGGTTATGTTATACTGTAGAGGATGTCCTTGGAAGAGAGCATTAGACAAATGAAACCGAATAAACATAGAGACAAATGAAGCTGGTTCCTACCTTACACATGCAAAACAGAATGTATCAGAAAGTTTAAAGTTTTATAAGGAATATAAACCTTAGCCAATAGGAAAAGAGGCAGAATGTTCTTGTGAAGTCAAACATAGAAATTTTTCTTAACTAAGAACCAAAATACATATTCTTAAAGACAGTTTTGACTCCTTCAGAGCTGACGATTTCAGCATTTCAAAGATAAATATGGGCTGCCACCACTACCCTATACCATACCAAGACTTCCCAATACTCCCCTAAGGTCTGGCCCAGTGAATACACTTCAACACTCCATACAGTTTTCCTACAACCTATCACATGCAGCCTGGGGCCCATAGACATTGCCCTAGCCTAATTTGGAACATAGGCCTGCACCATGGCCAAACTCCAGGTTTTGGCCAGGAAATTTGCATTCACCCATAGGTTCCTTTACACCATTTCTGGCACCCCACTACACACCCAGCTTTCCCTTCTTCTCCTCCAAGGAATTAGACTGGGAAATACTCCGTTACTATTTGTTTGTTTGCTTGCTTGTTACAGACAGCCAAATCCAGTCTGGTTTTCACATTCAGTGCCCTAGACTAGTCTGGCCTTTTCCACCATGCACTGCAAAAGAGGTCTAGGCTTGGGCCAAGTTCCCATGTACCTAAACCACAGGATTCTCCCAAATCATACTAACCTTACAACTCAGGACTATCTATCCCCACACTCCCAGCATGGAACAAGAAGCTGTACACCAGCCCAGTCCCTTCTGCCCACCTGACTTCATCACCCAAGCCTTTTCCAACCTCTTCACTCAGCCCACCCCTCCATCTTCTCTTCTTCACCATCCTGCTTTATCCATACCAAACTTAGGATGAACAAAGGCAGCCCCCCCCCCCCCGCACAGGGATCATCACAGGAATAGCAACAATATGAAATACTAAGCCAGAATCTCCTCTCTAAACCTCACCCGCCCTGTAGAAATGCTCACCAATGACAGCAACCTTGATGAACTGCGGGAAACAGAGTTTAAAAGAACAACCATAAACATCATCCAAGAATTAAAGAAATATAAAGGAAACACAGAGAAACAAGCTCAATAAAATCAAGGAATGAGAGCTTAAGAAAGAATAAACACCTGGGAGATGTTCAAGAAAACATAAACGTAAGACCGGTGGAAGTGACAAAGAGCAGCCCAGACTTGAGAACAGAATTTAATCAGAAAATAGAAACTCAGAGGAAGGCTCAAACCGAAATAAATGTCCCAACTAGAAAACTAAAAAGAAAGCCTTACGAGTAGAATGAGTCAAGCAGAATAAAGAACATCAGCTTCCAAGACAAAACAGGGGGATCTAGATCAAATAACAAGGAACATGAAATTTAAAAAAAAAAAAAAGAAAGAAACAGAGGAACATGGAGGAATGGTGGGACACCGTGAAAACAAATAAACAAACTTCAATTATAGGCAGAGATAAATCTGAAATTAATGACATAAACTCGATCTTTAGCATGATTGTTGTAGAAAAGTCCCCTGGATTAAGACATCAAATGAACTTAATAGATATTTACAGAATATTTTATCCCAAACTAAACAATACACATTCTACTCAGTAGCAGATAGAATATTTTCTAAAATAGAACACATTCTGAGACACAAAGCAAATCTTTACAAATTCAAAATGATTGAAATAATTCCTTATATTTTATCTGACTACAATGTAAAAAAAACCTTAAAATTAACACTAAAATCAAAACATCTAGAACTATGCAAACTCGTGGAGGTTAAGTAACTTGTTGCTGAATGAGAAATGGATCAAAGAAGAAATCAAGAAAAAAAATAAATAAATAATTTCCTGGAAGTAGATTAAAATGAAAATAAAAATACAATACAACAAAACCTCTGGAGGACTTAGAAAGCAGTCCTATGAAGATAATGTATAGCTCTAAATACGTACATTAAAAAACCAAAAAGACTGCAAATAAACTGCTTAGTGATACAACCAAAAAAAAGACTGTAAAAACACAAACAAGTCAAGCTTAAACTGGTCAGTGGCAAGAAATAATAAAAATTAGGACAGAAATCAATTAAATAGAAACAAAGAAAATAATACAAAGACTCAACCAAGCTAGGAGCTGGCTATTTGAGAAGATAAAACAAAATTGCAAAACTTTTGTCACAAATAACAAAAAGAAAGAAGGAGAAGACCCAAATAAACAAAATCAGAAATGAACAGGGAACTAGACACCAAAGAAATTCAGAATATCATACAGGAATATTTTTAAAATATGCACTCTGTTAAGCTGGAAAACCTAAAATAAATAGATGAATCTTGAGATCCAGACAAACCACCAAAATTAAACCAAGAAGAAGTAAATAACACAAACATATCCATAACAAATGTGAAGACTGAAATAGTAATAAAAAAATTTTCCAGTTAAAAATGTTCATGACCAGACGAATTCACCAGATATTCTACCAGATATTCAAAGAAGGTCTATAACCATCCCTTCTTAAAATAATTTTGGAAGAAGAAAGAGAAAGAGCAACACAGGGAACACACAAAAGCTCTGTCTATGGAGCCGGTATCACTTTAACATGTAAACTAGATAAAGACACAACTACAAAAAAGAAAACCACAGGCTAGTATCCCTAATGAACTGAGACCAAAAAAATTCAATAAAATATAAACAGAATACATACACATCAAAAAGATTATCCACCATGACCAAGTTGGCTCTATCACTGAAATACAAAATGATTCAATGTACTCAATTCAATAAGTTTAATAAGCAACAGAAAAGGACTTACTGGCAAAAATCACATGATCATCTCAATCGATGCAGGAAAAAAAGCCTTTGAAAATAAATCCAACATGCCTTCATGATAAAAGTACCACAAAATATACTGCTAGAGGGAACACAGCACAATAAAAACTATATAAAGAAACCCATGGCCAACATTATGCTAAAGGGAGAAAAGTTTGAAGCAATCCCATGGAATTGAGGAATGAGACAAGAGTGTCCACTCTTTCCACCCTTTTTAATTTCATGCTACTAGTACTATATGGAGCAAGAAGGCAAGAGAAAGAAATCAAAGGGATACTAACAGAGAAAGAAGTCAAACTCTCTGTATTTGTAGATGATATTGTACTATACGTTAGAGATCCACAAAATTTCTACCAGAAAACTCATAGAAACAAAAAGCTTCAACAATATGGTAGGATATGGAATCAGACTGCACAAATCAATAGCTTTTCTACACACCAACAACAAACTTACAGAGGAGGATACCATGGACATATTCCCATTCACAATAGTCTTAAAGTAAGTAAAATATATAGGAATAAATTGAACCAATTAAGTAAAGGACCTCTACAATGAAATATTTAAACCTATAAAGAAAGAGATGGAGAAAGACACCAGAAAAAGGGATAGATAAAGATGTTTCATGCTTATGGATTGGTCGAATAAATACTGTGAAAATTATCATTTTACCAAAAGCTGTTTACAGATGAAGAGAAATCCCAATTAAAATCCACATCTCATTTTTCACAGAAATAGGAGAAAAATGCCCTAAAATTCAAATAGAACCACAAAAGATACCAGAGGGTTGAAAAAATCCTTACTGGGCACAACACAATGCTAGAGGAATCACCATTCCACATTTTAAAATATATTACAGAGCCATGGTAGTAAAAACAGTACTGTATAGGCATAAAAACAGAACAAAATTGAAGACACAAACATGAGTACAAATAAGTTTAGCCGCTTAATGTTTGACACAGATGCCAAACATAAGTTGGAGAAAAGAAAATACCTTCAACAAATGGTGCTGGGGCACTGGTTGTCTGATGTAGGTGTGTCTTCTGTTTATGTGTTAGTTTCATTGGTTAATAAAGAAACTGCCTTGGCTTTTGATAGGACAGCAGCCTAGATAGGCGGAGTAGACAAAACAGGATTCTGGGAGAAAGAAGCAGAGTCAGGCAGACACCTCGGGCAGGCCACCATGGAGCCAGCCGCCAGGTCGGACATGCTGAATCTTTCCCGATAAGTCACCACCTCGTGGTGCTACACAGATTATTAGAAATGGGTTACTCAAGATGTGAAAATTAGCTGATAAGAGGCTAGAGCTAATGGGCAAGCAGTGTTTAAAAGAATACAATTTGTGTGTTGTTATTTCGGGTGTAAAGCTAACCATGCGGGAGCCAGGCAGGATGGAAATCAGACCTGCTCACCTCATCACTACAGTTATCCACATGAAGATGAATGAAATTAGATCTGTATCTGCACATATCCCATGAACAAAATCACAGTAACATACAGACAGACTTACGATAGCAAAGATCTGGAGTTAGCCTGGGCGACCTTTCTGACTGAAACAAACAATGACATAGAGATGTTATACAGTGAAGATATCAGGCTTCAGAGTACAGAATTTTATTTACATATATCAACATGCATGCACCTAATTAAATAAAAGCCCTTTATATATCAAATATACATACACAACTCTATCTCATGTATATACTAAGGTGTGTAGAAAAATAGCTTGAAATGCTTCCTCTGAATGGAACTTGTGCAACTTTTAAATGTCAGGGTGGAGGGTAGACTGGAAAATGAGAGGATGGATAGGGGACAACATTGTTAATTAACATAAAGGAGGGATAACTATGTTAACTGAAAGTGACTTTCCCACGAGCTGGATGCTGTGTGCTTTTGTTCATCTGTGGTTCCAAAGGATAGAACCCAAGGAACATTTGGAGCTCACAGCCCAGCCCAAGAGCTGGGTAGCACAGCTACAGCGATGCCTATTATTCTCAGAAGGACAGTAATCTCTCCTCCCAGCAGAACATTAGTATTTAATATGACAGAAAATCTATCGCGGTAAACAAGACGGTGACCTTTTTGTGATCTTCCGGGGGAAAACGTTTTTTTTTTTTTTTTTTCCTATATCCCATTACTGGTGAGATTGATGATTCAGCTTTAAGGTAGGAGATTTCTGATCATGTGCTTGTATTACATAAGAGACTTGAAATTGATGAAAGGCTACCAGGGACCCGAATCCGAGCAGCTTGTACTCTATCCAAAGCAGAATTGATCATTGACTGAAAAGTCCGTTTCATGCTGTATCATGGTGTGTTGTGACAGCTGAGGACAAAGAGACAGGAGAATGAAGTGCCTAAGTCCAAGGTGGAAACCAGTGGTGGTGAAGACCCTATTGTGTTCCAGGCACTTACGGCAGCTATAGAGATTATTCTTCATGGCAACCTCAAAGTCAAGTTTTCTCACATTGCATTTCACAGGAAAGAAAGATGGTGCAAATTTCACAAGGTCAGCTAGTAAAAGCAATCCCAACTTCCAACCCAACTTCTTCTGACTATTTTTGTCAATATATAGCATATTACCTGCATTTCTAAACTGCTAGATTTGCAGTTTATTATACATATGAATCCATACAATTCTGAGATTTGATCATTTTTATTAGCTGCTTTAGTCTTGTGGTGTGTGGACTCTGATTTTTTGTTTCGTTCTTTTTGTCACCACTGAGCTAACAGTCTGTGGCTGCCATCTTGTCCCAGGCTGCAGTACAGGTATCTATGTCACGATCCCTCCTATCCTACAGCTGATGGACTAAGAGCTAGCTATGGCCTCAAGGTGACCACTCCAACAGTTAGGAGCCTAATGGCTGCTCTGGAATGGCAAGAATTTCCTTAGCAGGAAATGTAGTGATGTAGGATCAATGTCTGGAATTTAACATGGGAGCTTTGGCAAAGGAGCAAAGGCAAATTGCAGCCTACCAGAAAGGAACCTGTTTGTCAAAACAGATCTAGGTAAGTCATTCCAGCAGAACCTGGATAAGAAGTCCATAGATTCCTGGTCCTTAGAAAGTCCCATATTCAACATTCACATCCAGGACAGGTCGGGTTAAGATTCCTCTGAAGAGCAGAACAGTGGTGGCATATACCTTTAATCCCAGTACTAAAGAGGCAGAGGTAGGAAGATCTCCCCGTTCAAGGCCAGCCTAGTCTATACAGCAAGTTTCAGAATAGCCAGGGATAAACAGAAAAAAAAATATTTTGAAAAAAATAAAAGACTGTAGGCAGAGGCTTCTTGTTCATTTCCAGGACACAGAAAAGATATCAGTTAAAACACTGGTTGGCCTATAAGCTCAGGCTTCTTATTAACTAGCTCTTACACCTTAAATTAACCCATTTCCATTACACTGTTTCTTACTACGAGGCTCAAGGCTTATGGGTAAGCTTCTGGGGATGTCTGTCTTCTTTGGTAGCTGCATGACGTCTCCTTGACTCTACCTATTCTCTCTCTACATCTCTGTTTGGATTTTCTTCCTGGCTTTACTCTGTTAAGTCATTGGCTGAAAGCAGCTTCTTTATTATCCAATGGCAATAAGACATATTCACAGCATACAGAGGAATCCCACATTCAAAAGGCTCCACATTCAACAAAGGATGCAGCAGCATCCTTACCTGAGGACCATGAGAGAATCTGTTATGTAAAGAAAAAGCCCAAGAGGATCATTGGTTTATTTACCTTACTCCTTATAAGGTAGTCTTTCTCTTACAGTAAGATCAACTCAAGAGTAACAACAGGAAGATAGAGTTGTTTAACATTTAGGTTTTCTATAGCAAAGAGCCAAGTAGTTTGTGAGAAGCCATGTGCTGTTAACCTGACTTCTAAAGACAAAGCTGGTGGTGCCGTTCCCATATGGGGTAACAAAGTTATGATGCTGAGGTGTGTTAGGCAAGGAAGACACGTGAAACAGAGAGACATGTGGTGAGGATGGAGGCTAGTGGAGGCCAGGATGGCATCCCACAACACATGTGGGGCATGTCCTCAGAACATCATGTGACTTGGCTCTTCATGGTGTGGTTCATTTAAGAGCCTGTGTGAGAACATGAAGAGACATTCCAGAAAATTCAAAGAGGAAACAAACTAACCAAAATTCTTCCACTGTAAATACAGCGATCTTAGTCCACCCATAGCTTCCCTGTGATATATGCCTTTCACAACTAAACATGGGAGAATCTTGAACAAATGGGGTGGTTGGTCAATTGTAGAACTTGCAAAAGATAAATGTTCAGTCATCACTGGTTAAACACAGGCAGGAGCTCATTGGCTCACAAGATCAAAGTATAAAATTAAAGGTATGCCAATGACTCTGATCTGTTCATTACACATTGTATACATCTATTGAAATATCACACTCTACCCTATTAATATGTACAATTACTCTGAGTCAATTAAACATATTTTTTTTAAATCTCAGAGCTTTGGTACACAAACACATGCATACATACACATGTGCATACATGTATATGAACACACAGATAGGCAGTTAAGCTGGCTATGAAATCTACCAGTGGAATTATAGCAGAAAATTACTCTCAGTCCTAATAACTAAGATGGGGCTGATAGCACATGTTGTCAATGACATATAAAAAGCTAATAATGTGTTATGTGGCTAATACCAACTACATACTTAATTCTGTCCTTCTTCTCAGTCCCTTGAATGCATTAGTCCAGAAGAAACTTCCTGAAACAATGGGATATTCCAACCCTAGCCATACACAAACTTGGTCTTCTCAGTTTGCACAAGAAGAGTGCTCCAACATCCCCAGTCACATCTTTGAGACATTATGACTTAATATGTTAATTTGTAGAACTTAATACTTTATAGTCACAAAAAGTATGGATCAAAGCCAGTATTTCCAGAGAGAACACCTGGGGTTTTAATATTCTGCAGATGCAAAGCCAGGCTTGTGTGCAAACACAGTGTTAAACTATCAGGTCTCTGCAGCTATCCATTTCCATGACTGATAGGCACTCAAATCCCACGGCTTGACAATTCTCTGATAGCATGATAATAATGTCACATTTTGATGACTGGTACACAGAAAGCATAAGTCTGAACATATTCCCGTTTACAATGGATATCCATTGTCAAATCTATACCAAGAAGCAGTGTTGATGTGTTTGACTATGAGCAGTCAAGGCTGTATCTAACATGCAAGATTCACACACAAGAGGTTCCTTCCAAGGCTTTACTTTACAAATGCCATCTCACTGAAGCTGGAATTATTTATTCTTTTTAATCAGACTGGATCCTGTTAGGTAATAATTTGTACAGTCAAGCATTGGGTCAGTAAGCATTGACTAAGACAGTGTTTTCCGATTAACCCAGGGGCCCTCAAATTTAACGAAAAGATTGCCTTGATATCACACAACTTGGCATTTAAAAATACACAAACAGTAGTATTATAAACCCCAGAAATTCATTGAACAATATGAAGAGAATGCCAGGCTATTGTAAGTCAAGAAACCAAGAAACACTCAACAAAAGGAGGGTATTCTGGAGATCCCATCTTCTCTCCGGAATACACAGGAATGGGAGAAGGTGAACCCAGCCAGATTCCAGGCTTTGTTTAGCTTCTGCACACTAAATCTCACCAGCACTACTCAGATTCCTTTGTCATCTTTCCAGAAGTGACATTTGTGATAAATGTTGTTGCTGAGCAGAGAAGCCAAAGACTGGGAAACTCATTGTGAGGTGCTACACTTGCTTATGGCCAGGAGAGAACAAAAGAGAGTCCCAGTTTTCACACTTAATGTACTTTCTGCCCTTCCAGGTTCTGGACATATTCGCCATACTATATTGCTTAAGTTTCTGTGTGCATTGATAGATTTGTTTTTCTAAATGAAACCGAAAACCAGGCCAGAGCAAATGTTCAGATAAGTTTACCATGATGGCAAGTCAAATGCAGTTGTCACAGTACTCATCTGGGAAACGATACTTTGAAACAACTCCTTAAAGCGTCTCCCAAAGCACAGGCAGCCCTTACCTCTAAAGGAGTGCTAATTTCTTTCTAAAGCATGTTGATTTTTGTAATAGGTGTTCCTTTGCATTTCTTTCCAGCCTTGCCATCCAAGTACATACACTCAAGACTACTCTAAGTCTGTTTAGTTTTCCAGACTGTTGTTGGCTTTTGCTCTTAGGATAGCTCCTCCATCTCTTTCTCTGAACTGATCTAGTAAAGAATCTGAGCTCCTCTGCGTGTAGAGTTTCCTCCTGTTTATGTCCCAAAGGCATTGTGCATCTCAGTACAACCCCCTGCCTTGTCTACATTCTGCAAAAGAACAGCTGGATCCAGAGACTCAGTTCAGTCTTCTGAGAACAAGTTGTGCTTTGGCCTTTCATGACGATTGTAGCTAGGTTATTTTCTTTTTCTGAATTCACTAATGATACTCAATGCCTGGGTCCATTACTCGATTGAATGTTACAAAAAACCAATAGAGACACATTGCAATTTTGGTTTTATGATTTTAAATGCATTAAATATGTTTTATGGCTCCAGAATATGATCTGCTTTTGTGAAGGTAAGTATGTAAAATTGGAAGATTGTTCATTCTGCTGTTGCTGAATGAATTATTCTATAAATGTCAATTAGATCCTGTTGATTGATGGTGATGTTCAATTCATTTTCAGTCCTCACTGATTTTCTCACTGCTGGATCGGTCCATTACTAAGAGACTACAGTCTCCAGCTGGAACACTAAACTCATCTTTTTCTCTTTGAGGTTCAGTCAGTTCTTGTTTCATGTGTTTTGGCAATGTTGCAAGCAATGTGTAGTTAAAAACTGGGATGCTCTCAGTAAATTAGACCCTTTATAATGATATATCATTCTTTTTAAACTTGATCACTTTGTTCTAAGTTTATCAGTCTGAAATTAATATAGCTGCTCTTATTATGTTTGTTTTTAGATGTTTTAATGATGCAGGGACCCAGAGAGTCAGGAGTCAGGTGTCAGTATTGAATCATCAGGGCCAGGGTGAACATAGTTATGGTAATGGGGAACATGGGCAATGCAATTTCTATAATGGCTAGCTTGTAATGAGCAACACAGGCAAAGTGATCTTTATGGTGGTATGACTTGAACGGACCTTTGGAACTGGCTAATCAATCATGTTGTTTTCAGAAATGAAATAGACAAGGAGCCTACTATGTTTTTGGTTCATCTGTATAAGCAGAAAAAAAAATCTTGAACAAGTGAAAAGAAACTCTACATTGGATCATAGCAATAGAGAAGCTTAGTTCATAAGCCAGTTTCCAGACTTGAGTCAGTTTGGGAACCCAGAACCCCTTGAATGAAGGGAAGGCCAACTTCCCTTGAGAAAGGACCTTGCTAAAATAACTAAGAGTTTAACTGCTAGCCTCTTTCCCATCCCTTCCCAGAGAGAACTATGGTGTAGGAGGTCCTTCTGTATTTGTGTTGCTTTCATTGGTTGAATAAAGAAACTGCCTTGGCTTTTTGATAGGGAAGAGCTTAGATAGATATGGAAAAGAGAACTGAATTCTGGGAGGAAGAAGGCAGGGTGGCAGACACCATGAAGCTCCTGCCCGAGACTGACATTGGTTAGAATCTTTCCCAGTAAGCCACAACCTTGTGGTGACATACAGATTATTAGAAATGGGTTGAATCAAAATGTGAAAGTTAGCCAATTAGAGGCTAGAGCTTATGGGCCAAGTAGTATTTAATTAATACGATTTCTGTATGGTTATTTTGGGGGCTAAGCTAGCTGGGTGATGGGATGCAGCCCGCTCCTCCTACAACAGAACTATGACCTTTTACTAGGGTAACTGCACATTGGGGGAAATGAAACAATCAGAGATCCCAAGGTCTATCAGATACTATTTCTGAACTGACACTGATTCTGGAGAAACCCAAAGCACTGTGACCTCCAATTAAATCGATGACTTATGAAAGTCGGGTGATTAATGGCATTTTGGCTGAAGTCTGACTTAAAGTAGGTCTAGTAAATCCCTCAGCTCATTCTATGGTTATTTTCCCACTTCTGGAACAGTTACTCTTAGAGGTTGGCAGAATTTCCACACTGGCTCTGTGACTTATAAAGTGAGGACCTTATAGTTGAAAAGGCCAAATGAAAGCTGTTGGAGTTGTCTTTATCAGAGAAAAGAGGGAATCAAAACCAATATCAAATCCCTGGAGGAATTATAGAAATTAGGTGATCATCAATGATTTGAAAGACACAGGGGTGGTGGATCCCGCCACATCTCCTTTTAGTTCTATTTGGCCCATGCAGAAGACAGACTGGACATATAGGATAACAGTGCAGGGAAGTATCATCTTTGGGGTGGCATGATACATGTGGAGCTTTGGCACTGCAAAATCAATGCTGTTTTCAGGAAAGAAATGGATACGAAGCCTACTATGCTTTGTTCCTTATGTGTGAGCAGAAACGTTCTTGAACAAATGAAAGAAATGCTACATTGGATAGTGCCAATGGGGAATCTGGGTCCATGGATGCTACTTCCTTTTCCTGCAAAGTTGAGTTCTTCTGGTTCAGAAGTTTTAATTCCTGAGAGCAGAGTGTTCCTGCTAAGAGACACAGCAAACATTCCATTGAATTGGAAGCTCAGACTCCACATTGGACTTTGATGCCTTAAGCTAGCAGACCAGGAAAGGAACTGCAGTGTTAGGAATGGGGCAGTCAAAATTCTATCACAGAGGAGAGAGGGTCTCAGGAGCCCCCCCCTCCTAACTGACAAGATATTGACCATTGATGGCTTCTGGGGAGAAGAATTGGTTTCCTTTAAGGGTATGGCCCCTGGAAGATGAACCATGCTCCAAATTGTAATAAACCAGCTATTTAAAAGAGAGCTGGCAAACAGTGGAGGTGGAAGATAAATTTGGGAGCAGTTAGGAAAGGAATAAGAGTTAAGTATCAAAACATGTTGGCATATTGTATTCACGTGTGAAATTTCATAATAGATATTAATGTATATAAAGAAACTAAAGCAGAAAAGCTCACCATAGAAATAGAAACAATTAAATAAATCACCAAGTCATTGCAGAATTGAAAAATAAGGAAAATGCCAGAGAATAGAACCAGTGAAAACACATTGATGAAAGTTGCCCTGTCTGCACAAGAGAGAACACTTATTGCAAAAAAAAAAAAAATAATAATAATAAACAGCTGAGCAATTCTAAAACTTAGAAAAACTACCAATCTACAGCATCCCCAGGATTAAAAATAAAAATAAACTCAAATAATATCACAATCCATAATAATAGGAGCTGGGAGTGCCTCTCAGTAAGCAGAGTGTTTGCCGTCATGGGCAAGGTTCCATCTGAGCACCACATAACCCAGGTGTGTTCTCACACACCTGTAATCCCAGCCTGTGGGAGATGGAGACAGGAAGACCAGGATCTCAGTCATCCTTGTAGTGGCATTCCAATTGTATTTTAATAAATACAACTTGACTGGAGATGGAGAGAGTAAAAGAGCCACACTGGTGATCCTTACAGCCACGCAGTGGTAACACACATCTTTAAAGCCAGTAGCCAGACCAGTTGCCATAGAAACTGGGTGATGTATGACTTTAACCCCAGAGGTGTATGCCTTTAATCCCAGAACTAGAGAGGATTATAAAACAGGAGGAGACAGCTCTCACACACCGTCTCATACTAAGATTCCTGGAGGCAGGATCACCATTTCAGACTGAGGTCGAGGTAAGAACCAGTACATAGCTGTTTTGCTTTCCTGACCCCCAGATAATTGACATGTGCAAAACATGACACCACACAGAGAAAACTTGGAGATTCAACCAAGGTAGACCCTATCTTGAGACAAAACGCAAACACCCACAATTTCGAAGTCACTTGAATTGACAAGTTGAGTAAGGTTTTACATTACAAAGCATGATGGTTAATATTGATTATCAACTTGATTGGGTCTGGGGTCAATTAAGAGGCATCCCTCTGGAATGGAGATGCCTGTGAGGTTTTGAAAATTACCAAGAAAAATCTTGAAAGTAGATAGAGATAAATAATACATCAACTGTAGATTAAATATCAAAAAAATTCTCATCAGAAACAAAATCATAGAATCCAGAATCTGTTTAAGACAAGAATAGTCAAGTGACAGCTTCCTGGAGGATTACCATGGGTAGATGCAGTGTACAGCACCTTCTGGCAGAAGCCCAGATATAAAGAAGAAAGCCATGCAGGGTTTTCCTGTGCACCTTTTCTTATTGCTAACACGTGCATCAATCTCATTACTGTCTCTGCTGTTGCCGTCCTTCACTGACACTAGAACCCAGTTTCTTTGGTCTTCTGACATAGACTAAAGACCAGCAATTCTCTAAGAATCTCCTGACCTTCAGAGAATCATGTTTCATCCAGCCTTAAGGACGAAGCACATACCAGGTTCTCGGTCTCTCTAGCATTCAGACAACTGCTGTTGGACTATCTGGCCTATATTTTGTGAGCAAGACTAATAAATCTTATCCCCAAATGTATTTATATTATTAGTTCTGTCCCTCTAGAAAATCCTGTCTAATACAGATTGTGATGCCAGAAATGTTTCTAGAGAAACACAATTGTAAGACTGGATTTCTAGAGTGGGTGTAGTAGTATCCAAAGCAGATTCTCCAACTCCATTAAACCTAGAATTGCTAAGAACTCCCAAGGTACCACGGGGAACATGGAGAACCTATGGTGTGAGCTACATAAAGAACGGCACAAAGTGAATGCATTTAAGACTGATTTACCCCCTATGAAGAACAATGAATTCTGTGACTTCCTCTTTACAACTTTGACCATTTGTGGTACAGAAGGAGCTATAAAATTGTCAGCTGATGGCTTCTATGTTTATAAAGTATCAGGAAACATAAACTTAGATCAAGCTGAGCTTATGACTATGCACCCACTGAACAGAGATTTGGGGTTTAATGTTGCAATTCATGTAGTCAAAAAAAAAAAGTGCCAATGGTTTGTTTGTTTGAATCAAGTGTAGGTGAAAAGAAGGTTGGCTGCGAGTGGCCTGGAGAGTCATCATTTCCTGTGACTTGCTATGGATTAAAGTATTCAAGGGTTTGGGGAACCAGAATGCTGAAGTGGCTTTGCCATCTAAAATGTACTCCTGATCGCTAAGGAAGTTGAGCATGACCTTAGGTGTCTTTTGGCCATTTGAACTTCTTCTGTTGAGAGATCTCTGTTCAACTCAGTGCCCCATTTTATAATTGGGTTGATTAGCCTTTTACGGTCTAGTTTCTTGAGTTCTTTATATATTTTGGAGATCAGACCTTTGTCAGTTGTGGGGTTGGTGAAGATCTTCTCCCAGTCAGTGGGTTGCCTTTCTGTCTTAGCGATCAGGGAAATGCAAATCAAGACAACTTTAAGATACCATCTTACACCTGTCAGAATGGCAAAAATCAAAAACACCAATGATAGCCTTTGCTGGAGAGGTTGTGGAGAAAGGGGTACACTCATCCATTGCTGGTGGGAATGCAAACTTGTGCAACCACTCTGGAAAGCAGTGTGGAGGTTTCTCAGGAAATTTGGGATCAACCTACCCATGGACCCAGCAATACCACTCTTGGGAATATACCCAAGAGAGGCCTTATCACACAACAAACGTATATGCTCTACTATGTTTATAGCAGCATTGTTTGTAATAGCCAGAACCTGGAAACAACCTAGATGCCCTTCAATTGAAGAATGGATGAAGAAAGTATGGAATATATACATATTAGAGTACTACTCAGCAGTAAAAAACAAGGACTTCTTGAAGTTTGCAGGCAAATGGATGGAAATAGAAAACACCATCCTGAGTGAGGTAAGCCAGACCCAAAAAGAGGAACATGGAATGTTCTCACTCATATTTGGTTTCTAGCCATAAATAAAGGACATTGAACCTATAATTCGGGTTCTTAGAGAAGCTAAATAAGAAGGAGAACCCAAAGAAAATCCTGAATATTTCTCCTGAATATTAAACTTCATCAGGCGATGAAAGGAGACAGAGACAGAGAACCACATTGGAGCACCGGACTGAAATCTCAAGGTCCAAATCAGGAGCAGAAGGAGAGAGAGCACAAGCAAGGAACTTAGGACCGGGAGGGGTGCACCCATACACTGAGACAATGGGGATTGGGAACTCACCAAGGCCAGCTGGCCTGGGTCTGAAAAAGCCTGGGTCAAAACTGGTCTCGCTGAACATAGCGGACAAGGAGGACTACTGAGACCTCAAGAACAATGGCAATGGGTTTTTGATTCTACTGGACCTATTGGTTTCGTGGGAGCCTAGGCAGTTTCGTGGATGCTCACCTTACTAGACCTGGATGGAGGTGGGTGGTCCTTGGACTTCCCACAGGGCAGAGAACCCTGATTGCTTTTTGGGCTGACGAGGGAGGGGGACTTGATTGGGGGAGGGGGAGGGAAAGGGGAGGCGGCGGTGGGGAAGAGACAGAAATCTTTAATAAATAAATAAATTAATTAAAATAAAATAAAATAAAATAAAATGTACTCCTGCTCCAAAAGGAAAGTGTCTGGAAGATCTGCTTTTCACTAATATTTCAAGAGCCCAATTTGTAACTAAGGTACCAGAATGCTTAATCTCACAGTGGTGGTCTTGGCTGAAATGGGTTTACTTGGATCCCAGCATAGCAAAGGCCATACAGCAGCTCTGAATCCCTGAAAGCAAGTTGGGAATTCTTTTTATGATGGGCAGCATAGCAATTTGATGCTCATAACTGCCTTCTATTGGCACTGGCTCGCTAATCAATGTGTCCCCAAAAGTTAAATAGACAGGGAGCCTGCTAAGGTCTTTTTTATTCTATATAATCAAAATAATTCCAGGAAAAATTAATGAAAGGCTACCTTGAATCATAGAAGTAGAAAAACATGTCCCTTCAACCAGTTTCAAGACTTGAATCATTGTTTGGACACAGAACCTCTCAAATGAAGGGATGGCTATGTCCCTCAAGAAGAATTTTGATACAGCATCAAAAAGGTCCACTATAGTCTTTCCCCCATAGTTCCCCAAAGAATCTGTAACCTTTTAAAATACAGTTGTACACTGGATAAAAGGAAATAATCAGAGATTTCAAGAACTACTAAAAATGCTTTACATTGTTGTTGTTTTCAGGAGACCCAAAAGACACCATGGACTTCCAGTTAACCTAGACAACTAAAGGCTTATAGAGGCCAAATGTTCAAAGGAATTTTAGCTAATCTCCAATTCAAATGGATTCACTGGGTTTCTGGAAACAACCTTTGGCTATTTCCATCAACTCATGATGGATAATTTGGACACATACATGAAGGACTTGGCAGAATCTCCACATACTGGCTCCCTGACCTGTGTGTGATAACTCTTGGCCCCTTATTGGGCCTTAACAAAAACACCATTGTAAATGTAGACTGATCTTTTTCATTTCCCAGCTGCCCAGACCCAAATAGTCACATACAAAGTATATCAATTACAACATTGTTTGGCCAATGGTTCAGGCCTATACCTAGCTAGCTCTTACATCTTAAATTAACCCATTTCTATTAATCTGTGTATTGGCATGAGGTTAAGGCTTACTGGTAAGGTTCTGGCATCTTTCTCTTTGGCAGCTACTTGCCATCTCCCTGACTCTGCCTTCTTTCCTCCTCTATATCTGCTTGGATTTCCAGTCTTGTTATATTCTGCCCCACAATAGGTCAAAGCAGCTTCTTCATTAAACAATAGTAATAAAACCTATTCACAGAATACAAAGGGGAATCCCACATCACACCATGAAACTATAGCTGCCCACCATGAGATGTGTATCATCTGGCTCACCAGGACATAAAATAGACATGCACACAAATGATCTATTACCAAACAAAACATGTAGAGAAATTATCAAGCCTCAGAAGGTCCTGAAGGCAAAAATAAGTTAAATAAAATTCTCAAATTATATATAAGTCCTACTCCTGGTACTATACTTTCTGGCCCTGAGCATGCACCTATGGCCTCATAGGGTGTACTCTATGATTGTTTGACCTAGGTAGGAAGACTAGAGCCTAGTTTATAGATAGCTCTACATACTATCCAGGCATCACTCAGAACAGCTGAAGCATCACAAACCTTTTCTGGAACAACCCTAAAAGAGTGGCACAGAGAAATCTTCCAAGTGGATAAAACTTGGAGCAGTGCACATGTTGTACAATTTGCTTAGAAGGATAAATTGCCATCTGTGCCATTATATACAGATTCGTGGGCAGTAGCCAATGGTTTGGCTAAATGGTTGTGGACTCGAAAGGCACATGATTGGAAAATTGATAAGAAAGATATTTAGACAAAGGACTTCAAGATGCTTGTATTTCATGTAACTGTTTCTCAAATAATGACCAGCAGAAGAAAAGCAATTCTTAAGCTTTTCCTGGACTGGAATGACAAGTCCAGGGGAGAGGAAAATCTCTTTTCCTGGCCATTTCTATCATTGCCATATAGATCCATGAAAAAAGTTACCATGATAGATGAAATGGAACTAATGTGTAGGCTCAACAACAGGGACTTCTAATCACTGAGATTGATCTGGCTATGGCTGCTACTGAAAACCAAATTTGTCATCAGCAGAGACCAACACTAGGATGCTATTCTTTGGGATGATCAGTCAATGACCTGGTAGCTGGTTGGCTATCTTGGACCACTTTCCTTGTGGAAATGGTGACACTTTGTCCTCACTGGAATAGATACTTACTCAGGTTATGCATGTGCTTTTCCTGTACCCAAATAATCTTCCAAAACTGCCATCTGTGGACTTACAGAATTCCTGTTCTACCATCATAGCATTTCCTGTAGCATTGCTTCTGACCAGGGAGTGTACTTCACAGACAAAGACGTGCAACAATGGCCCTATGTAACCCACTGGTCTTAAGATAGTCTCCATGCTCCTAGCAGCTGGTTTGATGGAACAGTTGAGTAGAGTGGCTGTTTAGACACAGTTAATCCCAAACTAGGTAGCAATGCCTCGGAGTGCTAGGGCATGGTTCTAAGAAAGGCTGTATATACTTTTGATCAGTATTCAATTTATGGTATTCTTGTACGTATAGCCAAAATTCGTAGGTTCAGAAATCAAAGAGTACTTACTCGATACCCATATTAATTAAGACTCTGTGGTGTGGCCCCATGGAAGAAAAGAGAATCAAGGCATCTCCCCCCACAGTCTGCCCAAATTGTTCTCATCTCAGTGTGAGAATGGTGATCTCAGGCAGTGCTGTCGCAGCAACTGAGCATCCACCGTGAAAGAAAGCATGAATTTCCACCTAAGTCCTGTGGTCTGTGCAAGAAATAACACAATGCCCAGAGCTTTAAATGTAGCATGTCAACTATAAAAGGATTGGTAAATGGAAGAAAATTCAGATCCTAGGATAAACAAGACTTTCTTGGACAATGAAAAGTGAAAAATATTTGGAGCACATCAAACGTGGACCCTCCTTCAGTGCAATGATTCTAGGAAGAGGATGAAGATGCTGCAGGAAGAAGATGCAGGTTGTGATACAATAATTTCAAGTCAAATATGTAACCAAAAAATAAAAGCTGAAATAGATACATGTGTCTCGAACTCAACAATAAAGAAAGCCCGCTGGAAAATGGGCCAAAGGTGTGGGCAGGCAGTATTTCTTGTTGAGTTGCAGGAGCTCTTAGTACAGTAGATACAATGATTCTTTATTAGATAAATTGCTTGTAAATATTACTCTCTTCTCCTTGTGGGTTATATTCTTACTCTGATACATAAATTTTGACAAAGTCCATAATTATCTAATTTCCCTTCTTTGTTTATCATAGATCCAATTTGGAATTACTAGCCACAATCTCTGAAGAAAGCTACTGGTTACAAGATGACACCATACGGTGACATGGAACATCTATGTCTGTTCAGGGGATGTGGAGGGCCCTGTGGGCGGGGTTTTCATAGCTCAGGTGTCCATCCTTTGTTGCTTTTTGTTTGTGAATTTTCTTCCTTTGTCCTCATTGAAAACATGTGCCATCCTTCCCTAACAGAATAGAAAATAAAGCACGCGTATAGAATTCAGAAGTTATAGAAAGACTTGAATGCAATAAGAGCTTGAGAAATAGTGAGAGATCCCATAAAAACACAAAAGCAGGAGCTATAATGCATACTTAAAGGACCTGTAAAGTTTAAAAAGAAATGCTCTCACACAATATGAGACAAAAAACCTGCAAAGACGCTGTGGAGTTTATGTTGTGTTGGCCACCTACTGCTGCTCATGGATCTGTGTTTCTGCATCTATATCTTTCTTGTAGGAGGGGGTGGTTCTTTCTTTTGTTTGTTTGTTTTGTTCTATTCCAATTTTTTTTATCTTATCTCGTTTTAATTTTTATTTCTGAGATACGGAAAGGATATGGATCCAGATGGGAGGGAAAAGGAAGGGAGGAACTGGGGGGAGTTGGGGGAGTGAAAAACAGAATACGTTGTATGAAAAAAAAAATCTATTTTCTGCAAAAGAAAAAAAAAGAAACAGTGATGAAAACACTGTCCGAAATGGCTCTGAAAAGTGGCAGGTACCCAGTAAAGATAAAAGATCTAGAGACGGCTGTGGCAAGGAGAATTGGCAGAGATCCTGTCACGTGTGATGTGTAGATGAAACAGAGTCAGCATAAAACTGCAGATGGACGGGCGGATGAGTGGGAAAATACCAGAGAAATATCAGAAAAAAATGTCTAAGTAGCCAGGTAGGGAGGTTCAGGCTTGCTCCACAGAGAGAAAATTTAGCTGTGCGGCAGCTCTGAGTGTCTGCGGGCTGGACACCTGGGATGTTCCAAGGGCCTTGCGAGGAAGACAAGGCAGCAAAAGAAGCTGTGGCGATTGAATCTAAGAAAACAGTCCATTTTCATATGCATAAAAAATACACCCAAAAAGGTTCCAGCATTGAGTCAAAACATGTTACACAGTAACGAGTCTCGTTTTCTGATTTCGTCAGCTCAGCCCACCCGCATTCTCAAGCAAATGCACTTATTTTCTTTCTTTTTCTTTCCTATAAAGCATATCCAAGTATAAATACTATTTCCACTTTCTTTTCTCGTGGCTACATTTTCAAACATATATTCAACAAATATTTTCCTAGTAACATCTGAGGAGCTTCTTGGTTGTTTTTATTTGGCTGTTTTTACTGGTTTGCAGGATTCTGTTTTGTTTTACCGCAGCGTATTAATCTGACTTTCTCTTGGTGGGGTTTAGAGTTTTTTCAATGCCACCGAGAATAAGCTTACACATAGATCATTTGGAGTGTGCGCAAATGCATGCAGTAGACAAATTCCTGGAAGGCACTGCAGAGTCAAGGGGCAGGTGTGTTTTTTCATTTTGATGGATGCTCCCACTTGCCCTGAATCATGTTGTGTACCATTTTGAACTCCCACCAGCAACGAATAAAGTGCCAATTGCCTGAAGAAAAGACTTGACATCCTTTGACTTCAAATGGCAACAGCCTGCTTACCCAGTGCAGGATGCAGGTAGGAGGTGGAAAAGATCATGGAGGCTTTTGCAGACAGGAGAGACTGTCAGTGGGTACATATGAAGCAGGGAGAAGTAGCTCATGTTTGATAAAACTGTTAAAACTTGTTGATGGGGGCTGGAGAGATGGCTCAGTGGTTAAGAGCATTGCCTGCTCTTCCAAAGGTCCTGAGTTCGAGTCCCGGCAACCACATGGTGGCTCACAGCCATCTGTAATGAGGTCTGGTGCCCTCTTCTGGCCTGCAGGCATACACACAGACAGAATATTGTATACATAATAAATAAATAAATATTTTAAAAAAAACTTGTTGATGCCTGGTTTGGGGGGTATAAGAAGAAGAAGAAGAAGAAAGAATCATTCCATCTGGTATGGGTGGGGGCGCTGTGGAAGAAGACAGCTGCAGCTATCAGTGGGATGCTCTCCTAAGGAAGGGAGATTCCAACTTCAGCTGCAGATTGCGAATTGGGGATGGAACTTATAACAATAAAATTTAAGTGTGTCATCAAAGTGCAGGCAGCGGGAGTTCTCCCAGCTCAAAGCAAAAAGCTAACTCACGTGAAGCAGAATAGAAAAGGGGCAATGAGAAAACAAGTATACATAGTATTTTTTGATAAATAATTATATTTTAATAAATATAGCTTTTGTGGGGAACAGGAGTGTAAAACACACACACTAGTCAATCTTACAGTCACATAGTGCTAACGCACATCTTTAACCCTAGTAGTCACACTAGTTGCCATAGAAACCAGGTGGTACATGCCTTTAATCCCAGTGGTACACGCCTTTAATCCCAGACGCAGAGAAGAGTATAAAATAAGAGGAGACAGCTCTCAGACACGTTCTCATTCTGAGATTCCTGGAGGCAGGCTCGCCATTTCAGACTGAGGTTAAGGTAAGAGTCAGTAGTTGACTGTTTTGTTTCTTGGATCTTCAATTTGAAAACCAGTTTTTCTCTCTCTGAATTTTTATTGTGTGTTATTTGATGCACAATGTGGGGCACGATCAAGAAAGACCCCCCCTGGAAAATCTCTGATAGGAGCAGATGAGCCGGTTGATCCAATGTTTCAGAGCACCTCTGAGTTCTACATCCAGAACAGCTTCAAGGCTGCTAACTGAGATGATCCAGGCTCACAGAGTACTCCAGTCAAGACTTGACAATAATCCTAAATTTTCATTAGGTCCCCATAAAATTATCAGCACCCCTAATCAGCAGGAAGTATCCAAGAAAACTATGTCCACATTCCCAAGAAATGGGATGGTCGGTTTTTGGTTGTTCAATGGGTTATGGTTATTATACATATGATAGGATAAATGGGTAGATTATTGAATCTACTCTGAAAAGAGGAAGGATATAGAAATAAGATTAAAAGGTAGATTATTGAATCACTTTTAAAAAGCTACTGATAGTTTTAAATGCTTTACATTGGATTGAACTTTTGTATATTATATGCAAATTTTGTATATTGACAAAAATTTGAGATTAATGTTAAAACATTTGTATGTATATTTCTAATCTTGTTCAAGGCATTGTATCTCTACAGCTCATTTAACAATGTAATGCAAATTTATAGTCCTTGAATATTATTATTGTCAACTGTTTAGATAATAAGGAAATATAGGTTACTAGTTAATAACCTAGTAAAATCAAACTTGCAGTCACATTAGGTGTGTTTTCAAGGTCAAACAAAGATATATTTTAGATAGACAAGACATCTTCAAACACTCCAGAGGTCTACAGAATATGGCATTTATGATGTTTTACTAATCTAGGTTCATCTTTTTTATGACAATGAAATATGTCTGCTCCTGGCAGCACCAATCTACTTCAGAGAAGATAATGGGTATTGAAGAAACTTTACATGGACTTTACTTTCTTTGTGGCAAAAGTACGCCACTGGGCAAGAAAATGCCCGTGCCCCGACTGCTAACAGTATGCTTAGACAAGCAGGACACAAAATATCCTTCTTCATAGAAAAGTCTGCAGATATACTAGGCCTGTAGGTTGAAGATGGATGTCCCAATGTTGCAGAGGAACTTGAGGTGACCGTCCAGACAGTCAGTTGTTTCTGTCATTTTTTGGACGTAGCTTGTTTGCACTTCTGCTTACTCAATATTATTGCCTTCTCGGGTCTCTGAAGTAAAAGCTACAGTTATCATCTCCTTTGTTTAGGAGACTCAGAAAGAAATGTAAAGTATATAAAGTTGAGAGATATCAAAAGAAAGTTTTAGATGGCAATGCAAGTTATGATAGTAAGTAAATTAGGTGCAAGACTTTGAAGTCACCAAGATAGAATAGATATGGAGTATTTCCTCTGAATTTGTCATATGCAAATGGACTATGCATTGTAGATGTATTTACTGCCTGCATATATTATATATAGTTATTGTGCTTATTGTATATAGTTTTTCTTACATTAGTTATAACCTTCTTTTTTATTTAGACAAAAAGGGGGAATGTAGTGGCATTTCAATTATATTTTAATACATAAAGTTTGCCGGATCGGGAGAGTAAAACAGTCACGCTGGTCAGCCTTACAGTCAGGCAGTGGTAACACACACCTTTAATACCAGTAGCCACACTAGTTGTCATAGAAACAGGGAAGTGTACACCTTTAATCCCAGCCCTAGAGAGGATTATAAAACGGGAGGAGACAGCTCTCAGGTACAATCTCATTCTGAGATTCCCAGAGGCAGGATCGCCATTTCCAACTGAAGTTGAGGTAAGAACCAGTAGCTGGCTGTTTTGCTTTCTGGATCTTCAGGTTGAGCCCCAGTTTCTCCCTCTCTGAGTTTTTATTAATTATGCTTCAAATATGATTGTGGTCTTGTACACAGTACAAGTTGGGAAAAGAAAGGGTTGGTCCACCATCCCCAAAGATGCAATGAGACAGAAACTAGGGGAGTGAGAGTCCAGTGGATGGGAACCTGCAGGTGATTTCATTAAGTCAAAGATTAATTGACAGCATTAAGAAAACATGGGACTTAAGCCACAAGGGGAAATAAAGCTTCAGATATTATTATATATAATCAGATATTATTGTAAAAACACAGGAAACGGTTGGGGGGAGTAAAAACAGAGCACACTGCAAGATTGTAACAATCATTAAGAGCAGGTCATGGGGGGTTATGTTTAAAATAGAAAAAGAAAGATGGGTCCAGGCAGGTTTGAGCTGGGGGTTACTTATGCTGACTTAACATGATTCCTGCTGTGGTTCGAGCATAGTCTCTCCTTTCAGAAATGTATGCTGTAATTACATCCCCAGTATGTGGCTGTAACTGAGAGACAGAACCTTTATGTCCCTAGCTAAGACTCCTGGAAACAGGGAATACATGGCTTGAACTGACCATTTCCTGTGATCAGATTGGTGACTACCCCAACTGTCCTCAGAGAGCCTTCCTCCAGTCACTGATAAAAACAGATGCAGAGACCCACAGCCAAACATTAGGGACTCATGCTGAAGAGAAGGCAGAAGGATTGTAGGAGCCAGAGGAGTCAAGAACCTCCTAAGAAAACCCACAGAAACAACTGACCTGTCTCATAGGAGCTCACAGGGTCTGAACTAACAGCTAGGAAGCCTGCATGGGACCGACATACGCCCTCTCCATATATGTGACAGTTGTGGGACTTGATCTACTTGTGGGGCTCCCAAGAATGGAGAAGGGCTGTCTCTAATGCTTTAGTTGACTCTTGGAAACATGTTCCTCATACTGGATGCCCAGTCTTAATACAAGGGGAGATGCTTAGTCTTACCGCAACTTGACATATCATGCTTTGTTGATGCCCATAGGAGGCCTGTCCCTTTATGAACAGAAACAGAAGAGGGGTGTAACGAGGGGGGGGGCTCAAAGAGAGGGAATGGTAGGAGAGGATGAAGGGGAAACTGAGGTTGGAATGTAAAATAAATAATAAACAAAAGAGAAGGGACCTTTAAATGGTATAAGGGGCTTTGCCCTCATGAATGAATAGACGTCTAAATTCATCCATGCAGTCAAAGGGTTAATGAGTTGTCTACGGAATAGATCTCTTATAGACACCTCATGGAGAGTCTCCTGCAGGGTCTCTGTGTGACACTGGGGTTCCGCCATCACAAGACATGGGGTTTGAGCAAAAACCACGAGCCCAAAGCAGCCTTTTTCTTTTTGTAAGCCATCAAGTCTGCATTCTTTACATTATTAGTAGTATAAAATGAGCAAAGAAAATAACAATAAAATAGCATTGAAGGAGATCAAAAATAATGTCAGTCCAGAGAAGACAGACATGACGAAGCACAGAGCTGGTGAGAAGTTAGGCAAGGGTTTCTTTCTGGATGCTGTGAGCCCTCACTGCAGCTGCGTTTGCTAACACTTCAACTCAGAAAACCCAGCACTGAGCACCTTGGAGGACTGATGTGAATAAATCCCGAGTTTATATGACACATCAGTGTTCTTCCCTTAGCCTTGATCATTGTACTGTAGCCATTTACGATGCCAGCAACTAGGAAAGTGAGGTTGAGTTTCTGGGACTTTTCAGTTCTGGCTTTGCAATGTTTTCTGGAAGTCTAACTATCCTAAAATGCAAAGCTTTCTTTTAAACAAATGCATTGGTTTTTCTCCCCGGCTGTTGTCTCTGCCTCCTATTTCTGTGAGAAGTGCTGCTGTGCTTGGTCCAAGTTTCTGGCACGATCCTCTCGCCTCTCACTTCCCTCCCGCCAGTCCACTCCAGCACCTTCGACCTCGTTCCTTCTCTTCAGCTCAGCAGGCTCAGTCTAACCCTGTCTGCAAAACTGCTGAGCCCTGTGCAATGACAGCGGCCTGCACCCTCCCACCTCCCGCTGTTACCAGGGACAATGTAAAACACAAAGCACATCCTTCGTTTTCCCATCTTCCATCTGTCTGCAGTGGACTGCACCCCCGGAGACCCCGACTTGTCCTCCTTCATGTCCGGCCACTGGTTTGACCTCAAGGAAACTTCTACAGCATTCCTTGAAACCACACCCCTTCTCAAAGTACCAATTGCCCTCTGGCCAGTGTTCCCACAGGACTAGGTGTCCTGCTTATTGTAATAATGCAGAAGATGAGTCGCGTCCTGTTGTTGCTGCTTCCTGTGACTTTATATCTGCGAACACAGCCCAGTTCCTGGGGTATAAGACATTCACATAGGGGTGTCATTGCCTTGAACATGTGCCAGTGGCTCGTGGACGTCTTGCTTAATCATATTACAAAAGCCATGGAACTTCAGATGGGCCGGAAACAAGCCATTTTCCATGCTATCAAGCGACTCAAACTACTCCCTCCCTCTAGTCCTTCTCACCCCCCCACAGCAAATGGCCAAGAATATCAAACCTTAATCTACTTAAGCGTTCTTCACTTCTGAAAAGGACTCAATTCAATAGAACTCCAAATTATCTCCAGTTTCCTTAACAGAATTGGAATCTGTTCAGCTCACATTGGCAGGCTGGGAGGAATGTGCATATCAGCGCAACCCCAATCACACCGCGCTCAGCAGCCCATGCAGAATTCATATAGGCAGAGAGCAGCGGAAGAATCGCAGCCTCAGCAAAGTGGGGGGAGGCTGGCGTGGACGCAGTATGCCTGCAACTCAGCAGTAGTTCAGAACAGAAGGACTCAGGAGACTGAGACGGAGCCCTAATCACTCT
This sequence comes from Alexandromys fortis, assembly GCF_014885135.2. NCBI lineage: Eukaryota > Metazoa > Chordata > Mammalia > Rodentia > Cricetidae > Alexandromys > Alexandromys fortis. The sequence goes on from NW_026067918.1 coordinate 2,892,023, forward strand.
GAGGTCATGATTTCTGGGCTCTGCTAGACTTGTAGACATGCTCTGGCTTCCTGGGTAAAGTCAGCATCATGAACTTGAGGACCCTCCTCCGATCCTCTCTAATGTGAACCTAGTGTCATTCTTTATGATGGATGCTGACTCGGCTACAGAATGCCTGGGGAAATGACAATCTACTGTTAATTTCTGAGCGTGCCTGTGAGGGTGTCTCCAAAAGAGACAAGCATCCTGATGGTGAATTAAATAAAGCAGGGTGTCGTACCTAGGACATGTGGACATAACTCAGTCCATCGAGGGCCTCGGCGAATCGAACATTAAAGGGGAGAACTAGCTCTCACATCGAGATGAACAGACGCTGTCCTCTGCTTTGTTGCATGGCTGCTCCCAGTGTCCAAACCTTTGGCCTGGCTTTCTCGGTTTTTCTGCTGAAGTGAGGCTTCTTGATCTTCCGAGGCTCGTGGTCCAATTCCTACAAGAAATCTCTTGTGCACGTTCTAGAGGTTCTGTTCTTTAACTCACTGTTAGTCGATAGCCAGAGAAACAAAGGCCCCTTTGCCTCGGCCTTCCTTCTTCCTTTCAGTCTGATTGAAGCAGGCAGACAACACATGCCCCTTCACATACGAACACGCACATATTCACACCTGCACGCACCTGTGTACACATATGTGATCCCAAAGTCCCTTTCGAAAGAGCAGGGTACAGCTCCTGAGCTATTAAATTTAGCCTAGAGAGTGTCTTATATTACTCCCCTATGTTTTTGTTCAAGAGCTTTCTTCACTAGTCCTTAGAGGACACAGGAGAAGCCTGTCTCCGGTGTGCCTACCTGGGAATAGCATCGTGGGATTTCCAGCAGCTAGCAAGGGAAGGGCATGCTTGGAGGATAACTAAGGGCAAATGAAGTAAGGGAAGCCTATAGGGCTCATTGTATCTTCCCTACATTGTACCACCCGTGCCATTTTTTTTAAAGGTTTGTTGATAGTCCTGTGATCCCAGCAATGAGGAAACAGAAGCAGGAGCATCAGGAGTTCAAGTAGTTTAAATTTGGCTGCACAGTAAATTCAGGACCATTTTGAAATACACGAGACCATGTCTTTAGAAGGGATCAGAGAGACCTCAAATAACTTAATGACACATTAATAGCATAGTGTTAGAAATAATAGAACAACCTAAGCCCAAAAGCAGAAGATAGAAATAAATAATAAATATCAGGGCACAAATGAATGAAACAGAGGCAAGATAAACACAATACAAAGAACCAATGAAACAAAACAATTATTCTTTGAAAAGGTAAACAAAGTTGATAAATCCTTAGCCAAACTAATCAAAAGAAAGAAAAAAGCCATGTGAATAAAAGCACAGGTGGTGAAGAGGACATCACGCCATATGTCAATGGAACCTAGAAGATCATTAGAGAATACTTAGAGAACTTACAATCTAAAAACTGGGGAAACCAGGAGAAATGGAAAATAACGTAGACAAGAATATCCACCAAAATTAAATCACAAGGATGAAATTATTTCTTTGTAAAGATACCGTCCCCCAAAGACTTATTTACTAAAGTGACTGACAGGTCCAACATTCCCAAACCTCCCCCAAATGCCTCAAGAAGAGCACAAATATGGGATAGGAGCTCTTGGTACCTTCTCCAACACAGGCCTTCAAAATTGTCTGAGATGTCACGCGTCCCTGGAAACTGAACGGGTACCTGCTTTTCTCAAGCTGGCAGCACGGGGCTGGAGGTGTCACACATATAGAGACAGAAGGGACCGTGGTCAATGGAAAGACGCCGGTCCATGGGCACAGAGGACAGAGCACTGAACATACAGAACAGCAAATGGAGGTCAAGGATGCTCAGACCCCAGGAGCCGGAGCTTTTGCTGTGGCACAAAGATATTAATGAAGCCCTGGAAAGCATTGCCATCTACCTCACTTCCCCAGGTCCCTTGAAACTTATTTGTCACTGTCAGGTGTGGCAAAAGTGACTCCGGATGCCCGGACGAGGTAGGCCAAATAGGGCCAGGCATATGCTCTGTGGCAAGTAGCCAGTGTCTCATGCAGCTGGGGCAGTGTTGCACCCTGGCATGGACTCCAGCATCGGGTAAAGTGGAGTTGGGAGCCCGATAGTCCATACCAAACACTAGGATGAGGCATAATCCACCACCAGCACTTCCACGATGACATTCCTGGTACACCTGGGCCTGCAATTGCCTAAGGAATCTCATGAATCATTTTTGCCTACTGCAGAGTTGCTAGCTCCATGCCCCTGGACTCTGAACCAGTCACAAGCAGGAAAGAGAAGTGAAGCTGGAAAGGGGCCATCTCTAGAAGGTTCCCTCCTCCTCAGTGGCTCGCCTGGGATGCGCACAAGGTTCCTTTGATCTAATATGCGCTCGTTGGCTAGGTTTCAAAGGCCTATCTGAGAAGACAACTTGAAAAATGCCTCCCGGTGACCTTACACTGACTTCATTCAATTTCCGGCCTTTTCTCAGCTAATCCTCAGCCTGTAATCTCCTAATGACTCTGTCTGCACCACTCTGTGGTTCACTGAAAAGCGCAGCTGGCTGAGATGCCCGGCGTGGATTTGCAGTTGGGATGCTGTCAGAGCGTTCCTCCCTGGTTATGAAATACTGTCGAGGTTCCTCTGGGTGGTCAGTGTTTCTCCAAGATAAGCATTCTACTATCAAGAACAGGGTTTGAGAAGGGACTCGGTGGACCCGGCCTAGAGAAAGCCTGTAACCCACTCTTTCCTGGGGCAGGATGACACTAGGTCTGTGCTTTCTTTACTCACTAGCCCTGAGTGATCTGACCTGGTTATGCTGCTAAGTAAATGTTTGTCAAATGCATCCATGAACGTCATACTATAAAACTGTGTGATTGGCCACATCTAGCACCCTGCCCACACCTAGTATTTTTAAGTTAATGAGATTATGAGCCTCAGGCTGCCATGCAGCATCCTAAGGACAGACTGAGAGAAGCTATTAAAAGTTATTACTATCATTACTGTTATTTAGGTGTGGAAAGGTATCTTGCCCTTCTCCTAGGCACCAACGATTTCTCAGGCAAGAAGGCCTGTGACCAAATACATGATTCCAAGTCCAATAATAAATTGAAGGGGCAGCTGGACCCCTGAGCTTCAACCTGCCCTGCTGAGCTTCCATTCTGCTTCCTGCCACTGCGATTGGGAATCCTCTCCCTCTCTCTCTCTCTCTCTCTCTCTCTCTCTCTCTCTCTCTCTCTCTCC
>NW_026067918.1:2895435-3100023 GCF_014885135.2 Alexandromys fortis
CTCTCTCTCTCTCTCTCTCTCTCTCTCTCTCTCTCTCTCTCTCTCTCTCTCTCTCTCTCTCTCTTTCTCCTCAAGAAGGAACCACCTACTATCTATTCCTCATCCCTGCTTTACCCCCACCCTCCCAATCCTTTAGCCAGGACCAGTGCAGTGAACCCAGGTGTCCCATTGTAAGTGTGGATCTGTCAGTGCCCGAGACCTCTGTTTCTTTGGCAGTTACCCCTACCTACTTCCTCCAAAAGAATACATAAATATGCATGAGATTTTAAAAGTTTTTATGTTCCCCATGTGCTATGATCCTTCTATGATCTGAATTCTAAGAAACTCTTTAAGACCTGACTCCAGCCACTATTTGCCAGTACCTAACCACACCCATTCCCCAAATTAATTAAAATAAAAATTCAAGTTGGTCTCTGAACACAACAGCTGCTTGCAGCTCTCCAGTACGTTTCTGTTGTTGCCACGACTGTACAGTCACCCTGTCCATCTGCCAGTCCCTTAGTCACTACAAGGTCCAGAATACCCAGGAGAACCACCACTCTTCTTCCTGCTCACACTCCTTTGATTGTGAAATGGTCTGCCACACCCTTAAATAGACCACCTGCTACCATGGGGAGGCGGGGTTGGGGTTGGATGCAGTTTGCAGAGCAACATCCCGACGGAAATGAAGACGAGACTCACAAAAGAATTAGTGTGTGCCAAGGGCAAAGGCCCAAGACAAAGGTTGTACTTAAAAAATTTCCTGTGGTGGTTTGAATAAGAATGGTTCGCCATAGGCTCATATATTTGAATGCTTAGTCACCAGGGAGTAGCACTATTTGAAAGGATTGAAAGATTAGGAGGTCTGGTCTTCTTGGAGGAAGTATGTCTCTGAGGGTGGGCTTTGAGGCTTCAGAAGTCCCTGACAAACCCAGAATCTCTCTCTTGGCCTATGGACCAGGATACAGTTCTTACCTACTTCTCCAGACCACACTTGCCTGTCACGATGCTCCCATGACTATAACCTCTGAAACTGAAAGCAAGCCCCCAGTGAAATGCCTTCTTTTTTTAAGAGTTGCCTTGGTCTCTTCACAGTAATAAAACAGTGACTAAGATATCCCATCACCGAAAGTTCACTAAATTATGAGCCAATTTATAGGAAAAGCAAATGAGATTTAGAGGCAATCCTTGGCTGACGGCCTGCGTGGGAAAGGCAATGAATTAGTCCTGTGTACAAACAGATCACCAAAGGTCTATCTAAAAGCTCACCCCATTCCCATGCCAGCACAATCTCAAAGAAATTACACACTCACACACTTGTCCTGTCCTCACAAGGACACCTTCAGTACAGATTACACAGAGAGTGCCCTCTGAATGTGTGCAGAACAGGTATGGACGGCCCCAAGGCTATACATGCATGGGCTCAGCACAGGGGAACAATGAGAGGCTTCAGGATTCACAGAGGCAGACTCTGTCTGTCCTCACAGTGGCAGGGACAGGATTCCTGAGGCTGTGCTCTTGTCTCTGTCCTGACCATAATTCTTTATTCATAACCATTATCCACTTCATGCCTTCCTACATTCCTCTTCTAGAATCCACAGACATAAATACCAGCCTGTGTGTTCTCTCATCCCTCTGCCTTCTAAATGCTACCACACAGCTGCATATTAAACTCTATAGCCCACCCGAGGGCATGAGAATTGATCCCCGTGCGCCTAGGGAATATGGCCCTGTGCCCATCCAATATCTGGTTTTCAGCAGAATCAGAGGATGTAAATGTGAAAATCTTGATCGGCAAAGCAATACCGTCTTGATTTTGACAAGCTTGCCCATCCTTAGCCTGTGGTTAAAGTCAGTAGGAAAATAAAACACACCCACAAGCACAATAGAAAAACAGTGCAATGTTACAGAAATAATAACAATGATGATGATGATAATCCCTTCAAACTGCAGAGGAGACCCAAGATGGGACAACAGCCCAGACAGTGGGGTTAAGCAAAGAGTTCACAGAGAACACAGATGGTTACCATGCTTTCTAAACTGAAATCCCATTAAGACCCATTGCAAGTGCAGGAGGAGCCTTTCTTCCCTCCACACAGAGAACCCCAGACCCCAGGTTACAGCTGGCCATGCTCCTCCACTCCATCCCTTCGCCCCCATAACCAGGGCAAAGCAGAGGTAGGAGGGTAAGGGGTCCCAGACTGTCACAGGGAAAACGCAGCGACTCTGGGACATTACAAAATAAAACACTCAGCCATCGGAAGTTGAATGTTTTGCTCTCTGAAGGTCCCAACCTACAGGAAACAGGAGTCATTTTTTAAATCACTGGTTTGTACTTTTAAATTCTGCTTTTCATGAAGCTCACCCCTTTCTCTTGGTGACACCCTACATCCTTAAGAGATCTGGGGGTGCTCTCATGCCTGCTTGTTCTTCATTCCAGACAGCTGTGAGGACCAATGTTCCAAGACAGAGGGCAGGTCTGCCACCTCGTGGTTCTGTCTTGTACTGCAACAATCCCGGCCTTTTGGAAGCCCAGAGGCTGCCTGAACCCCATCACTATCCAAGTCCACCAGGAGGTAGGAGGGGAGCTCTCCAGCATACCCTCGCCTTCCTGGAATGGGAATGGCCCTGGCTTCTCTGTCAACAGACTGACATATAACTTGGTACACACAATGGGGGCTTGACATTATACCCTCTTTATTTTTTCTAATTTCCCCCTTTCGATTAGCTTATAATTAGGCATATTTCCAACACATTGTGACATTTCATGAATAAGCTCTGAATTGATTATGCCAGGTTAGCGTTTCCTCTGACACCTTCGAGCTCCGCGTTCTTCGGAGCCTGAACTTGGGCTCCCGTGAATTGTCACCCACCCCACCTAGCTGCAGAGCGCTGGGATACTCTTCCTGTATCACTGAATATTCGTCGTCCAACCTCCTACTGTGCTCCATCCCTTCTAGACCACCATTTTTCTCCGAGGGAAGTAGAAAGGAACCAATGTTGCAGTTTCTCCATGCAGGTACTTACTGGAGAAATAAAATGAGCTCCAGTGTGCTGTGGCACTGGATACTTTTCCATGACTCTATACTTCTGGGCATTCATCTGATGTATAACCAGCCTTCCAATCTAGTGGATTAAAACAATATTCATAGTCTAGTTTGCTCAAAAATTTACAGTGTGCTCTCTGCATGGGAACAGTCTACAGAGTCTTGTTCTTTTGCAACATTAGCTGTTCCCTCCGTCAGTGATATCAATTTTTAGTAGTTTCTTGGTTAAGGGTGGAAACCTGTGTGTGTACTGCCTCCTCTCAGTGTTGGGACCCCATGGGGCTTGTGTCTGCACACTCTTTCACAGTCTCTGTGAGTTCAGGCATTAGTCCTATTGTGTCTGGAAGACACTGTTTCCTTGGAACCAGCCGTCATCTGGCTCCCTGAACACATCTGCTTCCTCACTAGTAGGTCCTATAGTTCTGGGAACAGTGGTTTCTGGGAACAATGATGGTAAAGGTGAGGGAAAAAATCATTCAACATACATGTCAAACAATTCTTTTACTTAAAACGTAAGAACACAACACATTTTAATTAAGTTCCACTTCCAGTATAACTCACATTCAGAAGTGTACACACACACACACACACACACACACACACACATTTGTTAAGCTTAAAACTTACTCATGTAATCACCAGGTCCTGTCTCCTTGTGCTAAATCGATCCTGTGTAGGTATCCATTGTCTAAGAACCTATCAACATAGACATTTTATCCACTTTTGAGTTTTATGTAAATGCAATCACAGTGTACATTCTGTGCCTGCCTTCTTTCAGCAACATTAAATATGTGAGGTCCGTCTATTATAGTATTGTAGAGAAGTCATTTTTCCATAGCTTTGGAATATTTATTATATAGATTGAATTCATTAAAGGCTTAATGGATTGTATCCACTGTTGAACAGTATTTGGAACCGTATTTGGTTTTGATTATTATGCATAATGTAACTATGAGTTATGCTTCCAAACATTTTAGTGGGTTTCTAAAAATTTATTTTATATTATTTATTTGGATGTATGTATCTCTGTGTGTCTGTGTGTTTCTGTGTGTGCACTGACCCCAGTGGAAGCCACCAGAGGACATCAAATCCCCTGGAGCTTGAGTCACTAGTGGTGTTGAGCCATACCACCTGGGCATTGAAACCTGAGCATTGAATCCTGTGAAAGCAGCAGATGTTCTTAACTGCTGAGCCGCTTCTGCAGCCGCTGTATTAGTGTGCTGTGTGCAGCCGCTGTGTGCAGCTTTGGAGCTTTATACCCAGGCTTGTAACTATCCTGTTAGGTCTACTGGAAATGGCCGTTAGTAAGACTGTCCAATGCACACCTAAGCCTCTGTGACTGCAAGACTTCATTAACACATCGCCACGAGGGCAGGAAGTTAGTGTCTGGAGAGTGTAATTCCCTTGTCAACTGCCAAACTGATACGCCTATGGGTTGGAGGTATTTGGATGAACCATTTTATAAGGGTCCTGTTCAATTGCAAATGAAGTCAACTCTTCCATTTTTGACTTGAGTGTCTGTTTTTATTTTCTAATTAGTCTTTGAGTTTTTTTTTTTTTGAAATTACAGTGTTTTGCTGGCTGTGCACTATGAACTTTTGTAAGCCATATTCAAACAGAGTGACAATTCCTTTGATTTTGTGTGCCCTCTGTGGGGACTTTGCTCAGTCCGTGACTGTAACTGACCCCTGGTGTGGCCATCTCTGGCAGCCTCTTCGCCTTGGCTTTCACATGTCTATCACAATTCCATCTGGGATTGGTTTCCTGCATCTGTGTGATAGAGAGGTAGAAGACACTTTCCCCCCATGAACATTGACTCCGAACTTACTGCTTAATAATGACTGTCCACACCCTTTCTGCTGTTCTTCACAGCCCTAGTTCTCCTGAACCAAACATAAGCGTCCATCTCCAATGACCACTCATAATTTCATCACAACCATTGGTCATACTGTGAGCCTCCCCTTGATATCTTTTATCAGCTTTTGAGTATGAGACATGAACATTCTGAGATACCAGGGACAACAACTGAATGTTTGTTTGGGTTGGGCCTGTGTTAAGTGGGGCATTGTTCATCTCTTTGAGCTTCATTTTCATTCTCATCTGCTCACCGCTGGAGTGCAGAAGGCTTGTAGAAGTGCGCAATGACTGCGCACGCTGCAGCCTTTCTAGTTTCACATTTTTGTCCTGACAGCATTTCTGTACCCTCCTCGGAGATGTGTACAAAGACAAATGTGTTGACTGCAAATTATGATGGCTTTGTTTTTTTTTTCATTTTCAATATAACTTCCCTCTTAACAATACTTAACTTATTGTCTTATTCAGCTAGTTAAGGTTTCTAAAAGAGTGCAGGAGCCCCGAGAGTGGTCACCCTTCATTTTCCTAGAGTTTAGGGAGAAAACATCGAACCTTTCACCATTAGGATGACTTGGCTAGATGGGGGTATAGTTCAGCAGCAGAGTGTTTGCCTAAGCTGGGTCCTGGATGCACTAGTGATACTGGAAAGAAAGGAGGGGGAGAGGGAAAAGGGGTAAGATAGCATAAAAGGAAGGAAGGAAAAGATGGAATAAAGAAGGAAGGAAGGGGGAGAGATGGCAGGGAGGGAGGGAGGGAAGAGAAAAGAAGGAAGGAAGGAAAAACGGAAGGGAAGAAGGAAGGAAGGGAGGGAGGGAGGGAGGGAGGAGGGAAGAGAAAGGAAGGAAGGAAGGAAGGAAGGAAGGAAGGAAGGAAGGAAAGAAAGAAAGAAAAAAAGAAGGAAGGAAGGGAAGAAGAAAGGATGGAAGGAAAAAAGTCCATTCCTTTCTAGGCCCTTTAGCCTTATAATTGCTACTTTTAAAAACTATGACTAATTGTTCCACTATTCATCACATCATGCACCTAAACTTTGGATCCCAGCTATGTAGCATAAGACAACCCATTTCTGTGAGGAGGTTCACATCTATGGAAAGGGATCTCCCCATGCCATCCCATGCCAACGACTGCTTTGAGTCTCGCTTCTGATGTCGGTTTCATTTTGAGACTCAGGGCTCTTCAGAGCCGGCCTGTGTATGCGCGCGCGCCACCTAGTGGCCTTCTCTGCTAAGCCAAAAGTATGAAAGGATCCAACCTGCATTTGCAACTGAGTCCAAAGAGAAAACGGTGGATAATTTTCTTATCATTTCTTTTTCTAATTTAATTATATATAAACATATATGTATATATATATGCAGATGGAGAATTTCATACATGAGTAACATATTTTCATCGTTTTCACCTCTCCGTCTGGCTCCATCAACTCCTCCTATGTATCCCCTAATTCCTCAAATTCAAGACCTCTTCTTCAATTACTGTAACACACACACGTGTGTGTATTGGCTACATGTTATGTCAGCATGACACAAGTGGTGATAATTTTGGTAGAGGGTACCTGAACTAAGAAAATGCTTCCACCAGATTGTCCTGGGGGGCAAGCATATATTACATTTTCGCGGTTGATGCAGGAGGGCCCAGCCTATTGTGAGTGAGCTCATCATCAGAGTGCTATGGTGCATAAGAAAGCAAGCTGAGGATTCCATGTAAACCAGTAAGCAGCACTTCTCCACAGCTCCTGCATCAGTTCCTGCCTGCAGGCTGCTGCCCCGACTTTCCTGGATGATAAACTACAAACTGTAAGATTAGATCGATGTTTCCTTCCAAGTTGCTTTTGGTGCCTTATTACAGCAATAGAAGCTCTAACGAAGGCAGTATCTAACCTGCTGATGCTGGTGAGTGTTGCTCATATGTGCACGTATTTAGAAATGACCACTTGGGATTGGATAACCTGTGGCAGAGCCCTGTCCCAGGAGAAGATGGATTGTCCCCTCTTGCCAGCATTTAGTTGCTTATAACCCTTTATCTAGTGGTGGGTCCTCTCTTGAAACTTCCACCTTTTGTATTTAGCTTTAACAATAAGAAAAGAGAAACGAAAGGGTTATAAGAAGAAATCAAATTATTCCTATTTGCAGCCAATATGACCCTGTATTTAAAACTCCCTACAGATGAGACTGCAAAACTGAGAACTGACAAATGCAAAATCTCAGGATACAAAATCTGACACACCAATGATCAGCACCCTGATAAAGAAATTGGGGAACAACTTCTATCCACAATGATTTTGAAAGATAAAATACTCAAGAATAAACCAATAAATATGTTCTATGCAGTTATGTGTTCTATGCAGTTACATGATGGACATTCATAATTTACTTTTTTATTTTACAGAAAGTTAGAATTAAGAAATTGCTTTGAGTCACAGAAAATGTCAGGGACCAGCCTCGACAAAAATACCTCTTGCCAGGGCAGAGGCATGAGGATTTAGAAATATAGTAAAGAATATGAAGACGCAAATGAAAATATTAAAATAGAGAAACATATAGAATAGTATTGGGAGGGAATTCCAGTGAGTACTGAAATTTGTCCACATTTAACTTCCATTTGCTTAAATACCTCTGACCCCAAAAGGTAGGAGTAAGATAAAAGACTGCGTTAACATGATACAAGGAAATGGACAGACCAGTTGAAGGTCGTGGTCAGGGGCTACTTCCACATCTAAACGTTCTGTAGCTAGAACAAAGCAAGTCCTGCACACACTGTAGACCAAAACGTTCTGTAAGCAAACCATTCCCTGGGTGGAATCCAAAGTTATCTCCATAAAGGAAATGGATGCTTAGACTCCTGTTTGAGGTAGGAACAATAAACTTCTCTATTCCTGGAGTACAAGGTCTGGCTATTAGTCATACCTGTTGACAATAACCCTGAAAGAGCAGAACTCTCTGGTCAACATCTGTGTGAGACCTTTGCTTGAGGTAGAAACAGACAATAGCCTTGAAGGAACCAGAGTTAAGTTCTACCTCTCTGACCTTTGGCCACCATGGAAACAGGCTCACATTTTTCAGGCGCCACGAGTAAAGTCTTTGAACCTTTAATCCACACTAAAACTGAAATCTAGGGGAACTTTTAAGTTGAAAGTAATGAATTTTGCATTATGATATGGCCACAAGCTGCACAGGAGCCACGGAGTGTTATATGGTGGTTGGAGGGTGGTTACTTCCCCATTAGCTCAGATACTCAAATATTTGTTTACTAGCCACTGTGTCTGTTTAGGGAAGTTTGTGTGGTGCAGCCTTGCTGGAGGAAGCATGTCATGAAAAGAGGTCTTGGTGATTATATAGCCTCACCCTATTCCGGTTTGAACTCTCTGTTTTGTGCTTGCAGTTGAGGATTTGAGCTCTAGGTTTTCTGCTGAGGCCACATTGCTTGTCCCTTACCCTCTGGAATCATAAGGCCAAACAAAGTATATCTTCCTTAAGTTGCATTGGTCACGAAGTCTTATCACAGCAGCCGATGGTGTAACTACATGGTGCTAGCATAAAGACACACAGGCTAGAATGAAATAGAGACACACCGGGCTGGAGAGATGGCTCAGTGGTTAAGAGCATTGCCTGCTCTTCCAAAGGTCCTGAGTTCAATTCCCAGCAACCACATGGTGGCTCACAAACATCTGTAATGTGGTCTGGTGCCCTCTTCTGGCCTGCAGGCATATACACAGATAGAATATTGTATACATAATAAATAAATAAATATTTAAAAAATATAAAAAAATAGAGACACACCAAAGTGCTGTAGTCTTGCTTGCAGAAGTGTCAAAAATATAGGTTGAAGAAAAACACCCCTTTCAAAAAATACTATTGGGAAACTGGATATTCAGCTGTAGAAGAATGAAATCAGGGAGGGGTATGGAGAATATCAAAAGTGAGCAAATTACTTTGACTCCGTATCTCCCTAGTAAAAGTGGAACTAAGATTTTAATACAAGGCATGGAGCTCTAAAGACTGCTAGTGGAAAATATTTTACAATGGAATTTTTTTTATTCAGCCATAAAGAGGAATGAAATTGTTATTTGCAGAAAAATTAATGGAGTTGGAGTTCATCATGCTAAGTAAAAGGCCAAAACTACATGCTCTTTATCAAATGTAAAATCTAGATTTACATTTAAATATATGGCATGAAAACAGAAAGGGGACTAGGGAAGGAGATCTAGGACTCTAAATGGTGGAATCTGTGTTAGATGGTGGATAATGTACAGAAAAGACATGTTTCTTACCAAATACATGTATAAGATCATAAAAAGGTAGAAGAGTACTTGAGAGTGTAAGAAGAGAACCAAGGACAGGGAGAAGAATGAGAAAAACAGTGAAGGGGTAATATAAGCAAATTACATTAGAGCATAAATGATGTAACAAAACCCATTTATGTTGCACACTAACTAAGAATTTAAAAACATCTTCAGTTAGCATCTCAACTGGGCTTTCTATTGCTGAGATGATGCTCTATGGCCAGAAACAACTTGGAGAATAAGGTTTTATTTCGTCTTAAAGCTCTCAGGCCTCACTGTATCACTGAGGGAATTCAGGGCAGGTACCTAAGGAAGGAACCTGGAGGCAGGAACTGATGTAAAGCCAAAGGGGGATCATGCTTGTGGGCTTGCTCCTCATAGCTTGCTCAGCATGCTTTCTTATAAAACTCATGATCAACTCTCCAGAGAGCATAGCACGCTGCTGTAGGACAATGGTCTGGACCCTGTCACTTGTATTTTAATAAAACACTGATTGGCCAGTAGCCGGGCAGGAAGTAAAGCTGGGGTGACCAGGCAGGAAGTAGAGGCAGGGCGATGAGAACAGGAGAATTCTGGGAAGAGGAAAGAGTCAGTCTGCAGTTGACACAGAGGAAGCCAGACACAGAGCAAGCAAGATGAGAATGCCTCACTGATAAAAGGTCCCAAGTCATGTGGCTAACACAGATAAGAATAATGAGCTACTATAAGATGTAAGAATTATTAATAAGAAGCCTGAGCTAATAGGCCAACCAGTTTATGATTAAGGTAGAACTCTGTGTGTTTCTTTAGAATGGGACGGCTGCGGGACAGGGCGGGACAGAAACCTCCGTCAGTAGCACACAGTGGGCTAGACCATTCATTCCACATCAATCATCAGTCAGTCTTGATTGTTTTTGCAGCAAGTAGCTTAACTGATGAGTCATCTTCCTGACCCACTGCCTTTTGGCCCCCAAAGAAAACTAGCCGTAAAATAATCCAAACTCTCCAATAGAAAGAAAATGGAGATAGAAAATGTGAGTACCAATGAAGAAGAATGGTTTAAAATGAATGAAAAAAAATATATTTTCCCTGATGAATATTTTGTGACAAATGAAGTAAAAAAAATTTAATGCTTCCTTATGTAAATCTAATATGCAAAAAACAAAATCCTTTATGAGACAAGGTCTTGCTATGTTGCCCAGGCCAACTTCAAAATCCTGTGCTCAGGTGACCCTTCTGGTCCAGTGCCCTCTGCTTCAGCCCTGTGGCAGCTGGTAGAGAAAACATTTAAGAGAACACTATAATAAGTGATAGTTGCTTACCAGAGCAGGCAGTTGTGGTGGCACAAAAACTATGTATGGGAGGCTTCTGCACCTCCACATTTCTCTTTGAAAGCAAGGTTGCTCTAAAAAATAAAGTCCAGCTTCAGTGGATGAGAAATGGCTCAGTGGGCGAGATATGTTGTTGAGCAAACATGGAGATCTAAGTGTGGATTCCCAACACCTCCTAGAAATGATCATGCATGCGCCTGTAACCTTAGCTCTGGGGTGGGGGCAGAGATGGGAGATTGCGGGGGACCCTGGAAAGCTTTGGGTTCACTAAGAACCCCTGTCTCAAGAGTATAAGACAGAAAGTGATAGGACAGGACACTCGATGTCTTCCTCTGGTCCACATAAATGATTCAATGGACACTTACACCTGTACACAGACATGCACATATATCACATATATACAATCAATGTAACATACATACAACACACAATAAAAAGTCTGTTTTTTTTTAAAAAGGAATGCATTTCTTAATCCTCACCCACATATCACCTACTAGAAACTGTGTTGATTAAACCAGTTAGAATACCATCTGACCCAGTTGCAATTAGACTTGAGACTATCAAGTCAATAATTGACCAATTTTGGTTGTCCTTTCTTTTTTAAGTGCACCCAGGGCATCAGTGAAGACCAAGGTATTCTACTGCTTGTGAAGTTACTATCTCTCAAAATGTCTTAAAGCCCGAGTACTGACCAATCTAAGCATAACTCCCAACTTTTCATTATCTTGCTTCATCTCGATTATGAATATCTCTCCTGTAAAACGTGTCAAAACCCATGACTGGGGAGACCATAGGCTCTACCGGAGGACCTACTTTGGTTACTTTGCTGAACCGTCATGCTGCAAAACTGCATCCTCCACGTTTATGTCTACGCCCACAGATTTGCACTTATTTCATTTTTTGGTTTGAGAAGCTTCTTTTTGCAATGGGTAGTAGTTAACACAGAGGCTTATAACTGGCCAGGGTTCAGTGCTGAATATAAATAACTCCGAGTGTTCAGCCATGGATGGGTCATCTATAGGAACCTCCCACCATCCAAGGCTCAGGGGAACTTTTCAGAAAGGGGGTGGCAGACGAGTGTAAGAGCTGGTAGATGTGGGGGATAATCGTGAAATGCTTCATGCTGCCCATGAGATGGTTGTTGTATGCGTCAGCTCACATCAGGTGTGGTTATCTGTGCAAGACCTGCACAAGACCAAGCCAGACAGAATTCTAGTGTGGGTAAGGGAGGGGCTCCCTAGCCCCCACCTTATCAGAAGTGCTATTGACAGTTGATAGTTGTTGAGAAACAAAGGGTCAGGTCTCTCTCTTCTGGGGATGTGGCAACTGGTAAAGTTTCTCATGCCCCAGTGGATGGTCACACACTTAGGTACATAATAGGCAGGCTAGTGAATAACAGAAACAAAAAATAAAGTAAGACCCAAGGTTGAGAGTAATATGGGTAGGATGCACTATGGGAGCTTGAAGGGAGATAGTAGTGGAAGGATATGATCAATGTACATTTTGTACATGAATGGAACTTATAACATATTGTTAAAACTGTACCTCCCAGGATCATTTTTAAACCAATGGTCTGAAAGATTGTGTGCCCAAAAGCAGACCGTGAAGTGGTGTTTTCTAGGAGAGTAATTTTAGAAGAAACAGGACAGGAAGCAGGAGAAGAGACGGACAGGATGACAGGCAGGACACCAGAAGAGGCTGAGCAAGGTAAAGTCTCAGGCAAAGACACAAAGAGTCAAAGCAAGTGAATCCCACAGTCAGACCCCTTGAAATTTCTCCCCCAGCAATGACTCTGGTGCCTATGAGTCCATTTTTGCATCAGAGAGCATTAGAATCCTAAGAATCCTACACTCTTAATAAATGATCTTCCTCTCTGTCCTTCTAATCAGGCGCTCATTCCTACTCCTGCCCCAAGTGATGTCTCCTCTACCTGGCCTGTTGCCCGAAACACTGTTAGATAAGTTAGCCAGAATTCCCATTGCTCCTGAGTTTTATCTTAAAATTTTCTTTTTGTTAATTTTATTACCACCCCCCCCGTGTGTGTGTGTGTGTGTGTGTGTGTGTGTGTGTGTGTGAGAGAGAGAGAGAGAGAGAGAGAGAGAGAGAGAGAGAGAGAGCTTTCATACATGTGCCATGGCATGCATGTTCATGTTCAGGTTAGAGAACAACTGGTAGAAGCTGTTTTTTTTTCCATTCACTTTGTGGATTCTGGGGATTGAACTCAGGTCCTTGTTGGCAGCAGATGACTTTCCAGGCCATCTTCTCACCAGCCCCTGATTTTCTATCCTCATCTTCTTTTTAAGATTGGTTCCAACGTTTCCTGACTGTATGATAAAAGAATCTATTTTCAAGAAAAGGAACTAAATAAATAATAAATTACTGCACAAAGCTGAAGGTGCAGGGATAAGCTTTACCCCCCAGAAACACCTGTGTACAAAGCTTGGTTCTTTGTCCTTACATTTATACTGTGAGAGGGAAGTCAGCACAAGTGTAAGTTATGAAGATGGACGCCCAGTGCATCACTGAACCTGGGTAGGAGCTAATGTTTTATTGGAGAATGTTTAGAGAACTGCCCTAAAGCTGTCTCCTCCTCTAATCACCCGCCCATGCTCACAGATAATCCCTGAGGTTTATCCCTATGTTGACTAAATCCCAACCATCCGTAGTCTGAGGTGTCTACACTTAAAATTGCTTTTCCTATACTGTTAGCTCCAGGTGCAGAGGTGATTTCTTAACTTACTTAATCCCTGCAGAAGCCCAACAGAGTATTATCACCCACTCGAGAGAAAGGAGGCCAGAGGCTTACTGAAGACAGTTTAGAGGAAGTGTTGGCATAATTGGATCATCCTTGGCCGAGCTCTGCCTGCAGGATCCTTGACAGCTCTTCTGGTCCACATCCTTGCCTCTGTCCTTAACTGGACTGCATTCTCGCCTCATCTCTGCATCCACTTGAGTCCTGCTTGAAAGCAGCCCTGTCCCGCAGAGCCCTGTTGCAGGTTTACCTGTTATCTTTTGAAATTTAGCAACGGTGACTGACATGGTTCACAGGTCCTATCTCCCTTGCTGGTTCCTGCTGTCAAGGGAAAGGGTTTTGAGCATTCTCTTTCCCTACTCCCCAGAGTGTGTGGTTAGGAAGCCTGCAATAGACTGGCGGCCTGATTAAATCTCTCATGCCCATTATCTGGGTGGTAAGAGAGAAACACACTGGGTTTCAGATTTAGGATGTTTATCTGTGATGTGGAGCAATGTGTGGTTGAACGATTTCCTTTGGGGTCCAAAGATACTTAAAAACCAAAAGAAACCTCTATCATAAATAGTGTCGTTATTATAAGGAAAAAAATAGCATCTCGATGGCTAGAATGCTTTGGTATTCACGTGTTTTTTTTTTTTTTTTTTGTCTCCTTATCAAGACATCCAGTTGTATAATTGCCTTTCTATTCTACCTTTCTATTCTACAGACACCCACAAACAACCCTCCGTGGGAGTCATCTGTGGTCTGGGCCTGTGGATATTCTCCGGAAAGATCAAACGGAGAAGCCTGCAAGGCTCCTCACTTAATCCTTGCAACCACTTTTGAAGTGTAATTCCGATCTACCGAGATGAGATGCGAAAGAACTGCCTCTGAGTTGCCCCTTACTTGGAAGCCAGGAGGGACTGAACCAGGGCTCCTGGCCACTCAGCTCCATGGCTGTCTGGAACCATTTGCCTCGCCCTGCTTGCTTTGCTGTGGGTTCTGGGTCCTTAGCTCCCGCCTCACACCACCCTCTCTTCTTGCACTGGGTTACTGTGACAGGATCTACAGCCCTGGAAATTCCTCCCCTAAAGTTGCTATAGAAACGCCCATTGTGGGTGTGTGGAGGAAGGGGTGTGATTCCGCTCAGCTGATGCAGGGAGCTTTGTGGCGTGGCGGCACAGAATCGGGGCCCCTTAATGTTTCTCACCCAATTTGAGCCGCCCTAGAGTGTGGAGGAGGAAGACACGTTACTCCCTTTCTGTGTATCTCCAATAACGAGAGGAAAAGAGTTAAGTAAGTCCTCTGATGTGATTCGATTTTATCTGGGGGAAAACTTACTAACCCAGTCGCTTCGGAGACAGTGACACTGGGCCACGGTGGCCAGCAAGCACTCAGAGTATCAAAGGTTAACAGCAGTCAAAAACAGACACAGCACACTTCTCAATAGGATATCAACACCACTCACCATATTTGGCAGGAAGCATCTTACGGAACCTCCACAGACTCCTTCAGTAATCAGCCAAAAATTTAGTCCTCAACAGGAACCAGGTGAGCTGCCTGATCCACAGCGCCCCCTGGTGGTCAGGGGTCAGAACAGTCAGATGGAAGGAGGGGGTTCAACCTTCCATGTTGACAAACGACTGGATTTTTCACAGGGTTGCCTGTGAAGTTGTTTCTTCTCACACAGTTCTTAAAATAAATCTTGTTGAAGGGAGGTTTCACATGGGGAGAAGTGACAGATATATCCTGCTCTGCATAAGATGACTAATATCCGCACATGTTCACAAAGACAAGCCCGAGAGTGTCAGAGACACTCTGGCCTTGGAAACCCTGGGCCTCTTGGCCCATAGGAAAAAAATGGGAAGCTAGAAAACAAGTGAATTTTCCAGCAAGGTGAAAACCCTACTGAACCAAACACTACAGAGTACCTACTATGTGCATGGCTCTGTACTAGGGATAGGTCAAGCCTGGAGATTCAAGTGGGTGATGGTTGCAGATCCAATGGGCTTCAAAGAGCTCTGAGGACCTTAGGACATAGGCAGTAGCGGGAAGAACAGTTTAAAATATCAAAGGAGAGAAAGAAACTCTGGGCATGCGGAGAGTGGAAGACCGAGAGCTCCACACTGTGGAAATGAGAGCCGGTTAAGTCTAGACAGCTTTGTGTTAGACTGTGGGCTTCCCAGACTTACCACAAATAATGGTGTGTTTGTAAAAGCCCAGGCTTTTAAACGGCAAATAAAAGTATGTTTTAAAACATAAAGTGTATAAAACATTGGATATCGTAAATAGAAGATATTTAAGGATAATTTTATAGAGGGTTTGTGTGCTATGTTTTCTAGGAAAATATTAATATCAAGAAATTCACAGAGAGACTGGAGAAGAACTGCGTCATCCTCCTGCTCCAGTACAAATGTGCCCAAACTTCTTTGCTGGAAACTCTGTGTTCCAGGAAGCATGGGAGGTGGTGAGGGGCTGATGGGGAGGGAGGGCCTGATGAGGAAGGAGGTGGGGCCTGATGGGGAGGGAGGTTAGCTAAAGAGGAATGAAGATCCTAATGATTTTAGGTTTGTTCTCTTTTGTTCTACAGCTGTGTGAAGATCTGGCTTTCTTTTTTTCTGAGGTTGTTCATTCAGTTCAAGTCACCGATTTGAAAGCAGAGGCCAGACCTGTAACAGACGCCAGAGCCTAGACCTGAGACTTTGAAACAAACAGGACTGTGGGAAATAATTCAACTCCTTTTCTAGTATCTCGTTATGGCTGCATAAAGTAGAATAGCAACTTTCTCTTTAAACTGAATGCAACACTTAAAGGAGACATTCGAGTATTTACTACCCAGAAAACAAAAGCCAGAAAATAGGAATCAGGAGTCAAAGCAGACCTCTAAACTCCCTGAACAGTCCACATACTCACTACTTCAAATGCAAAACCATCAGCCTTAGACAATGACGAGTGTTCAACACAAACTCTGCCCAGATGTTGGCAGGTCTCTGAGAAAGACATCCACAGGATGTCAGACTTAAGAGTGAATACCAGTTTTCCTCTACACGAACATACACGTCTTCAGTTGTGTAGGGTAGACGGGACTGACATAGAGAATTAGCACATATAACGTCTGTTAATAACTGAAGCAAAAGTCAGTGTCAAAAGCAGCAACCCGAGGGAGTAGGAGCCGAGCATAGAGAGCATTGCAGCGCGCACAGGCTCCAGGATTTCCAGTCTTTGCAGCATGGAGAGGCAGGCGAAGAACAAGTCAACAGAACCTTTCTAATGGGACCAGATGTCCAGACTCCTGAGGCAAAGTCATCACTATGGCTACTATAAACAGACAGAGGTGGAGGACGCTACATTTGAATATCTAAAGGAAACTATGGTCACTGTGCTTAGAGAAATAGAGGACATCAGTAAAGATCTAGAAAATAACACAATTTTAAGCGTTAAACAGAATTAAGCAAATTTAATTCTGAGGTTAAAAAGAGAGCTATGCACGAAGGGTCCACACGTGAAGTTCAACAGCGGATTTGAGTTGGCAGGAGAAAAAGAAGTTCAGTACAGATCAACATAGATCGTCCAGTTGGAATGACATATTTAAAAGAAATTAAGCAGAACCTTCAGGAAAGTAGATGGGAGAGGGGAAAGACCTCGGAGTAAACAGCAGTTGGAAGCCCGTCAGCTTTCATTTATATAACCATCAGCACAGTCATCAGCTCTAAAATAAATTAAAGCAAAATCATGCCTTAAAATATAATCAGACTGCTGAAAAAGAAATTCTTGAAAGCAAGAGAAAAAAATGACTCATCAAGTATAGGAAAACAACGAATTAGCATTTGTTCTGAAGGGAGGGTTCATCGAAAACAAGGAGGGCAGGAAGCAAAGTCCTGAAGAAAGCGTCCCAGGCATTCTGTACTCAACCAAACTACCCTTCTATAAAGACGTCCCCAGACAGACAGACGGAAAGGAACAGTACCAGGCAGTGACTTTGATCTGGATAAAAAGAAAGCACGTGTAAAGATAATTGCATACTATAGAATGCTTAGAGAATTTCTCATCTTCTTTGCTTATTTAAATGCACTTGCATAAAGTATAATTTTACATCACTATTGTATTTGATCATAAATCTATATAAAATGACAGATTAACGGGTGGGTGGATAAGGGGGTGCTAGTTGGATAGAGATCATATAAAGATTAAATATAGCACAGAACAAAGGGGAAATATAGCTTTGATGGGGGCTAAATAGCTGTATTTTACTAGAATTAGTAATCTATAATATTCAGGAAAAACACAAAGGAAATGACTTAACTTTAAAATAATTACTTTTATTTTTAGAGACTATAGTATAATTATATCATTTCCTCTTTCCCTCCCTTCCCTCCAAATGCTTACTTATGGCTTTCCTTGCTCTATTTCAAATTCACAGCATATTTTTAATATAGTTTTAAAAAGATAATTAAATGGTGTCACAAAAAGAAAAACAAAACAAAACAAACAAAAAATAAATAGTTAAAACATGAGTTGAACGCCCCAGAACCTACTCATTCATGTTAGCCAGATATGGTATCGAATGAATGTAATCCCAAAAGCAGAGATAGGAATTCTCAGATGTTCTCAGGCCAGCTAACAAAACCTCCTCCAAGTGACCCTTCCACAAAACAAGGAAGGCAAGGGCCGAGAGCGGAGGCTGACCGCTGACATTCATACACATCCCGTGACACACCTGCATTCTCATGTAGCATGCACACATGCTCTCACACATACATCATACACACATCGAAAACATCTTAAGATATAATAAAAAGCAACAGATGCATTGAAAAATAAAACAGTTTTAACAGTGAAATCATGAAATTGAAGATTAAATGATATAACAACACCAAACATAAATGAATGAGCCAAGCATCTCAATAAAACACAGAGACTGTCACATGTACTGGCGTGGTGCTCACAGCCACAAGGCTGCCCTGGAATACGAGTCTTCGGTTTCCAGCTTGGGATGTGACGCCATGATGGATGAGCTGGCGATGGGTTCATTGGGGCAGGTCCATTGTTGGAATCCAGAGAAAGCAAAGTTCTCACTTCAGTCTCTTTCCATGTAGAGGCCGTCTCTCTCCAAGAGAGATGCTCATTGCCTAGGTGTGGAGGAAAGATACCAGATTTTACAGCATTGCCCTTTCCTCCTACCCGCTTTGATCTATCCTCCTTATTCCTGCTCTCCCTGGGATTCTCTAGCTCCTCCCAAGGCACTGTTGGGTATCAGTTGTTCACACCAGTGTTTCTGTGAGCGGAACGCACCTGGGAAATCTACCGGCCATATTGCAAATGTGTTAGTCTTGTTGGCTGAGTTCTTGGGACACCTGCAGATCTCAGAGTCAGATCATCTGGCGACTGGGAATTGTGGCCCTCCTTATCATAGTGACTGTGGAGATCCTGTTCAGGATGCTGGGCAAATGGTTGTTATTCTATGCTGTCAAAAGAATAATAAGAAGGTTCCTGCGCATGTCAGAATAGACAGTTTTCTTTTTCCAAATGACTTTGAACTGAGGATAGTTAAATCTGTAGACTTGGAAGCCGGCAGGCATAGAACACCGACTGCATTCTCCTCTCCCTTGTAATAATACATTTGAATAAAATATTTCATTGCCAACTCTAAATTTGTTTTCACTGATACACCACCATATTTTTATGTTTTGAGGACTCTCCATGTTGTCTGTTGATCTGACTGTGTATCTGTCAATATCTTGATTGTTTCCATTTTATAAGAATTCATACTAGCTATTGGACTTAGTCTCCTTTAGAGAGACTTTATATTTATTTATGATTCTGTTTCTGTGTTAATCCCCAAATCCCTCTTGGAATATTCCTGTATAAAACATTGTAACTTTAAATTTTCACATTTGGGGATAATGCTATAAGGCATCGTAATAGCTAGCAAGGCAGTGAATCAGAATGCATTAATATTAGTTAAGGAACTTAAAATAGAGCCTTGAAAGTGGGAGTATGAGGGTGGATTTGGTGAAACACATTATATGCATGTATGAAATTCCCAATAAAAAAGAAAAAATAGATCCCTGGAGACATCATTAGATAAAGTTTTGGCACATTTACACATTAACATACCCAGACATTTGAACTGGGACAAACTGAGCAGAACATCAGTTTCTTGAAAGATGGTATGTTAACCTCTTCTGACCACATGCGCAATGGACTCTTTCCATAAAACACTCAGGCACTGAGACCGTCGTGTCTCCCAAGACATACTTTTCTTGAAAGAAACATTCACACGGTATGTACTCACTGATAAGTGAATATCAGACATAAAGCAAAGGATAACCAGCCTATGGTCCATGACCCCAGACAAGCTAGGTAGCAAAGAGAACCCTAAGAGAGACATACATGGATCCCCCTGGGAAGGGGAAATAGACAAGATCTCCTGAGAAAATTAGGAGCATGAGGTCAGGGAGAGAAGGGAGGATGGAAGATAAGAGGGAGAGGAGAAAGGAAGCAGGGAGAACATGAGGGGATTGGATAGCAGAGATGGGGGAAGGACAGAGAGGGAGAGCAAGGAAAGTGATAACTTGATAGAGGGAGCCATTATGGGTGTAGCAAGAAACCTGGCACTAGGGAAATT
Organism: Alexandromys fortis; assembly: GCF_014885135.2. Taxonomy (NCBI): domain Eukaryota; kingdom Metazoa; phylum Chordata; class Mammalia; order Rodentia; family Cricetidae; genus Alexandromys; species Alexandromys fortis. The sequence continues at coordinate 2,915,261 of NW_026067918.1, forward strand.
CCCAGGAATCCACTAAGATCATAAGCAATAGGGAGAGGGTGCCTGTACTGGCCTTCTCCTGTAATCAAATTGATGACTACCTTAATAGTCATCATAGAACCTTCATCCAGCAGCGGATGGAAGCAGATGCAGAGATCCACGGCTAGCACTGGGCCGAGCTCCCAGAGTCCAGTTGAAGAGAGGGAGGAGTGATAACATGAGAAAAAGGGTCAAGACAATGATGGGAAAACAGTTGACCTGAGCTAGTGGGAGCTCACTGACCCCAGACTGACAACAGGGGATCCTGCATAGGCCCAAACTAGGCCCTTTGAATGTGGGTGACAGTTGTGTGGCTGGGGCATCTGTGGGGCCACTGGCAGTGGGGACAAGACTTATCCGTAGTGCTTCAACAGGCTAACAGGCCTTTTGGAGCCCATTCTCTTTGTTCAGCCTAGATATACCCGGGGAAGGCCTTGGTTCTGCCTCAAAGTGATATGCCAGACTTTGTTGAACTCCATGGAAATCCTTAGCCTATCTGAGAAGTAGATGGGGGCTGGGGTGGGGAGAAGGTGGAAGGAGCAGGAGTAGGGGATGATGTGGGAACTGGAATTGATATGTAAAATGAGAAAAGATTATTTTAAAAACAAATTTAAAAAAATCCAGTGCTCAGAGTATTAAAAAAAGAAAGAAACATTCATGTTTTCCAACCACTATTTCTGACTAACAAATAATATAGTTACAATTTCCCCTGTGGTTTGAAGCCATAAACCCAGCCACCATTTTGTAAGATCTCAAAACAGTACTCAAGACTTCTTAATTTGTGTCTCCAAGATTGTAATCTTTTAAAAATAGTTTTAGTTAATTCTTTGAGGAGTTCGTGCAATGTATTTTAACATAACACTCCTTTCCTTTCTCCTTCCAGATTCCACTCCTGCTTCCAAACCCAACCAATTTTCTGTCTTATTTTATTTTATTAATGCATGGAGGCCCAAAGTCTCTTGGGTATGGGGCCTACCCTGGAACATGGTCGACTTTTCAGGGGTCATACCCTTAGAGAAAACTGGTTCCTCCTCACCCAACAGCTATCAATTGACAATATATTCTCAGGTAGAGGTGGGACTTCATTCCTGTCTTCCATTTCCCTGTTATAATTTTATCTGTCATGAGCTTGCACGGGTCTCTCATGCATTGCTTCATAATCTCTGTGACCTCAGGTGTACAATCACTCTGTTGAATCAGTCCTAGCCACACCTGCTTAGCATTTGAGACATGGTGGGACCTTTAAGATATGGTGCCTAGTAGGGGGTCTTTAGGTCCCTGGGGGAATGTCCTCTAAGGAAATATTGAAATCCTGACCTCTCCCCACCTCTTCCATCTCTTCCTTTTGCTTCCTAGCAATGCAGTAATGCCAAGGAGGGTAGCAGATGGAAGAGAAGGAACAAAATTCTGCTGACGCTGGAGGTTTACTAGGCATCAAGCCAGAGTTCTAGGTATCCACATCTATGGTTGCTGCAGGGTTAGGGAATGACACGGTACTTCTTACATAGCACGCGATACTTTCCCAGAGCAGCCCAGGGAAGTGGAGAAAGGTTACATTTACTTCGCCCCAATGCAAATGAGATTATCAGAGGAGTGGAGGACCTTTTCAAGGACTGTAACATACAAGGTAGTGAACTGCTTAGATTCATCCTAAGGAGCTAAGACCGGAATAAATCGGTCCCTCATGGCTCCCTCCCATACACCCACCCACGTCCCTGATTTCGTCTTTCTGTGAATTAGTAAATTTAAAGGCAAAATTTTACACCTCAGGAGGGTTTATTAGTTTCCAATAAACATGGTTGGCATCTATTTTTGGATCTCATCAGCCTAATGAAAGGATCACAGAGCGCTCCACAGCCAATTACTCCGCGCTAGATAAATGCATGTATTTATTCATTCTCCATAGTGATGATTATGAGGGAGTTCATTTCGCTGCAGCCTAACAGATGCTTAAAATATAAATGAACCAACTTCAATAAAAATACCCAAAGCCCTACCTGAGAAAAATGCCACCCAAACAATGCATGCCTGTTCAGTCTATTAGCTTGAAATCTGTCTTTCTTTCCTTCAGATCTCACTAGAAGAGTGAGCTAAAGTACATGTCAGGCAGACAGCCCTTCAAGGAAGGGACTGGCTTTCCCGCACACATAGCCTTGCCCAGAACCCCAAGTCTGACATACGTATGTACGTATGTGCATGCGTGCGTGCGTGCGTGTATCTAATGCAGCTCCACTAAGCAGCGTTTGGCATTCATTTCTCCAGAGGAGAAATATTCTCACATGTAAAGGGTTCCTCTAAATAAATCCATTGATGGAGTCCTCTACTGGGAGGAAAAAGAAAAAAAAAAAAAAAACAAGTGATACCTTGTGGCTATGGAACTGGGCGTGGTCATCTGATGACAATTCTCATAGTGCTTGCTATAGAAAGTCCTCCCTTTGCAGCACTATTGTTTCTTTGCTCTAGGTGAGCATCTTAAGAAGGAACACACTGTCTACCATGTGCTGTGTGCTACTCCCAGAAGAAGGCTCTACCTGGCCAGGTCATGCAGGCCACAGAGCACTCTTAATATATCCAGCTAGCACAACTTCACATTCTAAATGGGAATAAAGTATACATACCGTCAACCTAGTTGTCAGTGATTCTGAGGTGATGTGGGAGTGTCATATATTAATCTGTTGATTTCATTGGTTAAGTAATAAACACACTGCTTGGCCTCATAGGTTAAAGCATTGGTGGGAGGAGTAAACAGAATAGAATTCTGGGTGGAAGAGGAAGTGAGGTCAGACTCTGCTCTGCTCCCAGACAGGATGGACGGAGGCTAGAATCTTCCCGGTAAGCACACCTTGGGGTGCTTACACACATCATTAGAAATGGGCTAGTCCAGGTGCGAGAATTAGCCTGTAAGGGCTAGAGTTTATGGGCCAAGCAGTTCTTAAATGAATACAGTTTGTGTGTTGTTATTTCGGGCATAAGCTAGCCAAGCGGCCGGGGTGTTGGGGACGCAGCCCCGCCGCCGCTCCTTATTACAACACTGAGGGCTAGATTTCTTTTCAATACCTGAACAATGGATGACACTTGAAGCTCCCTTAGAGCCCAACAGAGCTGTCTCTTACATTGTGCTCTGAGGAGACTTTTCTACATGCCAAACCCAGGCTCTGACCTGACTTGCTACCCTAGATTCTGTACTGCAGGAAAAATCTCAGAAGCAAGAATGTGGTAAGAAAGTATGCGTTTGTTTCATTAAAATGTGAGACACCTTGGCCACGTATTTCCCATCGAGTTACCCCATGTTTTGGTCACACAAGATAATTCTGAAGAATCTTGTCTCTCCATACCTCTCCCAAAACAGTGGACCCTGGACTTTTCGCAAGCAACTGCACCAGCACAGAGAAGACATAGAAAAGGAACAGAACTGAAGTAAATCATAGACTATTCTTGTTGATTGAATGTTTTATGACTATATTATAAAATATGAAACATATAAATGTTTCAAAAACAAGTATCTGAATATATTTATACTTTTACATATAAATATGTATTCACATATAATATATTAAATAGTATTTACTTAAATTAGTTATTTTTATTTATAACACAAAATGGTTAACAAACAAATTACATTCAATTATGTCTATTAGCAATGTAAAGTAGTAACAGTAGAGGGCAACATCTAAGGCATTTTTTATTTGATTGTCAGAACTGTTCTGAAGTCTCGTCCTTCCATAGCCTTGAGAGCAAAAAGAAGTCCTGTGACTTAGCTTAGCATCCAGTCCTCCACACTCCATCCCTGCTTTACCTCCTCCAACACCAAGCTGCTTCTCAGCAGCACTGGTCTTCCCCAGCCTGCTCAGTTGTCCCCACACTCATTGGTCCTGCTGCCTTCTATTCTGTGTTGAATGTCAAGTCGCTACTATCCACCCCATGCCCTGCTCAGAAGTCTGTGTCTATTTGTCTTGCCATCTTTTGTTGTCTCTGTGTTCATCAGAAACCACAGTGAGGCCATTCTTGTTACATGGTTTCCATTTTATAGCCGTCAGCCTCATGCTACATTCATTACTGTCACCTAACCATTCTTCACAGGCAGATACTATTCTCAGTTTAAAGCTTGGATACTGCACTCAGCAAGGTAACTTACAGGAGAGTAAAATGCCTTCCTTAGTATCAAACATAATATTCATAGTTAACAGGGAGACACATGAGGGCATTGATTTCCTAAAGATTTGAATAAAAGATTAGTATATGCTAATTACACATTAATATATTCTCTTGACACAATATATTAATTAAGTCACATTATATACACATAATTATATTAATTAGTTTAATTATAAATATATTAGCTTATATTTATGGATATTTTATTATTTTATAGACAATAACTAAACCACATAAGAGTGATAAGGACCACCCATGATCCCTGATGTGTGCAAGTTGAACCATACAAATGTACATCACCACAGTATCATGATTCAGCCATGATTCACACCTTCATCATGTTTCAGGACATTTGTGAGTAGGTTATATTAAGTTCTTATCTGATGGAGACAGAAATACTGTGTGTCTGTGTGTGCATGGTGTGTGTGCAGTGTACGTGTGTGCTGTGTCGTGTGTTTGCATGTCTTGTAGATTAAGCTCAGGACCTCAAGAATTTTCAGCCTCTAAAGTTAGGATAGATGGAAGACAGACATTTCTGGACATAAAGTTCTTAGAGTAGGCAGTATTACAACTCATAGGCCCATAATGCTAGCCTGCACTTCCCCATCAATTTAGATTTTGTTTTTCTTTTGTTATGATACCATATTCTTTTGCTTCTTTTTATTTCATTCTGAACATTTTTTAATGACTCTTATGGGTCAAATTGTATCCCATCCCCCACCTGCCTCACATTCATATACTGAAATTCTAAGACTCGGTTACTCAGGAATGTGACTTTTTGGAGATGGGACCACTGAATAGATAACTAAGTCAAAATGAAGTCTTAAAGATGGGTTTTAATTCTAATAAAATTCTAGTAAAAAAAAAAAAGAGGACATTAGGAAACAAACACTCAGAACAAAATAATGAGAAGAGATGGGGAAATGGCCATTGTCTTGTTACGGTTTCTATTGCTGTGAAAAGACACCAGGACCATGGCAATTCTTATAAAGAAAATATTTGATTGGGGATGGCTTACAGGCTCAGGGGTTTATATAGTCATGGCACAAAGCATGGTGTCACATAGGCAAACACCGTGTGAGAAAAGGAACCGAGAGTTCTATATCCTGACCAGCAGGCAGCAGCAAGAGCACATGAGCCCCAAAGGCCACCACAAGTGGCATACTTCCTTGATCAAGGCCAGATGTCCTAATCTTTTCAAACAGCACCACTTCCTATGAGCCTAGGGAGACATTTCCATTCAAACAACCATAGCCATGAACAGGCAAAAGAGAGAGATCTCAGAAAAAAAAATTACCATGGTAACATCTCATTCTCAACACTTATACCTGCAGGAATTGTGGGAATAAATTTCAACTTTTCCAGTCAGTGGTACTTTATCAAAAGGACTTGACAGTCAAAAAAAAAACAATAAATGCAGTGTCCACGATGAATTTAATGGTCATAATGTGCAGATTAGACATAGTCTGATTAACGTAGTGCTGAGGAACTATCTCATAATGATGATGAGCTAAACACAAATCCCAACAGTGTTTTTTAAGCATTCACCTATCTCAGTACAGCAAGGTACTTGGAATGTGGTGTCTTTATAACCAAAACAAAGTTAAATACAGTAGTATAACACTCCCAGCAATAGAAAGTATGAGAGTTCAGATCTACTAATGATTAGCTATATGTTGTCTATACATTGCCATATACTGTGATGGTCAATACTGTCAACTTGACAATCTATAGAATTACTCCTGTGGCAAACCTCTGGGCACACCTGGGAAGCATGATCTAGGTGAGGTTATCCTCTTGGCACATCCATGAAACACTATCTAGGTTAGGATAGCCTCTGGCTCACCTGTGTGGCGTTATCTAGGTGAGGGCATCCTCTGTCACACCTGTGAAGCATGATCTAGGTTAGGTTAGCCTTCTGACACACTTATGAAACACTATCTAGGGTAGGATAGCCTCTGGCACACCTGTTGGCACGCCTGTGAAGCATTAGCTAGGTTAGAGTATCCTCTGGCACACCTGTGAGGGATTCTTGATTAGATTAAATAAAACAGGAATACTCATTCTTAATGTAGGCAGCACCTTACAAAGGCAGTGGTCCAGATATAAGGAATTCTGAAGAAAAAGCCTTTGCTCTTTGCCTCCTTACCTTCACATCTTGCCGTGAGTCCATTGATCTAGTTACTACCTCTGTTGCTATGGCTGCTGTTGGTGGTGCCGCCACTCAGTTGATATAGAACATAGCTCCTTCAGCATTCCAATGTGAACTGAAAACCAGCATCTCTCCAGGCATTTGTGCCCATACTGGGAGACTGCTGAGGTATCCTGCTTCATGGACCTAGTAACTACCAGGTTCTCAACTGCTCCAGTAAAAAGACAGCCATTGTTAGATTACCCAGACCACATTATGTAAGTAAACTCCTTTATAACATATATCCATGTAATGGTTCTGTTCCTCTGGAGAACTCTAATACAGTGGTGTTCTACCCTGAGCTTTTTCCTCCCTCTGAAGCAAAATGAGGGTATTTGACTTGTAATATAATATTTTATGGCTCTATATGGGTTCTATAAGTGAAAATTGATTTTTGATTGTACTTTCTAGAAGCGACCATTGTTATTACCCTTAAGCCAAAGAGACAAGGCCAATATTTAAAGGTTCAGATTCTGACACTAATCACTTCTACTAGATTGATGTTATTTGAACTTTGTGCTATATGACATGCATTATGACTGCCATCATTAACAAGAACAGAATTTATTGATAAAAAGGCTAGGCAGTGTGTTATTTGCATATCTTTCTTCACCTAGCACTGGTGTATAACCACACACAGATTAGCCTAATGAAATGAATCCTTTTCTCTAGGGAATACATTCTAAGACATTAGATAGATGCCCGAAACCCTGTCATTATCAATCATACACATTGTGTGGTTTCTTTTCATTTGCATGTTCAAAATAAAACTTAATTTACAAACTAGATACAGTCTCAGATTAACAATGCTAAGATAGCAGGTAAGTCAGAAAATACACTGCGGTGAAAATTATGTAAAAGTTGTGAACTGTTTAATTCTGCAATATGCCTTTTAATATCTTGGAAAAAACTAAACTGTAGAAAGTGAAACCATGAGCTATTGTAGATGCGTGAGTCAGTAATGTGTGGGATGCGTGCATGTGTGCATTATAATAGCATGTGCTCTTAATGACAGAAAATGAGTTGAAACTAACTTCAAAGAAGAAAGACATTATTGGCTAATAAGCCCTCTTAGGTCCAGGATCCAGAGCAGGGCCACTGATGCAATATCCCACCTCCCTCTTCCTTGTTAGCTTTTCTTTGCAGCATCTCTGCCTCAACCTTACAGTGCAAGTGAAGCCAGAGATGACAAGAGGAGGCAGAAAGTGCATGGGTCTACCCGTGCTCATTTCTAGTGGGAGAAGATGCCATTTTCTTGGTGTTTTTACACAGATCTAAAAATAGTCTCACTGTTTTCTCAGATAAAGTAGCAATTCCTGATTGTCCTCCAAGATAAGGAAGACAGATTGTGCTGCTGTGCTTGGTATTATGGTCATCTTGGTGTCTCAAGAGAAGGAATCCTTCATCTGGCGATGGATGAAGCTAGAGACAAAGACCCACACTGGAGCACTGGACTGAGCTCCCAAGGTCCAAATGAGGAGCAGAAAGAGGGAGAACATGAGCAAGGAAGTCAGGACCGCAAAGGGTGCGCCCACCCATTGAGACGGTGGAGCTGATCTAATGGGAGCTCACCAAGGCCAGCTGGACTGGGACTGATGGAGCATGTGATCAAACCGGACTCTCTGAACGTGGCAGACAAGGAGGGCTGACTGAGAAGCCAAGGACAATGGCACTGGGTGTTGACCCTACTGCAGGTACTGGCTTTGTGGGAGCCTAGTCTGTTTGGATGCTCACTTTCCTAGACCTGGATGGAGGGGGGAGGACCTTGAACTTCCCACAGGGCAGGGGACCCTGACTGCTCTTTGGACTGGGAGATGAAGGGGGGGGAGAGTGGGGGGAGGGGGAGAAAAATGGGAGGAGGGGAGAAGGTGGAAATTTTTAATTAAAAATAAATAAATAATAATAATAAAAGAATGAATCCAATATGAGAAACCTTTGCTTGCAGTCTAAGTGGACATTTTCATCAGTGGGGCAAGCAGGCCTCGTGCGTTTTCCCAAGTATCCAATAATCAATTGAATCTCTTGAAGAAAATATAGACATTCATTTTGGAAGTTTCATACTAATATTTTGCAGTTCTTTTTCTTTTTTTAAAATAATGTTATTTTACATACCAATCACAGTTCCCTTTCCCTCCTGTCCTCCTGCTCCCTCCACCTTCTCCTCACCTCACAACCCATCCACTATTCAGAGGGGGTGAGGCCATCCATGGGGAATCAACAAAGTCTCTCACATCATGCTGAGGCTGGACCAAGGCCTTTCCCCTTGTATCTAGGTTGAGCAAGATTCCTTAAGTGCTTCCGTAGGGAATGAGCTCCAAAAAGCCAGTTCATACACTAGGGATAAATACTGGTCCCACTGCTGGTGGCCCCACAAACTGACCAATCCACATAACTGACAGTTACACTAGAGGGCCTAGTTTAGTCTTATGCAGGTTCGTCGGCCATCAGCCTGGAGTCCATGAGCTCCCATTTGCTCAGGTCAGCTGTTTCTGTGGGTATCCCCATCATGGTCTTGGCCCCTTTGCTTGTAATATCACTGGACTCCAGGAGTTTGGCCCAGTGCTTGGCTGTGGATCTCTGCTTCCATCAGTTACTGGATATAGTTTCTAGGATGACAATTAAAGTAGCCATTAATCCAATTACAGTGGAAGAGCAGTTCAGGTGCCTTCTCCACTATGACTTACATTCTTAGCTGGGGTCATCCCTGTGGATTCCTGGGAGTTTCCCCAGCAACTGGTTTCTCGCTAGCTCCACAATGGCTCCCTCCTTTGAGCCATTGCTCTCCTTCTCTACCCTTCACCCAACTTGACCTTCCTGATTCCTCATGTTCTCCTCCCTGCTCCCCTTCTCTCCTCCCCTACCACCCTCCCCTTCCTACCAAAGCCAATTCACTAAGGATATCTTGTTTACTTCCCCTCCCCAGGGGATCCATGACTGTATTTCTTATGGTTCCCCTTGTTTCCTGTCTTCTCTGGGGTTGTATACTATAGGGTAGTTATCCTTTGCTTTATGTCTAATATTCTGTGAGTATATATGAGTTTGTCTTTCTGGGTCTGGGTAACCCTACTCAGGATGGTTTTTTTCTAGTTCTATCCATTTGCCTACAAATTTCAAGATGTCATTGACTTTACTGATGAGTAGTACTCCATTATGTAAATGTACCACAATTTTTTTTTAATCCATTCTTCAGTTGATGGGCATCTAGGCTGTTTCTAGGTTCTAGCTATTATGAATAATGTTGCTATGAACAAAGTTTAGCAAATTCCTTTGTAGTATGAGTGTGCATCCTTTGGACATATGCACAAGAGTGGTATTGCTGGGTCTTGGGATAGAGTGATTCCCAATTTTCTGAGAAACCACTATACTGATTTCCGCAGTGGCTGTACAAGCTTACACTCCCACCAGCAATGGAGGAGTGTTTTCTTTACTCCACATCTTCTCCAGCATAAGGTTTCATTAGTGTATTTGATTTTAGCCATTATGACAGGTGTAAGATGGTATCTCAGAGTTGTTTTGCTTTCCATGTCTCTGATGGCTGAGATGTTTAACAGTTCCTTAAGTACCTTTCAACCATTTGAGATTCCTCTGTTGAGAATTCTCTGTTTAGATCTGTACCCCCATTATTAATTGGATAGTTTTAATATTTCCATATCTAGTTTCTTGGGTTCTTTGTATATTTTGGAGATCAGTCCTGTGTCAGATGTGGGGTTGGTGAAGATCTTTTCCCATTCTGTAGGCTGCTTTTTTTGTCTGTTGACCATGTCCTTTGCTTTATGTAAGTTTCTCTGTTTCAGGAGATCCCATTTATTAATTGTCAGTTTCAGTGTCTGTGCTACTGGTGTTATATTCAGAAAGTGTCTCCTGTGCCAATAGTTCAAGGCTACTTCTGCTTTCTCTTTTATGAGGTGTAGTGTGGCTGGATTTATGTTGAGGTCTTTGATCTATTTGTACTTGAGTTTTGTGCATGGGGACAGATATGGATCTATCCCTATTCTTCTACATGTCGACATCCAGCTATGCCAACACCGTTTGTTGAAGATGCTTTCTTTTCTCCATTCTATAATTTTAGCTTCTTTGTCAGGTGTTCATAGATGTGTGGATTAATATCAGGGTCTTCATTTGGATTCCATTGGTCCACCTGTCTGATTTTATGCCAATACCCCCAGCTGTTTCCATTACTATAGCTCTGTAGTAGAGCTTGAAGTCGGAGATGGTGATGCTTCCGGAAGTTCCTTTCTTGTACAAGATTGTTTCGGTTATCTAGGTTATTTTTTGTTTGTTTGTTTGTTTTTCCATATGAAGTTGAGTATTATTATTTTGAGGTCTTGGAAGAATTGTGCTGGGATTTTGATGGGGATTGTATTGAATCTGCAGATTGCTTTTAATACCTATCCAAGAGAATTGGAGATCTTTCCATTTTCTGATATCTTCTTCCATTTTTTTCTTTAAAGACTTAAAGTTTTGCCGGGCGGTTGTGGCGCACGCCTTTAATCCCAGCACTCGGGAGGCAGAGGCAGGTGGATCTCTGTGAGTTCGAGACCAGCCTGGTCTACAGAGCTAGTTCCAAAGTCACAGAGAAACCCTGTCCCGAAAAACCAAAAAAAAAAAANAAAGACTTAAAGTTCTGCATTGGCACAGGAGACCGCTTCCTAAATATAACCCCAATAGCACAGATACTGAGAGCAACAATTAATAAATGGGACCTCCTGAAACTGAAAAGCTTCTATAAAGCAAAAGACATGGTCAACAAGACATGACAACAACCTACAGAATGGGAAGAGATCTTCACCAACCCCACATCAGACAGAGGTCTGATCTTCAAAATATATAAAAAACTCAAGAAATTGGTCATCAAAAGAACAAATAAACTAATAAAAAATGGAGTACAGACCTAAACAGAGAACTCTCAACAGAGGAATCTAAAATGGCTGAAAGTCACATAAGGAAATGCTCAACATCCTTAGTCATCAGAGAAATGCAAATCTAAACAACTCTGAAATTCCTTCTTACACCTGTAAGAATGGCCAAAATCAAAAATACTGATGACAACTTATGCTGGAGAGGTTGTGGGGTAAAGGGAAGACTCCTGCAATACTGGTGGGAATGCAAGCTGTTACAGCACCTTGGGATGTCAGTGTGGTGATTTCTCAGAAACAACCTTCCTCAAGACCCAGCAATACCACTTCTGGGTATATATCCAAAGGATGCTCACTCGTACCACAAGGACATGTGCTCAACTATGTTCATAGCAACATTGTCATAGCCAGAACTGGAAACAACCTAAATGCCTCTCAACCAAAGAACAGATAAGGAAAACGTGGTACATTTACACAATGGAGTACTATGCAGCAGAAAAAAAACGACATCTTGAATTTTGCAGTAAATTGGATGGAGCTAAAAAACATCATTTTTGAATGAGGTAACACAGACCCAGAAAGACAATTATCACATGTACTCACTCATAAGTGGTTTTTAAACATAGAGCAAAAAAAAAAAAAAAAAGCCTAAAAATCCCAATCCCAGAGAACCTAGACAACAATGAGGACCCTAGGAGAGGCATACATAGACCTAATCTACATGGGAAGTAGAAAAAGACAAGATCTCCTGAGTAAATTGGGAGCATGGGGACCTTGGGAGAGGTTGATGGGGAAGGGAGAGGCAGGTGTGAGTGAAAAGGAAGCACGAAGCATTCAACAACCCTCTAATAGGAGTCTATTAGAGGAGACGTGTACAGGCCTGGTAAAGTCGGTGTGCAGAAAGAGAGGGCTGAAGATGACATGTCCCCCCTTTAAAGGCTGCCTAGCATATGCGCAGGGGGGATGACGTAGCTACGTCATACGCCGATGATGAAGCTCACACATGTGCGCAAGGGCTTACATAGCTGCGTCATACATAGGTGATGCAACCATGCCACACGTGGGTCACACAGGGCCTTTTCAGGTCCCCAGGGTGGCTAGGTGCCTGAGGGCTTGTCCACAAATGTGTGACCCTGGAACCCGGAAGTGCCAGCCATGCTGGATGGCTAAAATCATAACACAGAGAGTTTGAGCTTGTTTTGTGTTCTCTCCAAGTTGTCAACAACAGGTGTGACTACAAAGGAGAGATTCTGGCTTAGGGTGTGGTTAATTAATGTTTTGAATGTTGAAGAAGATTTGCTCTACTTAGACCAAAGATCAGAGAATTCAAGTCTATTCCTTGTGTCATGCTAATGAAAGTCTGTTGCCTCCCCCTCCCCTTTTGGAGTGAAGTACATAAGCATGTGGAAAACAAAGGAGGTAAATTCTGTATTCACTAAAGTACCATCCTGGTGCTGGTCTATGTTTCTGTCTCTTATTTCTCCTATATCTCTGCTCTTTTTGCCTAATAATTCTAATCCTCACGTTCCTACCCTGGAAAGTACAAATTTTGTCGAAGCTGAGTTTTGATACCTCGGATACCTCTCAAACTGGTCCTCTACAGTCCACGTTGTTCTCAGAACTGCTGGCTTCCAGGCTCCTACTAGAAATCCCATTAAGCATTGCTTACAGTATTTAACCATTTTCCTAGTTCAAAATTCCAAAGCCTTCCACATCTCTCTAAAAATCAACGTGGTCGTGTTCTTCACAGCAACAGACCACCCGCAGTACCAACTTGTATAACAGGTATTTCTTTCTGTTGCTATAATGAAATACCATGACTGAATCAGCTTACAGAAGAAGAAACTGATTGGAGTTTATGGTTCTAAAGGGATAAGAGTCTGTCATGTCAGGGAGACATAGTGGTGGGAGCAGGGAACTCTTATTTCATTATCTTTGTGCTTCTTACCACAAGCACAAAGCAGAGGGTAAACTGAAAGCCATGTGAGGGAATAAGCATAGGAAGTCCACAGTGACAGGCTTCCTCTGTCAAGGCCACACCTTTCAACCCTCTCTAAACAGTACCACCAACTGGGCATTAGTATTAGAATACATGAGCCTTTGTGGGACATTTCTCAATCAAACCAACACAGATGTTATCCTCTTGAAGTATGTCTTTAAAAGTTACTCTAGTTACCAAGGGATGACAGTGTCTACTAGAAGCTATGTCCCCAGCTGTGGGCTATGAAGTAATACCTTTCCCCAGCCAATACCCCAAAGAACTGAGAGCTCCATACAGACCCTGTGTTCCAAACCCACTGAGATAAATGGCCCAAGCCCTGTGAGGTTCCTATAGGGTCACATTCCGCTGTCCTTTATCTCTGAAAATACTGCTAGGTTCCTCTCTGGCAGCTGCTTCATTGTGTTAGGATATAATTCTCATTAAAACCTACAACCCAGCCAGGGAACTCAGTACTTCAAAGAGCACTTAAACCAAACACACAGAGAGAGATGACTTCCATTGAGAGGACAAATGCAGGAAGCAGAAGGGAGCAGAAACCCTGAGAGAACTACAAAGAGAATGCACCAGCAATACAAGATATCCATAACCTGAGTTTTCATACATGAAGTGAAAGTTGGAGGGTCAGGTTGGAGAGATGACCCAGCAGGTAAAATTGTCACCAAACTTGAAAACCTGAGTCCAATCTCCAAGACCCACATGGCAAAAAAAGAAAGAACCGAGTGGCACAAGTTATCCTTTGACCTCCATAAACGGGCTATGACACACCCACTCCCACATAAAACAAACAGTAAAATAAATGCTTTTTAAAAACTGGACAGTTACTACTTAAAAAACAAATTGCTCTGCAAAATCAAGAAGCTTACAGAGATCCAACTGCCTAGGAGACATGTGCTCTGGAGTCCTGCACAGTAGGGCGATGACCCTTACCACGTTGGATAGTAGCTGTAAAGTTTAATCATAGAGGAGATGGACCTGCCATTTACCTTGGTTTAATCATCATGTGGTGTACATTTATTGAAGCATCACATTATAGCCAATACATATGCGCAGATCTTAGGGGTCAAATAAAAATAGAACTAAAGTTAAATGAGATGTCTCCAGCATACATAGAAATTCAAGGCTTTCTGGAGTAAGGGTGTGCGACACTTGACATGTAAATCGATGCCTTCCAGGAAGGAAAATAGGAGACAATATTTAAAAAGAAGTGGTTTTTGGAAGGGAAAAATTTGATTCTTCAGATTGAAAGGCTACATTGACAACCAGACAGGATGACCAAAAACAAAACAAAACATTTCCCAAAGGAGTCCAGTAGAAGCCTTGAATCTGGAGAATAAAAAGAAATCCACCCTTGTTTGCCAGAAAGAAAACAGCTAGTTCAAATGGGACAGAAACAACACACCATTGTCTGATCTAAACCATCAGGAGGGAAATGCCGTCCAAAGGCTGCTGGTGAAAAAAAAATGATTAAGAACTAAGAGTTCCAGCTTTGTGCAAGGAAGAGTAAAATGAGGATAAAAAAAATGAGGATAAAAAGCCTCAAATGCCTTGAATAGAATATATATATATATATTCTATTCAAACAAAAACACCTCAAGAAAGCAAATGTCTTAAGATGGGGAAAATGGCAAAGTTAATATGGATCTCGGTTGAGCTCCCACCCCACTGGACCACACACTCTGAGGAGATAGTACTTGAAACCCCTGAGGCTTCTTAACATGCTCTATTGGTCCCCTACCCCAGCTAGGATCTCAGCACAGGATAGACAGGCTGTCACACTCTCAGGGGGCCTTCATGTCACAGAGAAAATCCAGCCATGCCTCCCTGGGCAGGAACTCAGGGACCACTGTCAGGAGACATTATAAATCAACATTTCAACCTCTATGTTATTAGCTTCAGGCAGTAACTTCTTAGAGTACTGCCTCTGGACAGCACAAGGCCCAGAGGAAAGGGGCCCAGGCAGGGGCAAGCATCTGCTTTCAGGTCACTGAAGGGACAGTCAGAGCTTGCATTTCCACATCTCCCAGGCAGAGACCACACCCTCCAGCTGCTTAGAGAAAGGACAGTGAGAAGAAGAAAGCACAGAACAGCTGCAGGTAGTGTTGCCAGCAACCGCAGAGATCCCATGGAGAAGGGCTTGGTGTTGGGGAAAGATAAGGCTTGGAAATGGGGGACCTGTGACCCATCTTTTGTCCTTATCTTTGGGATGCTGCCCTGGAGGTTCATTTGTCATCCTCCCAGCTTCAGTCCCCTCCAGGACAGAATGTAAAATTCCAATGTTGAAATCTTAGGGCTCACATTCATTTAGCAGTAGTTAGAGTGGGGTCTTTGGGAGGTAATTGGGGTGATATGAGCTCAGGGGTGGGGCAGGCCTTCTTGACACAGTGCTAATAATAAGAGGAAAGAGAGCCAACTCAGTAAGCACACTCTGTTTTGTCAAGATCTGCCCTCCACCTAGCTGTGATATAGTCAGGCATCCCTCATCAAATGCCTACACCATGCTCCCCAACTTCCCAGCCCCCGGAAACCCGAGCTAAATAAGCTTCCATTAGGAAATTATCCTGCCTGTGTATCCAGTTATAGCAGCAGGCAAGCAGACTGGAGGTGTCCTGCTCCAACCTTCAGAATTTTTCCTTTATGGTGATGTGGGAGCAGCTGCACTGATACTCATTGCCTACAAAAGACAGCCAATTCTTAAGACTGTTATGGTTTCCAGCCCCTTTCACCTGTCTCTCTAACCACAACTGGGACCCACTAGGTCCTCACTGGCCTTCCATGTCTGTTACCTCACATCCTAGTGTTGTCTGGGTTTCTGTCCTGCTTGGTTTCTGTTCTCCCATCAGGCCCCAAAGAATCACACAGAAGTCTACATTAGTTATAAACTGATTGGCTCATTAGCTCAGGCTTCTTATTAACTCTTATAGCTTATATTACCCCATTATTCTTATCTATGTTAGCCACATGGCTCGGTACCTTTTTTAACGAGGCACTCACATCTTCCTTCTTTTGTGGTTGGGATAGGACTGCAGAGGAATGGACTTCCTCTTTCCCAGAATTCTCCTGTTCTCATTGACCCGCCTCTACTTCCTGTCTGGTTGTCCCACTTATACTTCCTGCCTGGCTACTGGCTAATCAGAGTTTATTTAAAGCATAATTGACAGAATATAGACAATTTCCCTCACCATAGGAAGTCAATGGAGAAGGTCTCTCCCAGAGACAAGACAGGGTGCCCTCTTCCTGCTGCTCTTGGACAGTTAGCTCTGGACTGCCTTTCTGTTGCCTCCCCTGGTCCATTTTTTAAAGACACATATGTTCTCAGCACTCCACCACTCACTCCAGGTCAGTCATGCTGTCTGTATGTGCGCCACCCCAGCCCCCTCTAGGGATTAGACATTGCTTTCCAAGAACGACTTTGAATGTGGTATCTTCCTAGCTTCAAGGAAGGAACGCATGGTGGAAATACCAGAGCACTAAGGAGAGCTTCCTTTTGTTATGACTTTGAGCCTCCTCTCCCTCTTGAGGGCAGTTTCTCAATCTAGCCTACCTGGGCAGGATGACGGTGCCAGCCTGGCTAACTCCCTTCTCTCTACACCTCCCCCACTTCTGCTCACCCTGCTGACCACAGAATGAGTACATCCTCTGGAGTCTCATTTCTGACCTGTACGTCATATCCTGCCACACTACTGAGAGTGCCGCATTCTCCTGGAGCACTCAGCATTCCCTTTGACATCAAGGAAAACACTTATTCTCAGAGTTGAGAATCTGTGAGGCTTCTTCTTTTCTCCATGTTAGCATGTCTATTGGTGTCATCCATTGTTCAGGTCTTGCTTAGGCAGCCATGTAAATGAGACTTCATGTGTATAGACTCTCAACATTTCTAGGAGTTATAATTTCACATTGAATGTTCTGTATAAAGAACTGCAGGCAACTAAGGAATGCTGGAACTGTGAGAAATTGTCCAATGTATATGGATATATACATATATAATGTTATATGTGTGTGTTTATGAATAAATATATAAACACTACCTGCTGAATCCCCTTTTCCTTCCTTCTTCCAAACAGTTTCATTCAAATTCATGTGCTCTCTTTTTTAATTGTTGTTGTTATTGGTGGTGGTGGCAGCGGCTTGTATCTTGTGTTCCTAAATACAACCTATTCAATCTGTATACTATTACTTGTATTTATACACTTTTGAGGCTGATGATTTGGTATTGGATAACGAAGTGCTGTGCTCTTTCCTGGGGAAGACAATTTCTCCCACTTTTAGCACTCCTTAGTTGCCTGTAGGTTTTCTGTAGGGTTGAGGCTTCATGGGCTTCCCCCCCATCCAATTTAGCATGTCTACTGTTGTTATTCTTATTAGCTCATGGTTAGGGCAGTCACATTGGTGACAGAGATGGGTGTAACTTCTGACTTTTCTAAGGAGACACGATCTCAGATCAAACGCCCTGTCCCTCTGGTTTTTACAATCTTTCCACAATGATCCTTGAGCCGTAGGTGCAGGGTTTGTGTTGTAGATACACCAGTTGGGCCTGGGTACCACATCATCTTTTATTTTCTGCATTTTGATTGGTTATGGTTTTCTGTAACGTCTCCATCTGCTGCAGAGAGACATTTACTATCTGTGAGTATGAGGACAAATGTTTAAAATGTAGGAGTGAGGTTTTATACATGTTTAGAAAAGGAGCAATTGTAGGTTCTCCTCCATGATCCTGGAGTAATTGTAGAAGCCAGAAAAGTACAAAGAAACCATGGGGTGGGGAGGCAACAGAGAAGAGAACAACAGTGCAAATGACCTGAAGAGGGAAATAGACAAAACGGAGGCTTCTGATAGGAGGTGGTAAATACAGAAGCAGGACAGGAGAGGGTAAATAAACAGCAAGGATGCCTGGAAATTTCCTAAGGAATAATATTATCTACCTAAAATGTCCATAATACACCCAAGTTATATACGTATAAATATATGTATATAGTTTACATGAAATTTTCTCGTCTAGACTGGCAATGGATGAGCCATTCAAGAGCAAAGACCATCTAACAGAAACTCCAACACCAAGTATGAGATGCCCTCCCTTGATTTGTAAGTCAGAGTTGTCCAAGAGAAACTCAAAACATACACCCCAATGCTATTGCCTTTGGCTGCCTCCACAGTGGTAGAAGGAAAGTGCCTTTTGCTGAAGACATCATGTCCTTTGGAGACAGAACCCAGAGATCCAGTCTGAAAGTCTCCCTTGTGAAGATGAGTTTTACTGGAACCAGAAGGCACCATGCAAGCTTCCAAAGGAAGGAAGCAACCGATGGTTCCATCCAGCGGTGACGTCTATGAACGGCAACAGCCACCAGTGTGGCATGATAATCCAAAGGCTGCAGCAGAGGCAACAACAAGGCAGTAACTAGCATCTCTGTACTTGTACTTAAGGCCCATTCAACCAGAGAAAAATATGCCTGCTACTGGAAACCTAGCCACCCATCCAGGGCTAGTGATGTTATGACCTAGCCTCTTCACTAAAGCAATGCCTTCTCTGCTCACACCGCGTGCAGCTGTAGCATGCCTCTCCCCTCCCCACTCACTCATCTCCAGGTTAAATGAACTGTCATCATGTTCTTTTCCAGGAGTCATTTCTTTTCCAGGATTTTGCAGGTGCGGTCCAAGAAATTGTTATGATTATTATTGCAATTGAAAAGAGTAAGCTTTTGTTTTCCTTTATGCTCTGCCATAGAAATAAACACAGCAATTTGATGTGCCTTTGGGTGCTTTTTAAGTAGTTGTCACAGTGCTCAGTGGCATTTACAATTTCCCAGCTATGGTTAGGATTATGCCTATTTTCATGTTAATGTCCTGGCAGTAAAGTTTATTCCCCAAAACTCTTTTCTTTATGCTTAAAATTCACTCTAAATATATTTCTATAAAGGTGTTTTTTATACCCAAGAGAGGCCTTATCACACAACAAAAGTATATGCTCTACTATGTTTATAGCAGCATTGTTTGTAATAGCCAGAACCTGGAAACAACCTAGATGCCCTTCAATTGAAGAATGGATGAAGAAAGTATGGAATATATACATATTAGAGTACTACTCAGCAGTAAAAAACAAGGACTTCTTGAAGTTTGCAGGCAAATGGATGGAAATAGAAAACACCATCCTGAGTGAGGTAAGCCAGACCCAAAAAGAGGAACATGGGATGTACTCACTCATATTTGGTTTCTAGCCATAAATAAAGGACATTGAGCCTATAATTCGGGTTCTTAGAGAAGCTAAATAAGAAGGAGAACCCAAAGAAAATCATATAGGCATCCTCCTGAATATTAACCTTCATCAGGCGATGAAAGAAGACAGAGACAGAGACCCACAATGGAGCACCGGACTGAAATCTCAAGGTCCAAATCAGGAGCAGAAGGAGAGAGAGTACAAGCAAGGAACTCAGGACCGCGAGGGGTGCACCCATACACTGAGACAAGGGGGATGTTCTATCGGGAACTCACCAAGGCCAGCTGGCCTGGGTCTGAAAAAGCCCTGGTTAAAACCGGTCTCGCTGAACATAGTGGACAATGAGGACTACTGAGACCTCAAGAACAATGGCAATGGGTTTTTGATCCTACTGTACCTATTGGTTTCGTGGGAGCCTAGGCAGTTTCGTGGATGCTCACCTTACTAGATCTGGATGGAGGTGGGTGGTCCTTGGACTTCCCACAGGGCAGGGAACCCTGATTGCTCTTTGGGCTGACGAGGGAGGGGGACTTGACTGGGGGAGGGGGAGGGAAAGGGGAGGCGGCGGTGGGGAAGAGACAGAAATCTTTAATAAATAAATAAATAAATTAATTAATTAATTAAATTCACTCTAAAGCATATGTTTTTTTTAAAAGTAAGGCACAAGTCTCAAATGTTCAAAAAATATGGCTTCATGTTTATACAACATTATTTATTTTTAAGTTATTTTTGATGTTATAATATATTTGTATCATTTTTCCTTTCCTCCATCCAAACTTGCTGCCATCTGAGGTGAGTTCTGCATCCACAGGTTTAGCCAAATGCAGACTGAAAATTTCTTAAAAATAATTGCATCTGTACTGAACATATGCATATATTTTCTTGTCATTATTACCTAACAATATAGCACAGTAGCTACTAATATAGCATTTACATTCTGTATAGTTTTATAATTTAACATATGTGGGAGGCAGCATGTAGGTTACATGCAAATACTGTGCTATTTTATATGAGGTATATAGCATTTGCAGGTTTGGGTATTTGTGCCATATCTGGGAATCCTGTATTCTTATATGGTTTCCTTGCTTATCCTCCCATAAATAAAGGTACTATGTGGGTCAACACAGAGGAAAGCAAAAAGGGAGCTCATGACTTCCCTTTTCTTTTTGAAAAAAAAAATCACAATGACATGATGGAAACTATTTGTCACTGTTTTCCCTAATCAATATAGTATGACAAATATTATAACATTGGAGACACAGTGTTAACCTTTGTAAGTAATTAGGGATGAGTTACAGGATATAGGAGGGTTTGTGTAGATTGTGTTAAGACATTGTAACATCTTCAGATTTACGTATCCGTGGGAGGATGGGTATCCTGGAACAAATCTTTCACAGTTACAAGGGATCATACATGTCTCCAGTGCTCCCATCATTAAAATCAAAGCAAGTAAATTCCTAGGAAGTAAATTATCACGTAAATTTTCAGCAGCATATGGTTCACCTCTGTTTGCAATAGGTGTGTCTAGGTTTCTCAGGAACAGACTCACATGCCCCTCAGGATGTCACAAGGCACCAGCTCCAACCTGCAGGGTGCCGTCTGGATAACTGTGTCTCAAGACTTCTGATGTAGACACAGAAACACCTCTTTTGGAAGCCCTTCGTCTATACCCCAAGACACTGCTCACCAGTAAGAACGGTGCCAGAAAGTGATGACGCAATCATGCCGTCCCCAAAATATATGCTAGACCCTAGTCAGGGCAGGAACTCAAACAAGACAGGAACCTGGGAGGAGGAACTAATGCTGAGTGATTGGAAGGGGGCTGCTCCTGACTGGCTCAGCTTGCCTTCTTATACACTTTCCTATACACTCTAAGACCACCCGCATGGGGATGTCATCATCCACAGTGGGCTAGGCCTTCCCATATTAATCACTAATTAAGAAAATATTCAACAGATTTATCTATAGGTCATTATGGGGGCATTTTCTCAATTAAGATTCCCTCTGATCATCTAGCTTTATGTCAACTTCACAAAAACTAACCAGCACAATTGACCTTTAGTCAACATGACACACAAAAATATTTCTTCTTAATCCATAATATTTCCTTTTTTGCTCATCCCCAATATTTCATACTAATATCACAATATAAAATATTTGTAACTTTGAAGGTACCAGTCTTTAAAACATCCTAAATATCTTTCATAGTTCACATCTCTCTAAAAATGCAGTCTCTCTAAATATCCAAATCTCTTTAAGCTCCCCAAATCTCTTTACTATAGGCTCCTGTACAATCAAAAATAAGTTTGGTACTTTCTTGTTCCAAGATAAAGAATCAGGGAATAGTCATAATTAAATCAAAGCAAAACTAAGCTTTCACAACATAAAGTGTTGTTGACATCTGGGACCTACTCCGTCCTCTGGGCTCCAAAGGCTCTGTGATCTGCAGCCTCCTTGTCTCCGAGGCTCAGATTGGCCTCGCTCCCAGGTCATTGTTGTCCTTAGCAGTCATCTCATGGTACCAGTATCTGCAGAATCGTGGTTTCTCTTGCTACAGCTAGACTGCTTCTTCACCAGTGTCCTCTCCAGGCCTCTCTTCAGAAAAGCCTGCCCTGCTACACAGCGACAAGCCTCTGTGATACCTTTAACGCCTTCAAAACCAGGACCACCTCAGTGACTACACATTACCAAGTTCAGCTGCCAGCACGAGGTTCAGCCTTGACCCACAGGTCCTGTGTCTTGACCCGGAGGAAACACTTCCCAGAAGATTTCAGCTCAAGGATACAGGAGGGACTCTTCTTAATATGTCTCAATTTCTCAATTCCAGCTGACCAGCATCAATTGTCCCAGCAACACAAGGGTTTTACCTTAGTGGTTCTGGCCTCTTGATAGTCACAGTTCATTCTTCAACCCCACAGATCTGTGATCAGACCCACAGATTTTTAATTAAAAATATCAAATGTTTGGATGGAGTCTTTTAAATTGATTCTATACATTGTTTTTAATTTATAAATTTTTATTATTTTTTTCATATAATATATTTAATCATGTTTTTCTCTCTATCCACCCAACTCTATGTTTTCTCTCCCCTCCTCCCCCAAGAAAAACAAAAAACAAAAAGGCAAGAAACAAATACACAGAAAACCCACAACAACAAAAATCAAAACAAATGGGCATAAACCTGATAGGAACCCCCTTCCAAAAAATAAAAATGCCAAAACAAAACTGAACCTACCAGAGGGGAGAGCCTGCTTTTCAGGGGCATGCAACGAAATGCTTATCCCTTTGTCATCTGTGATAAAGTTAGGGAAATCACCAGGGGACCTGAGGAAAATCTGGCCTTATTTCTAGCCTACCTCACCAACCTAGATATTTCAACCCCTGCTGCTTTTCCTCTTCCTTCAGATCTAGTTCACTGGCCGGTCAGTCCCAGATAGCCAGTGCAAGCTCCACAGATCAGAGAAGCAGCCTGGGACCCTAAGAGGGGAACCTCTTAAACATGAGAGACCACAAAGTCAAACGTCAGTCTCTGGCCCCTCCCTCCATGGTTGGACCCCACCTTGCTATATTCTGCCCTGCCATAGTCCAAAGCAGTTTCTTTATTAAGCAATGGTAATAAAATATATTCACAGTATACAGAGGGAATCCCACATCACATCGTGTACTTCCACAGTCCTTTCAGAAACACATGGGCAAGGCTGTATCAGCAATACCTCACAACCCAGTTCCGATTTCTGTCTTCATTAGTGGTCCTACTTTTGTGATAAAACACCATAATCAAAGGCAACTTAGGGAGAAGTGAATTTGTTTCAGCTTATGGTACCAGTTCGCTGTCTATCACAGAGTGAAGCTGGAGCAGGAGCTCCATCAAACCCAGCAGGATCCTGGAGGCCAAAGCTGATGCAGAAATCATGGAGGAGCATTGTTTACTGGTTTGCTCCTTCTGACTTGCCCAGAGTGTTTTCTTATTCACCTCCAGAACTACCTGTCTGGGGCTTGCATCACTCGCACGGACTGTGCCCTCCCACATCAATCGCCAACTAAGAAACTGCCTGGCAGATTTGTGTACAGGCCAGTCTTATGGAAACATTTCCTTGACTAAAAGTCCCTCCTTCAAATATGTCTAGTTTTGAGTTTAGTTAACACAAAACCAACCAGAATAGTTGGGGAGAGCTTTCCTGACATCTTCCTAAGCAGAACTCCATATCTTTTTTTTTTTATTGAGAAAAAAAAATTTCCGCCTCCCTTTTCCCTCCCCCTCCACCCACTCCTCTCACCCTTCCCCCACTCCTCTCCCCCTCCCTCTCCAGTCTGAAGAGCAGTCAGGGTTCCCTGCCCTGTGGAAAGTCCAAAGTCCTCCCCCCTCCATCCTGGATGACAAGGGCATTTGTTCAATTATGTTCATAGCAGCTTTATTTGTAATAGCCAGAACCTGGAAACAACCTAGATGTCCTTCAATGGAAGAATGGATGAAGAAAGTGTGGAATATATACACATTAGAATACTACTCAGCGGTAAAAAACAATGACTTCTCGAATTTTGCATGCAAATGGATGGAAATAGAAAACACTATTCTGAGTGAGGTAACCCAGACCCAAAAAGATGAACATGGGATGTACTCACTCATAATTGGTTTCTAGAGATAAATAAAGGTCAGTAAGTCTATAATTTGATATCCTAAAGAAGCTAAATAAGAAGGTGATCCCAAAGAAAAACATATAGCTATCCTCCTGGTCATTGGAAGTAGACAAGATTGCCGGGCAAAAATTGGGATCTTGGGGGTGGGGTGGGAGGTGGGTAAGGGGAGATGGGGAGAGAAAAGTGAGAACGGGAGGTTGGGGGGATCTTGGGGAAACGGGATGATTGGGATAAACGAAGGTTGGATAGGATAGCAGGGAAGCACATATCCTAATTAAAGGAGCCATCTTAGGATTGGCAAGAGACTTGGACCTAGAAGGGCTCCCAGGTGCCCAGGGCGATGTCCCCAGTTAGTTCCTGGGGCAGCTGAGGATAGGGAACCTGAAATGACCCTATCCTATAGCCATACTGATGAATATCTTGCATATCACCATAGAACCTTCATCTGGCGATGGATGGAGATAGAGACAGAGACCCACACTGGAGCACCGGACTGAGCTCCCAATGTCCCAATGAGGAGCAGAAGGAGGGAGAATATGAGCAAAGAAGTCAGGACCACAGGGGTGCACCCACCCACGGAGACAGTGGGGCTGATCTAGTGGGAGCTCACCAAGGCCAGCTGGACTGTGACTGAAAAAGCAGGGGATAAAACCGGACTCTCTGAATATGGCAGACAATGAGGGCTGCTGAGAAGTCAAGGACAAAGGCACTGGGTTTTGATCCTACTTCATGTTCTGGCTTTGTGGGAGCCTAGCCTGTTTAGAGAACTCCATATCTTAATAAACATAATATGATTTAAGCAAAAAGCAATATACGTTCCAATTACAAAGCAAATAAACTAAAAATCAATCATGAAAAAAAATGACAAAAAGCACTATTTGGACACTAAGCAACACATATAGGTTTACTGGTATTTTGCTTGCGTTTATGTGTGTGAGAGGGTGTCAGATGACCTAGAACTAGAATTATAGACAGTTGTGAATTTCCATGTGGGTGCTGGGAATTGAACCTGGGTCCTCTGGAAAAAACTCTCCAGCCGCTTATTTTTAACATGAAAATGTACTATGAAATTTACATGATCCACTACCTTTAACTTAATGATCTAAGTCAGAGGTTCTCAACTTGTGAGTCATGACCCTTCTGTAGGTCAAACAACCTTTTCACAGGGGTCATATTTCAGATAGCCTGCATATCAGATATTTAAATTACAGTACACAAGAGTATGAAAATTAAAGGTATGAAGCAGCAATGAAAATAATTTTATGGTCAGAGGTCACTATCACACGAGGACCTGTGTTGAAGTTTCATGGTATTAGGAAGGCTGAGAACCACTGCTCTGAGTCAAGAGTGGAACAGATAGTTCAGGAGATCTATTTCTATCCTTTGTGGACTAGCCACTCTGATTTCCATATAGGCTACACCAGATTGCACTCCCACTAGCAGTGAATAAGCATTCCTCTTTTTTTCACATCTTCGCCAGCATTTGTTGTCTTTTGATTTATTTATGATAGCTATTCTGACAGGAATGAGATGGAAAAGTACTTTAATTTGCATATTTTCTTATGGATAATCATCCCAAACACTTTTAAATTGTTTATTAGCCATTTTGTTTTCTCTTTTTAAAATTCACTCTTTAGATCTTGCATTAGTCAGGGTTCTCTAGAGGAAGAGAACTCACAGAATGAGTGTGTGGGGGGGGTTAGAAAGGGAGAGGGAGAGGGACAGAGAGAGAGATTAGAATTGCTTACAGGCTGTGGTCCAGATAATCCAGCAGTGACTGTCTACCAATGGAAAGTCCAAGAATCCAACATTGTTTCAGTCCACAAGGCTGGATGTCCTCACTAGTCTTCAGTATACACCAGAATGCTAAGGAAGTAGGCTATAATGCCAGTGAAGAGATGGACTTGCTATCAAGAGCAAACAGGTGGAGAGAGAGAGAGAGAGAGAGAGAGAGAGAGAGAGAGAGAGAGAGAGAGAGAGAGAGAGAATATGAGCTTCCTTACATAGGCTGCCAGCAGAAGGTGTGACCCAGATTAAAGGTGTTAATTAAAGGTGAATCTTCCCACCTCAAAGATCTGGATTAGAAGTGGATCTCCCAACTTCAAATGATTTTATTAAGCAAAAATTCCTCACAGGGGTGCTCAGCAATTTTTGGTTTTATGATCCAGATGTAATCAAATTAACAGCTATAATAGTCATCACAAATATTTAGTCATTTTTATTGGGTTGTTTCTTTTGTTGTTTTTTTTTTTTTTTGGTTACTTGTGTATTCTACCTATTAACTCACAGTTGGATATATAGCTAGTGAAAGTCTCTTCCCGTTTTTTAGGCTTTCTGTTCACTGGGTTGACCATTTCTTTTTCCATGCAGAAGCTTTTTCGTTTTGTGAGGTCCCAAATATCAATTGTTGGCCCCATTTCCGGAGTCAACAGAGTCCTAGTGCGAAAGTCTTTACCTTCTCTTTTCTCTGTTCTTTTCCTTTTCCTCAAGAAGCTTTTAGTTTCATTCTTTTACATATGCATATTCAATTTTCCCAACACAATTTGTTGAAGATGCTGTCTATTCTCAACTGTGTGGTTTTGACGTTTGCCCTAGTTTCATTTCTGTTATTGTGATAAGTACCCTGACAAAAAGATACTTAGTGAAGGAAGGGATTTAACCTTACCGCACACTTCTATATTAGAGGCCATAATTGTGGGGAACTAAGGGCAGGAGATTTCAAAGATGGCCACATCACACACACAATCAAGAGCAGAGAGAAGTGAATCCATGTACGCTGACTTGTTCACTCGTGCACAGCTCTTTTTCTCAACACTGCAGTTCAGAACCTTTGCCTAGGGAATGGCACCACTTACCATGGACTGGGTCTTTCCATATCAATTAATTTAAGTAAGACAATCCTTCCCAGACACACCCACAGGCCAACTCATATAGATGGTCCCTCATTAAGACTCTTATCCTACCTAATTCTAGATTGTGTCAAGTTGGCAAAGCTAACTATAATGACGTCTTTTTCAAAAATCATGTGACTGCTTTTGTATGGATTTACAAAGTGACTGTAGTTACATTTCATGTATGGGTCTTTTATTTCAATGATTTGCATATCTGTTTTCCTGACAGTAGTATAATAATTTTATTATTATGCATTTATAATTTGAGAATAAGACAAAAGAAGGAGATAAAGAGGATTCAAATAGGAAAAGAAGTCTAAGTGTCCTTATTTGCATATTCTATGCTCATACATTATAAAAGACCCTAAAGACTCCACTAGACATTTCATACAGTTTATTAACACACTCAGAAAAGTAGTAGAAGACAAAATTAATATACAAAAGGCGGATGCCTTCCTATTACAAAAAAAGCATACTAAGAAAGAAATCAGGAAAACTGTTCCATTTTCAGTAGCCTCAAACAGTATCCTGGAATAAATCTAACAAAGGAAATGGAAGATTTGTACAATGAAAAATTAAAGGCATTGACAAAGATTGTGTGTTTTAATATGATCTTTCGGTCAGCCTGACCAGACTTCTTAAGCAGAACAGCTAGGCAGTTTGGCAGATTCCCAGGGTGGAAATCTACCTGCCCACGTGGGCATCTGGATAGAATGCTGAGTAAGGGTAGTGGTTTGGGCTGCTTGAGAGGGTTCTGAGCAGTGGGAACCAAAGGAAGCAGTTCTCTTGTCTGGAGAGTGGATGCCTGGAGAGGATACCTAGTTGGAGGGGATGAGTTGAGAGCAGAGCAAGGTTGGGTCAGCGGTTATGTCATGAGTTGCATGTCACCTGGAAAGCCTACAACATGGTCAGGATGGAGTCCCAATAAAGACAGGAAGGGTTTAGGTGGCCTAGAGAGGGAAAAGGTGAAGTCTGACACTGGCCTTGGGAAATATAGGTAGATTTTTTTTAGCAGCACACAAGGAAGGAAAGAGTTAAAATAACAATTTTTGAGAAAAATAAGGCATTTGAAAATAAAAGAAACTTTCTTTTAAAAAAAAACCACTGCAACTCATTAAAAAACACTTATCAATATGTCTGGATATAAAACAAAATATGTCAATAAAAATGTTCAATATGGATGATCTAATATACCAGTCTATAGACAGATTAGAAAGTGTGTGTGTGTGTGTGTGTATGTGTGTGTTTGTGTATCACATTTCTGTAACTGAAGCAGTGGGGAGGTTGAGGAGGGAAGATCATGAGTTTGAGGCCACCTGGGGGTACAGAGAAAACCCCTAACACAGAAGATGTCAGAATTAATTATGAAAGAAGACTCAACTATGTTTTGTCTATATGAATCCCCTGTTAATGCAAACCTGATGCTTATAGGTAAAGGATGATAGAAGCTATAGTACAGTAACTCTAGAAAAAAGAGAAAACTACAGTAGTTATGTTTTATTTGGTGTGGACTTAAAAACAAGGGGCATCTTCTGGAACAAAACAGGCGTAGTAACTCATAATTTTAAAAAGGGCAAATTCTTTAAGAAACCATATTAATTCTATATGTGTATACTGAA
The DNA here is from genome assembly GCF_014885135.2 of Alexandromys fortis. NCBI lineage: Eukaryota > Metazoa > Chordata > Mammalia > Rodentia > Cricetidae > Alexandromys > Alexandromys fortis. The sequence continues at coordinate 2,943,839 of NW_026067918.1, forward strand.
TGGCTAAGTATCAAAATGTAAGATAAAATAGTATAATATTGGGTCATAAGCCTGAGAGAAAAAAGACCAATCTCTTATCACAGATGTGTAATTAAACATTCCTCTATCTTTAATCAATGAAGTAGCAGAAATCAGAAGAAAGCAGTCTCTCAAACTAACATGGAGCGTTCATGAGCACTGAACCCATTTCAGACCACACAGTGGAAAGCATAAAGTATACAGTACAGTTAACCATGGAATCCCAAGCCCAAAACACAGTTATGAAAATTTCAAATTTAAAAAGCTAAATTTAAAATATTAATTAAATCAAAGATTAAACATTAAGAATGATTAAAATATAGTGAAGTAAAAGAAAAGGAAAATAGGTCAACTTTTATTGTCTGTAGCAAAAGCAGTTCAAAGGGAAATGTATATAGCATTAAGTGCAAATATATTTAAAGAATAAGCATAAAATACTCAAAATGCCTTTTTACCCAAAACACAAGAGGAAGAAGAGCAATTAAAGCCCGAAACAAGAAGAAAAAAGTCATGGAGGAAATTAGTTAAATCAATAACAGGAAAACAATAGAGATAATCAATATGAAAGTTAGAGTCCATTGTCAATTTGATAGACTATAATCATGATGAAGGTGGGTCCTGGATGTGGCAGTGGGGATTATCTTGATTAGTAAATTGAGACTGCAATCCCCAGCCTACAGTGGGCAGCACCATCCCCTGGGCTTGGCGTCCTACCAAATAAAGGAGAAATTGTGGCAAGTATATTTATTCATGACTCCCTTCTTGCTGATTCCGGATACTATGTGACCATCTGCTTAGGCTTCTGCTACCTTGAAATTCCTTCCATGGTGGACTGTACTCTAGGATTGTAAATCAAAATAAGCCCTTACTCCCTCAAGTTAGTTTTATCAGTGTGTTTTTATCACAGCACTAGGAACTGTATTGACTTTATAGATTGTAAAAATAGTATTGCTACATAACTCTATACTCATTTGTTTGAATGGTTAGATAAATTGACCAAGTCTATGAAAGATATAGCAATTGAAATGTATACAAAACAAAAAAATAATTGATAGCCCCATATCCATAATCAAATCAGTAGAGCCAAATTGCTTCACTAGTTAATTCTATCAAATATTTAATAGATACATGTTACCAGTTTTATAGAATATCTGTCAGAAATTAGAAGTGCAGAGAACCCCTTCTTTACTCTATGATGTCAGCACTTTTCAAATACCAAAATGAGATAAAGGCATTGTGCAAGCTGGAAAGACTGCAGCCTCACTATCGCCCATGTCTGGAGGTGCAAGAATTCACAGTTCTTCTAGCAAGTTGAGTATAACAACATATAAAAGCAGGTATAGAATGACCAAATAATGCTGACATATGTAGGTATTTGAACATCTAAAAATCTAAGTGATCTATCACACCAATAGACTAATAGGTAAAAATCATGTGTTTTTACAATTCACTTCAGAAAAAACATTTGCTGAAATTTAATAATCATTTGTGATAAATGAAAAACACCTTCCAGAGAACTTCCACAAGATACAAACTGATATATATATATGTGTGTGTGTGTGTATGTGTGTGTGAGCTACTTTTATATATCCAACACTGAGAAACTGAAACTTAAAAACATCTTTTACAAATAGAAAATAGTGGCCTGAGCCCATCATCCCAGCAATCGGGAAGCAGAAGCATGGCAGTGTATGAGCTGAGCTGCATGGGGATACTCATCTAGAAAGAGATCCAATAATTGGGAATGAAGTTCAGTAATAGGACACTTGTCCAGCATGTGCAACATCCTTGATTTCATCTTTAAAATGGAAAAAAATATAGTAGCACCAAAAATTATGTATATCTTTACAAGATATGAGTAGTAAATATATGCAGACATTTACAAAACATTTCTGAAGAAGTTAAGTCTAAACAAGTGGAGATGTGTCTAATATACACGGATGGGAGGACTCAATGTGGAAATGTCCAGTCTTACAAATTTAATGTCCAGTATCCAAGGAATATAAATAAGTTGTTAGAAAGTTATTTTATAGATATGTAGAAACCAATTATAAAGTCTTATAAAAAGGTAGACGACCTGCCATGACCAATGGTATTTTCAAAGATGATTAACCAAAGGAGGAAGGCCTTTATCCTCCTGCCTTATAGGCTGGGGGCCAAGATAGGATAAGACGGGATGGGAGTAGCAAAGGATGTAATATTCTCTCTGTTTCCTGAAGCTATGGTGTGAAATGCTGTGCCCTCCCCTCCCAGCCACAATGAACTGAAACTTCTGAAAACACTGTGTGTGTGTGTGTTCAAACACTGACAATTTATGCTGTGTCTGTTCTTCACTTCAGTAGTTTGTGTTCTTGCTTAAAGAAGAATCAATTGACTAAAAAGGAAAGATACTGTCATAAACTAAAGGTAGGAATACCACACTCCCATTGAAATAGGAACTAAACCCTGGTGTGAGAAGTCCTTCTGTATATGTGTTGTTTTTATTGGTTAATGAATAAGGAAGTGCTTTGGCCTGCAACAGAACAGAATTGAGCTAGGTGGGGAAAGCTAAACCGAATGCAGGGAGAAAGAAGTTGGAGTAAAAGAGATGCTATGTAGCCTCTGCAGGAAACAGACATGCGAGAACCTTGCCAGTAAACCACAAGCATCATGCTAAAATATAAAATAACAGAAATGGGTTCATCTAAGATGTAACAGCTAACTAGAAATATGCTTAAGCAAACAGTATTGCAAGTAATATAGTTTCTGTGAGATTATTTTGGGTCTGAGTGGCTGGGAATGAACAAGCAGTCTTTGTCAATAAAATACCATGCCAATGTGGACCAGCTAAAATCCACATAAAAGCTGAGAGAGTTTGGAAAGAAATTCTAGACACACACACAAACAAAGTTTAGCCACATTTTTTTTTTGGATGGGCTCTGTTTGCTGCTAGCAAACAAGGGTGCCACGGCTCCTTTAAGAGAGGTCTTTCTGATTCAGCACACACACACACACACAAACCCTACGGTTTCAAAATGATACTTTCCTGGTTCATGCTACTTGCAAGAATAGCTCTGGGCATTTCAGGAGGCCAAGCACTTAAATGGGGGTTTGTCGGCAGTGTGTTACAAATTGCTTAATGGTGACACAGGCCTGTCAATGTATATGGCTCTCAGAGGCGGTGAACATGTCTCTGCCATGTTGGACAGGGCGGAGCCAACTGGCAGTGCCATGGAGTTGGTCCTAGCCATGCCCACTTAACATTTAAATAAAGAAAATGTGCTCCTGGTCAAAAATAATTACAGATACACATGCAATAAAGACAAATCCAGATGGAGAGAACCTCTAAATGGGTCATAGTGTTGGATAAATATATGTAGGCTTAGGAGAGAAAAAAAATAGTTATACAAAGAAGTAAATAGTTTTAAAAAAAAAATGAAGTCTTAAAAAAGACAAAGTACAGTCAGCCATAGACTAAAGGAGTAAAGAAAAATAAGCCATGTAAAGATGAAATATACAAGAGAGTTTGGATTATGTATATTATTGTGTTTTCTTTGAATTTTTTGACTGTGAATGAGCTAAGCACAGAGAGACATTTCATTTTATGGGCTGCTAAGCTAAACTCACATATATACTTTAAAGGTGTCTTGACTTCAAAATTTGGGTCTAAGAATATGTTGCTTTGGAAAAGAGGTTCTACTTTTGTTTCCACAGAGGATGAGAACCTGTGGATTCCTTTCAGACTAATGTGGTTTGATGAACCAAGACCCTCTGAAAGGTCTCTGTGAACCCCCCAAAAGAAAATACTTTATCTAACAAAAAGCAGGAAGAAGTTTGAAGAGGACTTCACTCCAATTTCCAAATATTGTTTATAAATGTTTGTTTACATTTAAAAGGGGATATGCTATAGAGATGAATACTTTGCATTGGTATAGATCTTGATCTACTGATACAAATTTAATGTCAATTTTGTTACATGTATATTTCTGCTCTTGTTTAAGGTATTGGTGTTTATGCAGCTCTTTTAAAAATGTAATGCATAATTAAGAAATACAGGTCAACATATAATCATTTATAATAGTCAAGTTTGTAGTCATGTTAGTTAGCTTTTTAGATGTACTGAGATATATTTCAGATGGATAGTCTTCAAACCTTTCAAAGACTAACTGAATATGGCATTAAAATGTTTTAAGAACTTAGGACTTGGTACTGGAGAGATGGCTTAGCAGTTAAGAGCACTGACTGCTCTTCCAGAGGATCTGGGTTCAATTCCCAGCACCCACATGGCAGCTCATAACTTTTTGTAATTACAGTTCCAGGGACCCAAGACCCATGACAAAACACCAATGCACATAAAATAAAAACAAAAGAAAAAACCCCAAAAAACAACAAAACAAGAAGGAACTTAGGACTTTTAATGACAATGAGACACATTTGCTCCTGGCAGCACCAATTACTTCAAGAGTAAGGAGGCTTCTTATGGAGTTTGCTAACCATTTTGGCAAGAAACTGCTCTTACCTGGAGTACTTGATGTTATGCTGTATGAATTGGACATGCAGGACCCACAGAAAAATAACTGCTGAACTTGCCTAAAGGTGAGATAGTCCTTCGGGGTTCCTGCTTCATGAAAGAATTTCCCAGACATTCTGCAGGACACAGAAGAAAGTGACTGACAAACTGCCAATATAGGTGGAATTGTCTTTGAAATTTCCTGCATCTTGGAAAAGTCTTCCAGATACTATGAGCCTGCAGGCTGAAAATGGGTGCACCAATGTTACAAAAGAACTTTGGATGACTGTCCAGGCAGCGAGATGTCTCTGTCAATTCTAGAGTTTTGGAAGTTGCTTACAATGTACTTCCTGTTTACTTAGGTAATATTATATCCTTCTGGAATCTTTGATGGAATTGAAGAATAGGTTGTTACAGTTTTCCTTAGTTATGATAAAAGATAAAGTAGATATAAATATTGTAACTATATTCTTGCTTGATAACTGTTTTGTTGTAGGTAATTTTACTATGTTAAAGTTAAAACCTTCCTTTTCATTTAGACAGAAAAGAGGAAATGGTGTGGGAAGTCCTTCTGTATATGTATTTCTTTTATTGGTTAATGAATAAAGAAGCTGCTTTGGCCTGTGACAGGGCAGAATTGAGATAGGTGGAGAAAACTTAACAATGCTGGGAGAAAGAAGGTGGAGTAAAAGAGATGCCATGTAGTCACTGCAGGAGAAAGATGTGCCACAACCTTACCAATAAACCATGAGCCTCCTGGTAAAATATAAAATAATAGAAGTGGATTAATTTAAGATGTAAGATTTAGCTAGAAATATGCTTAAGTTGTTGGCCAAACAGTATGGCAAATAATATTGTTCCTGGGTAATTATTTCGGGTCTAGGTGCTAGGAATGAATGAGCAGTCTCTACCAACAAAACCCCCTCTCAATGGGATTAATTTCCTCCACTACTCTTACTAGGATGCTTCTTCTGTATTTACATGTTGATTGTTTACCTCTCACCAGCAGGAGTGCATGTCGGGCAATTAAAAGGCATTAGGGAATCTACCACTACGAAGATTGAGATAGTATAGCTTGGAGGAGAAAACACTAGGAATCTTAAGACTGTAGTAACGTTTACACTCTTAAAAAGAGGCAACAATTGTTGAGATTAATGTTAAGGAAGAGACGCCTCTTGCCTTGTCTTAGAAAGATAGAAAAGGTGCTCTAAGAGTAAAACCCCACCCAGATAAATCTCTAATTTGTGGAAGGTAATACAAGCTGATGTTACTGAGATCCAAGGGGGCTAGGATCAGTCCCAAACTGACAACTGAATTTGGTAGTGTTGTCCTGATGGTACCAGCTTCGACAGCATGAAAGATGCAAGATTGAGAAAGTAATGGATCCTTCCTCTGTGGTTTCGGGAAGCGTATAAATCCAGGGAACATGTGGCAGATTTGGAGTCCCTATGAGAAGACCTGAAGCTCCAGACACCAGACACGGAGCTACAGTATTTGGTGCTTTCTCTGGTGTGCTTCAGTCTTGCTTCTGTCTGATCTTTCTTCACTATGCCTTCATCTCTCCTTTTCAGAATGGGCATATGTATCCTGCCACATTGTATGCTGGAATTATGGAATTTGGTTTTGTATTTTACAGGAAGTCAGTTAAGAGATTGCCTTGTGTCTCAAAAGATAATTTGAAGTTTTGAACGCTGGTAAGACTGTTAAAGATGATGAGGACCTTTGACTGCATTATGATTGGACCATGAGTGCATGAGTGCCATCAGCAGAATATGGTGCTTTGTTTGGGAAATGTCCCCTATCAAGTGCTCTTCATGGAACCTGTTGGATTTGGAGCCTTGCTGGAGAAAGCATGTCACTGGGGGGAGGATTTGAGGGTTTATAACTTTGATGCATTTCCTGTCTTTTCTTTCTGCCTCCTTTCTGTGGATTGAAATGTAACCAGCTAGCTTCCTGACCAACATGATATGCTTTCCCTGTCGTTATGAGATCTTGCTCGCTAGAATCGTAAGCCCCAAATTTTTATTTCTTAGGTTACTTTTGGACAGCAACAGAAAAAAAAATAACCAATACAACGACCCCATCTTTCCTGTTAAAAAAAAAAGCTGATGTAATCACCCTTTCCTAGTAAGGGAGAATCATCTCTTATTTGAAACATCATATAGATTCTCCCTCTACCATTTCCTGAGCAAGTAGGCACTCTCAGATTAAAATACTTCACTTACTTACTTTGTCAGGAATATCACTGTCAGCACCCTATTCTTAAAATGATTATAACCATCCACTCCTAACTATAGATATGACTTATCCACCATCTCCCAGTCAGGCAGAATCTCAACAAATGATTCAACATCCTTCGCAAGAATCTCAGTGGGAGACTGGTCCCTCCAACCAGAAAATTATCAGAAGTCACTGTCTATATTCAGGGATGCCATTATTAGGGTACAGAGGTTATGGAGAATCTCAGATGTAGTAGGAGGAAAGAACCTCCTACATCACTCAGATAGATAAAGACTACAAAGACATCCTTGCAAAGTCTACCATAGGTGGATGCTGGACATCTTCTGCACCCAAAGGAGATACTCCACAGAGAGAGGCCCAAGAACCTACTCACCCCCTACAGGGGACACCCTTTTGCAGGAATCAGATCAATAGATCTCCTTTGTCTTCTCTCCTTCATGTTGTAGGTTACCATTGGAAATTCTTCTTTAACATCAGACTCATCTCCGGTATTTTCCTACAAATTGGCAAACACTTAACCCATACAACCCCAGAAAAAAAGTATATTATATTTTACTGTATCATTGCTTAGCCCCTGTACCAGCTTGGGGATGGAGAAAAAGAAGGTTCTCAAATGGTAGGTTTAACCGTAGTTAGTTTTTTTTCAGCTAGATCTTTTCTTTAGGGGGAAAAAAAAGAAAATAGCTTGGAATTCTTTAAGTGCAGGCCTTTAAGGACCTCTACCAAGATCTTTCCTTTTACTGAAAAAACAATCAGGGAAACTTTCAAAGAAGAAAAGTCCAGTCCTGTCGCAATGGTTTGGATGTTCTGTTCCTTGGGAATTTGCATGTCTGATTTCAGTGCCCTCCTTACCATTCTACACTAATGCTTGATCAACCACCACAGGAAAAAAAAAAAGAGAGAGAGAGCATCTAAGATGTATAGCACTGACTTTCCTCCATGTTGTCATCTGTTTACTCGGCATTTCCTCCAATCTCTCTCTCTCTCTCTCTGTCTCTGTCTCTCTCTGTCTCTGTCTCTCTCTGTCTCTGTCTCTCTCTGTCTCTGTCTCTGTCTCTCTGTCTCTCTCTCTCTCTCTCTCTCTGTGTGTGTGTGTGTGTGTGTATAAATAAACATCTTGGGGACTGACTCCATTGAAAAAGCTCGTGTTTTCATAACCAGTCTTAGTCAAGAAACTAGAAAAGCGTCACAGAAGGGGGATTGCTGTAAGTGAGTGGGATCATGAAACATAAAGTGATATGAAAGTAGAGGGAGGACATGCTGGGGAGTGGAAGTTTAAGCAGAATGGAGTGGGGAAATGGTAAGAAAAAGGAAGGTCCTTTGAAAAATGCCCATGGGAGCCTCCTACTTTATAATTGTCTTGATTATTTTTCTGTTGTTATGAAGAGACCATAACCAAAGAAATGTAGTGAAGAAAGAGATTGTTAGGGCTCAACAGTTTCAGAAGGTAAGTCTACGATCATCATAGAGGGGAACATAACAGCAGTTGGGCAGGCATGATGCTGAAGCAGTAGCTAAGAGCTCATATCCTTATCCAAAAGGAGAGAGAGACAGACAGAGACACACACAGAGAAACTGACTCACCCTGGGAATGGTATGGGCATTTTGAAACTTCAAAGCCCATCCCCAGTGACATACCTCCAAAAGGACCACACCTCCTAATCCTTCCCAAAGAGTTCCACCAACCGGGGACCAATTATTCAAACACATGAGCTTGGGGGTTGGGGTGCGGTTTACTCATTCAAACTACCTCAATAATCCAGTTAAATGATTATGTAAGCAAACAAGCATAATTATAAGGAGGTATCCTCAGAGCCTCATTGGTTTTTTGAGACAAGGTTTCTCTGTAGCTTTGGAAGCTGTCATGGAACTAGCTCTTGTAGACCAGGCTGATCTCCAATTCACAGAGATCCACCTGCCTCTGCCTCCCAAGTGTTGACATTAAAGGTGTGCACCACCACAGCCCAGCCTGACAATGTGATTCTTAAAATCCAATCGTTATTTTTTTTTTTAAAAAAAAAAAAAGAATCTCAGAGTCAGATGTAACATATTTATTTGTTATTGGTTACAGAAATCCTAGAAGACATCCAAAATTACCATCAGTTTAAGTTGATAAGCCCCTGCTGGTGGAAACACCACACACCTTTGTTACTAGATATAAAAAAATCAAATGGGAAGTGAGCTGGAAGTGTCCTTGTGAATCGGAACAGTGAGGGAGTGAGGAAAGGACAGATGTACATACAGAAAAGCCTGGGTGGGTGGGATTTTTCCACTCTGTGTTTTTCATGTACAGCAAAGGAGGAGGGGTTAGCTAGTCTCATCAGAATATCTTGGTAGGCAAGAAGTCTCAGGTTGTAGATGTCCCCAAGGAAGAAGTTGCCATTGCTAGTTTTTGCACACACTGCCAACATTCTTATTTGACCCAGAGGAAGGCTTTGTCATCCTTCTGAGAGTGACTGTGGGAGAATAGAGGAAGGCTTTGCCAAGTCCCATGGGTCTGCTACTTTGCGGTCTTTGATGTGACTGTGCCATGTTAAACAACACACATTCCACTTAGAACTTCGTCCACTCTTTACATATCCACTCGGGGTTCTTATCTCTCCGTACTCAATTAATTTAACTATAGTTAAAGATTATTTAAAATCCTTAGGTTCAAACTTCAGTACTCTGAGGTAAAAGTGATTCCCAATCCTTTGTTTACAAAAAAAAAAAGTTTTCTTAAAGATTGGTCTGCTTAGAGACATTAGCCAACACTGACTCACAGAATGAGGAAGTTATGCCTTATCCTTTCTTGGAACCCATGGAAGTTTGGTGACTAGACCTTATACAAATGCTAATTTTGTATGTTTTTCCTTTGGGGCAAAGCCTTTCTTTCTCAGATAGTCCCCATATTAGCAGTAGAAGGAACTCTGCAAAAAGAATTGCTTGCAACTAAATTACAAAGACTTTAACATAGTTGTAAAATTTTGCATATTATACCAGTGGTTCAACTCTCCATAAGATCTTCAATTGCTTGATTGGTGATTCAATAGACCAATTACAACAGCTCTCAAAATTGACTAAACCTACCAGCTTCTTTAAAGATATCCATTAATTCCTCTAAATCAGAGATCTGTTACTTTTTTTTTTGCAATGCTCATTACTGTCTCATAATTTCTGGCATTCTATACAAAATTAAATAAAACTTTATGAACCATTTTTATAAAAGGAAAACCTATTATAAGGGCTTTTAAATATGATAGCTAAAATTCAGAATTAGTTAAAGGGTATTTCCACAGTAAGCTCCCAAGGACAGGAAAAGTAAATAAATAAAAACTAAAATGAGGTGATTTCATCAATTGGGAAAAGACATCACATAAAGGCTCCCCTCAACCTGGAAGAAAAGGAGTCTATGGGGTACTTCTAACACTGTTCTATAACGCTTTAAGAGATAAACTCCTAGGTTCCTATTTCTTACCCCAGAGTGATCAGGGTATCTTCATGAACTTCAGGAACACAGGACATGCATCTCCAACTGTAGTGACAATTGGGTACCCCAAGTAACTAAATTCCAAACCCCACTAATAGTAGTTCTGAGTCTCATGTTTTATGCTTCTTAAATCCTTTTTTAATTGATACTTTGAAAATTGTCCAAGATATTTGGAGTTTTCTTGGACATGACCCTAGTGATAAAATAATGCCAATCTTTTCCTTAGTGAACCTATTGTGTTGTTAGTTGGGTTCTATTGTACCTATTTGCCTTCCCTAAACGTTAACTTTACTTTTACTCTAAGAATTTACATGTAAAAAGTCTTCTAGACATGAGGGGCAAAGCATACAATCAATATGACTAAGCAGTATTGATTCGAGCAGAGGTCTTTGAGTTAGTTCATATGCCTTCATCTGTTCCTTTCTTATTTTAACTTTAGGTATAATATTTTAATTATGTGCTGCATATAAATGATTATTAGATATAGAAGACAAAATAAAGGAAAAACAGACCCTGCTCATGAAGGCCGTAGATTTGGTATGATCCAGGGATTTATTCCTTAATGGCTTTGTCAACTGTTTGTCCTTCCTGAAGATGCCCTTTCCACCTATTCAGCGGAACCTAGGAATGTGCTTCCTTTGCTCCACGGGACATAAAACAATAGCTAGCCTCTTCAAGAGTAAAATGTGATGCTTGGTCAATTTATTAGTTACTTTCCTCTTGCTGTGGTAAAAATATCATGACCTAAAGCAACTTTAAGGAAGAAAGGGTTCTCTTTTAGCATATGGTTCCTGACGGAACCATATATATGATAGAATCCATCGTAGGGAAAACGTGGCAATGAGCTAGGCTAGGCAAAGCAGCAGAAGGAGGAAGCTGGCTCCTCACAGTTCCATTGCCATGCCAGAGGGAGAGCAGGAGGGAGGGGAAGAAGGGAGGGAAGGGGAAGGAGAGGAAGAGAGGAGGAGAAGGACAAAAGAAGAAGAAGGTTGCGGCTATAAATCCTCCAAGTCTGCCCTCAGTGACACGCTTCCTCCACAAGGCATCACTTGGCCTCCTTAAGGTTTCCAACCACCTCTGAGCTGCACTGCAAACCCGTGACCAAGTGTCGTATCCGTGAACCTATAGGACATTTCCCATGCAAACTACCAGAGCCAGGAAGGGACACTTTGAGCTGAAGTTCCAAGAATTAAATAACATGTGTATGTCAAGACTGAAAGACCCTACAGACCCCCTCCTCAAAACCTGCAGCAGCCAGCCTGCTCTCGTAAGAACATCCCAGGTGCTTGAGAGAGCTGGATGAGATAGGAAGATGGCAAGGCAGGATATCAATAAGATAGGACATCAACAAAGCAGGTTGACTGCAAAACAGGATATCTATAAGATAGGAACAGGATGACTTTTGCTGACACCCATGCTGAGAGAGGAAACCATTCATGCCCCCGCCTCATTCCGATAACCACGCTTTTGCTTCTGTAAACTTGTTTTTTGCTCTTCCCTATAAAAAACCCGCCCTCCAGTCAGCAGGCGAGCAAGTCCTCTGAAAGACTTGTGGCCCACAGGTACCTGTGTTTACCCAATAAACCTCTTGCGATTTGCATCCGTATGGTCTCGGCCTGTTCCTTGGTATTGGGGAGGTCTCCTCCTGAGAGAAAGTCCTCTTCGAGGGTCTTTCAAAGACAAGTCTGGAAAAATTCAACACAATATACAAAAAATATCTTCCAGAAAGAAGCCTGAGTTGGAACCCTGGACAGTATAGCTTTTCAAGTTCAAAGTCCTGGGCACTGTCAGTACTTTTTCCTGTAAAGATGCCCATCCTCTTCCTGAGTGTTCTGTTCATTCTTGGCTTTCCTCGTCTTGATAATTCTACAGTTTATGTCTTTACAGCCCAACAACCTCAATTGTGAATGGTGCTCCATCAACAGCTGCCACCAGAGGAGACCAAACGAAGGGAGTCGTTTGTTTGTCTCTGGACTAGCAGTCTGAGAAATTTTCTGGGAATTCACTAATGGAGACCCAGGAGCTATAACAGCCTTAGGGACAGAATAGGAAATTGGATTTTGCCCTGTTCAGCTTTAGACTCTTACACAGCACAAAGCAGTTTGAAGACTGGTCTTCAACTCCCCTGGGAAAAAAGTCTCTCAGCAAAGTTGAGGACTATATGCATAGTGCATAGATTAGTAATTTGAAACTTCATTTGGCCATACACATCCTAACAATGCACTAGCAACCTGTTAGCAACCTAGAATGCCCATCTGCATGGAGCTGTATCCTCATCCCACTGTAAACAATGTTGGTAGAGACCTTTAGACACTGACAGTTGCTCTTCACTAATTTTCGCTATACTAGGGTACAAGAACGGGGTCCTGATTCAGCCTGAACTAGTTTTTGTGCGCGTGCACAATAAGGAGTATGCTCTGAGTAAACTTTTACGAAAAATACTTAACCATCGTATGACTATGCATAGTTGGGTATGCATATGATTAAAATCAAACATCATAGGAAAGGACTTGCACAGTGACAAACGGCTTACATAACCTGCTCTGTCAATCAAAACAGAGAACCACTGTCGCTATATGCTTTAGCAACCAAACACCTCCTTCTCCGGAAGCCCATAGAACGAACCCTCCAAATTATCTCGAGCCTTTGAGTGGGCTCACTGATGTGGCCCACTGTATATATTTCGACTGTGTATATTTCTGATCTGCTTTTGGCTTTGCATTTCGTTTTGTTGTTACTTTGCAAATCCCTGTACACCTTTATTTCAGTTTCTTGAACAAGGGACCTAGAATGTGGTAATGTCCAGCTCCGAACCTGACAAGCAAAAGCTACACCACGACGGGTTACATGAGAAGGCAGAGAGCAGAGGCGCCATTGGTATCAGGACAGGGAAAACGTCTTAAACAGTCATGTAAACATTATTCCGGGGAAAAGAAAGAGGGGAAGGCCAAAGGGGCGTGGGAAGCGGAGCTGAGACAGAACAGTCCAGCTAAAGTTTAGGGTGCTTAGGAAAAGCGAAGCAGCCCAGAGGAAGAAACCAGAGGTGAACACAGACCAAGAGAGGCAGGGTGAGCAAGTGGCGCTTTCGATGTAGTCCAGGGGCGAGCCTGGGAGCGCGTGCGCGGAGACCCAAAGGGTCCTAGCATGTCCTCAAAGGGCTAGGTGCTACAGCCGCCAAGGGTGGCCACGAGCACGCGCGCTCCCGCGCCCGCACCACCTCGGCGGGGGTCGGAGCGAGGTGGAGGCGGTGACGTCAGGTGGGGCGCGCGCCGCGGGGCCGCGGGCGGAGCCGGGAGGCGGGCGCTGCGCGCGACCGCGGGCGGAGCGGAGGGGCGCGGGGGGCGGAGCGTGGCGCAGCCAGGAAGGCGGGGGAGGAGAGGCCCGGGAGCCTCGCGGCAGCTGGGGAGGGGGCCGCGGCTTGGCGCGAGCGAGCGAGCGAGCGAGCGGAACAGCTGATCTGGTTCTCTCAACGCCAGAAAAGATGGAAGTCGGCTAGCGGCGACTGCGGCGCTGCGGGCGAAGCGGCAGGCGGCGCGGCAGGTGAGTGGCGCTGGCCGCGGTGCTGCCTGAGGGCGGCGGGCCGGGCGCCCGGGGCAGGTGCGCTGGAGCGAACGGCGCGGGGTCGCTCTGCTGTCGGCCGCGAGGCGAGTGGGCGCGGGCCGGAGCCGCAGGGCGCCGGGGGCGCAGGGCTCGCTGCGCGTCTGCATTGCGGGATCCGCTTGGGATCCCGTGGGCGCCACGGCCACCGGCTCCGGCTTTAGCCCGGTGCGGGCGGGGCGCGGCGCTGCCGCTGGCTCGGGAGCTGCTACCTCCTGGCCCTTTTCGCGGTTCCGCACTGGAACGTGATGGCAAGCGCGCGGGGACTGGGCCCTCCGTCCGTGGGGGCGCGTCGGGGGTCCAAAGGGCAGGACCGGTCCAGAGCGGCACGCGAGGCCGCTGGCTTGCACCGGGCTGTGGCTGCGTGGGTCACCGTGGCCCCGCGCACCTCTCACTGGTGGTTTCTCCGGATCTGGCTGGACAGCCGCGAAAAGATTGGTGCAATTTAGCTCTGAACCCAGAGGCCTTCCCTAGTGTCGCCTCACTGGAGGGGAAAAATTGTATCCGCTGTGCTTTAAGTGCTCCTTTAAATTTGGGAGATGCCAGTGATGTCATCATTAACTAAAACTTTCCTTCATTGGACATAACCGCTCAAGTGTACCCTCCTCCCGACCGGTGCAGCTACTGCAGCTCTTTGAGAATCTTAGCCACCGAATGAATTCGCCTCTTTGCGCTCAAAACCCCCAAACTCATATAAGTGCAGTTTTTAATTCTGTTGGCTTGAAAATTAGAGTGACATTTAGGAGTGACTGAAAGGACATGTGTCCCTACAGGTATGGAAGTCAGCTGATAACACACAGATGGCAGGACGCGCTTGTACCTTGCCTTATCTCTATAAACCAAAGTGACCTGTTAGAGAAACACTTTTTTAAAAAATGATCTGTTTAATGTGGTGTCCAAGCAAAGATAGACAATGGAGCTTAGATCTCTGCAGGCCTTGATTGCTTCAGGTGAAACTGCAAGGCTCCTCCTTCACCAACATCCCCCTTCTAGGGTGTGCCTGAGAGAGTCTGCCCCCCACCACACACACCGCAAAGGGTGCTGGTTTTCCTAGGGCTCTTCCAGCAGTTGTGTGTCCTCCAAGACCCCACGACCGCTCCAAAGCATTCAGGGAATGTAAAAACTAGAGATCTTCAGAGCACACCAAGTTCTGGGGGGGGGGGGGGAATTCCTCTTAAGATTGCCAGTAGCCATTAGTATCTGCTCTTATGGGAACAGACAAGCTGGTTCCCAAGACAGTCTGAACATCTACTTAAGCCTATTGTATCAAAAGCAGATCTAATACGAGACAAAAGTATTGATGGTTTTGTATTTAATAATTAATGACACCTCCTAATTGACCAGCATAAGGACGCCTTAAATTATTAGTGTGATCATATTGGGTTTGCAAGGAATTTCATGTCATATGCCACAGGGAGGTTTGAATCTGGCTACAAATGTGAAGCTTTTGAATCTTGAAAATAGTGGTTACCGTTGGGCCTTAGTGTTCAGGGTGATAGTGAACATAAACCATTGCTTCCTGAAGTCTGGATAGGTCCTAAATCTCACTTATGCCTAGATTCTAGGTAGCAGGTGTCCCTTGAGAAGGAAATTCTGAGGTCTTCTACCTTGCTGGAGGAGGAGAGGGGACAACTACTAGTGGGTGATCTCTGACCTCTTGATAATGATAAACCTACTTACATTGGAATGCTGGGTGAACAAGCTCTGTAGTGAAGTTGGCCACACGCAGTGCTTTTCTGTGTTTTTTTTCTGACACAGGTTGCCCTGTGCTTGTGTGTAGCGCCAAGATTCTTCTGTATTTAAAGTGCCTTTGGTGGTGAGCGGTTTTAGCAGTCTGGGATGTGGAAATGGAATCTGTGAAACCATGGTGGCCCTTGTATCTGTTGTTTCCACCTGTAGACCTGTCAAAACATTCACATTTTTTATTTATTCATTGTTATACTCATGAATATGTAACAGCAACCATTTCGTCTAGATTTTTAGGGACTAGTCTCATATCCTGTAACATTTTTGAAAACACACTTGAGATGAGTTTAGGTTTAATACTATGCCCTTCATTTCTACGAAGCCCAAATTGCCTTACCTTGTCATTTGTCTGAGCATCTGGATTTTAAGGTCATTCATCCGTGATTTAGACCCATAGAATAAAGGCTGAGTCTACTCCTGCCAGGCCAGCAGGGGGCGTGCTAGATGTGACTTGCCTGTGCCTCTATCAGACTTTTGGGGAGGATTACCAAGAGTTTATGTTGGGTGGGTGGTGTGTGTGTCTGTGTGTTTGTGTGTGTGTGTGTGTGTGTGTGCGTGCGTGCACGCACGCCCAAGAAATGGAAACTGGAGAAAATATGCTTTTGAGCGACCAGAGGTGGAGGCCTTCAATGTGAGATTTCTGTAATTGCTCGTCTTTGAAGAGTGGTTGTTGGTCCTTATCACATATGGAAGCTGGGGATTCATTCATTTCAGGAATGCTATTTCGGAGAGAAAAGTCGTCCTCAGGGTCTTGAAGTCCTGAGTGCTGGTGAGAGCACAAATGCCCACTAGAGCCACTCTTGGAAGCCTTCTACAAGTTGCCCTTGGTGTTCAATTCTTACTGCCCAAACCCTGGTTCTCTGTACTATGGCACTTCCCTGATATACGTCCTTACCCTCCTTGGCAGAGTTATTAGTTTCAAGGTCTGTCTGATGAAGAAAAGCAAATGTTTATCAATGTTTTATCTCCTAGAAGATGAGAACGGGAGAAGTAGGCATCTACTTTCTACCTGAATGTAACTGACATGGCGTGTCCCCAGTTGTTCAACCATGTGTTCCCTGGGAGGCTGTGACTTGTGGGCAGTGAACTCAGACTGCCAATGTCTGCTTGAAGCTTACCTTCGGGAGCTCCTGTGGGCATGCCCCATGGCTTCCATAACTATTGAGGGGTTCAACTGTGTTACTGAACACCTAAGACTCCTGATGGATCCCACCTACCGAAGGGCCTTCTCATGCCTTGAAAGGAAAGTTTGGTAGACACCCCACTAGCAACTTCTCCAGGTATACTAAAAATACTTACTGCTCCTTTGACATTGCCAGTTTACTCGTTTCCAGGGGGGCATAGTTTTTATCTTTCTGCTGGGCCAGTCTTTTTACTCTTTTTACACTGTAGATGGCCATGGATAAAGTGCCTCTAGACATTAAAAGCAAAGTTTACCAAATCATTTACAAAGCTGCTGCCACTGACGGTAGCCAGGGAAAATTCTACTCAACTAGAATCCAGAAACCTGCAGGCATTTAAGTTGAAATAAAACATACAGGTCTCTTTTAGAATTCATTTTAACAAATTTTGAACCCCACAGAAAGTATTTTCCTGTTGATAGACTGCTGTGTCCCCAGGAAGTTTGTGTGTAAAACTAAGATGATCTTACCACAGGTACGACAGAACATTGCAACGAGAAGCCAGCTTTGTTATGCTTGAGGGCAGGGTTCTTTTTAGCCATTTATAGTAACAGACAGGTGAGATGGTTTATAAAGGTCTTAAAATATGAGGGTTTGTGCTTCGTCTTACTGCATCTTGTTATGCTGTGTTTGGTTGGTTGCCCTGGGAGGTCTGCTCTTTTCTGAAGGGAAAAGAACGGGAGTGGACCTGAGGGAGAGGGGAGGTTGGGGAGGAGTGGAGGGAGAGGAGGCTGCAGTCAGAATGTATTGTATGAGAGAAGAATAAAAGTAACTAAATCTACGGAAGGGCTGGGTATGACCCTTGACTATGTGGTGGAGGTGTGTTTGCCTGGCTAGATAGCATCTCTGGACTAAAAGGCAGAAGAGATGGGGCGACAAGGATGAGGACACAAAGATGGGGAAGTATGCATCTGGCAGCAGCTCTCAGCCAGTCACCCAGTGACTTGACCATGCCCCAGGATCTTCATGACAAAGGGAAACACTTTGCTTACCATGTCCCCAAATCCTTACCTGGTAAAAACCGGGGACCCCGCACAGTTCCAGTACCTGCTGCTCTAGATCTTTACGGCAACTATTTCATCTCCTGAAAGGAAAGTGCACGCTGATGCCAGCGCAGCTTTTCTGTGCTTCTCTTTCACCGTAAACCAAGTAGACCCAGTTTGTACCTTCAGAGGGCTGAGTTCTTCCTTTCAAGAAAGCATTTTCTTTTTGAGCAGTTTCTGCTTTCCTAGTTTCCCTTTCCAGTGCTGTAGACGTGTGATGACTGAATGAATAGAGACAAGTGAGATTCTCTGTTTGTTTTATGAAACACAAAATTGGACCTTTTCAACTAATTTTCTTGTCTTTTCAATTTTATTCATTTTATTGGCTTACTGCACTTTCATGTGGTTCTGGGATAACTACCCATACTATGATGAGGTTGTGTCAAGTTCCTCCTTTACCGGATAGGGTTAAAAAATATACCTGGAAGGAGGCTGTCTGACATAGGCACAGAGACCTGTCCCAAGTGCCAGCCTGGCAGGCTGAGCCTGTGGAGAAGACCCCAGTTTTATACCCCCCCCCCAAGGTGATTGTTACCCCAGACAGTTTGTTCACCTCAGTGTCTGTATGAGGCATGTTGGGAAAAGGCTTTGCAGGGCATGCTGAGGGACTGTACTTCCCCAGCCTCTGCTATGTCTGTTTTTGAAGCCGGTAGGATATCCTTGGATTCAGATGTTCAAAGTCTCCATCGTGGTTGCAGCCCCTTTCTTCTCAATTCTGTCAATGATGATTTGAGGCTTGAAACTAGTTTCTTATTTGTCTGTGCATTTTCTGTCCCTATAATAATAAAATATCTGAAGTTTGATAAAAAGTGTTAAAAAAAAAAAAAACAAAGGAGGCTCATGGTTTTAGAGTTGTTTTAGATCAAGTGACCCTTGACTGTAGGACACTGTGACAGAAGGTGACAAGAGCATGGACTGACCTCTCTTTAGAACAACATGACCTCTAGTGAATTCCCAGACTCCCAGAGCTCTGTACTAATCCTTCTGAAGGGAGTGCCCCAAAGATTGTATTGTAGGTGGAGACAGCTCATTCATTTACTGACCCAATTAATCACACAGACACTATATTAATTGCAACACTGTTTGGCCAATAACTTATGCATATTTTTAGCTAATCTTACATCTTCAATTAACCCATTTCTATTCATCTGTGTGTTGCCAGTAGGCTGTGGCTTACCGGTATCAACATGTTGTTCCTTAGGCAGCTACATGGCGTCTCCCTGACTCCGCCTACTTTCTCTCTATATCTCTGTTCAGAGATCTTGTCTGGCTTTACTCTACTAAGCCATTGGTCAAAACAGCTTTTTTAATATTCATAGCATACTGAGGGATTTCATACCTGGCTTCATTCTACTAAGCCATTGGCTAAAACATCTTCTTTAATAAAAAATAGTAATAAAATATATTCATAGCATACAGAGGGGAATCCCACATCATTGTATCATCTTGTCTTGTTCCAGGCCCCACCTCTTTATAATTCTACCACATTACACTTTCACGTTAAAGGTCAGGTTTCTAGTGTGATTATTTGAGTAACAAAATCAAAATACATTTAAACAACAGCACTATTACTGATGTGTGAACAACAAAATCACATTTATAATTTTTCAGACATTAAGAAATTCTATCAGCATTCATAATATTGTAATTTTTGTTTCAAAAATGTATTAATTGGGATATTGTCAGATTTTTTTTCTACCAGCCAGTTCCTAAGTAACAACAATAGACTTATTATCAATTGTAAATGCTCAACCTATTGCTCAGGCTTGTTACTAGCTAACTCTTACATTTTAAATTAATCTGTATTTTTTTATCTATGCTCTGTTATGTGTCTCAGTACAACAAGTTCATCTTCTGCTCCCCTGCATCTACTCAAGATTCCCAAGACTTCTCTCTTTTTTTCACACTCTTTTTGTCTGCCAGTCTGTTCTAACCTCTATCTGACCAGCTTTGTCATTATAAACCAATCATAGTGACATATATTCACACAGAATAAATGAATACTTCACAGTTACCCCTTTTAGTCCAATTAAAAAAGAATATTTTACTTTAACGTGATAAAATCATATACACCAAAACAGTTATCAAGTAAGAATTACAGATACAATATCTAGTCCATTTGTATTTTGCAAATTTAGAGAAAAATACTCTCTATTTGATCTTCATAAGTATGAAGTTTTAAACCTAATTTACTTTTTTTTCATAGCCAAGGAAAACTTTAAGTCTAATTATTATGTGTTTAACTCCATCCTTAAAGACCCAGAAAGGTATGTGTCTCAGCTCTAGCCCAGTTTCTCCCCTTTGTTTATTGATTGTATCACAGTTTGTACTTCTAATTCAAAGCATTGCTTGGGTGAATTGCTTTGACTGGTGGTTTTTTTTTTTTTTTGTAATTGTTGTTTTTGAAAATCAGAAAGAGGGGTAAGTTTAAAAAGTAGAAGGTCTTCTGTGGCTGAGCAATTCTAATTAGCTGTCTCTATTAACAGTACTTGAAATTCTTTGAAATCAGAGGGGATGGTGAACTCTGAGGCTCAGACTCTGCCTCCTTCAGCCTCCAGTAGCTGCTGCTGGTCACGTGGGTAGCAGAGCTGAAGAGCTGCACTGATTGGGATCATTCTTGAACACCCTTTTCTGCTCTGAGAGTTGATTAGTCTTTCACAGGAAAAACTAGGTGAGAGGTAAGAGACTAGC
The DNA here is from genome assembly GCF_014885135.2 of Alexandromys fortis. Classification (NCBI taxonomy): domain Eukaryota; kingdom Metazoa; phylum Chordata; class Mammalia; order Rodentia; family Cricetidae; genus Alexandromys; species Alexandromys fortis. Next base: position 2,964,314 of record NW_026067918.1, read on the forward strand.
ATCCTGAAGGTAGAGTCCTTAAAGCAGATGCCAGGGAGGGAAATTGTGATGGCAGGCAGGGTGGCCTCACGTCTTGCGGACAAGGTGGACTTGCCATTTTTCCCTGGGGTGGAGGTATAATTCTACTACTCCACCTTGAGTGTATTTGCTTTCCATATTGGTGTTTCAGGATGCGATTCAACGCTTTGTTGTGGGCTTGACTGTGGTGAAGGGCACAGTGGTCTTCATGCCGTTTCTAGGGTGACATAGACCCACATAGAAGGCTGCAGATGTTTTGTGAGTTCTATCACTTGCTATATGGATTAAAGTTCTGTGGCTTCCTGCTTGATTTTGCTGTGTAAGTATAATTTGGAGGCAGTGAAACTGAAAGGCTGAGGTGGGTGGCAAAGATGGCATCCAGTATCTGTGTGTCTCTCTTCATTGTCCCTTTGACAGACTTCCCGTCTGACGTGTTGTATGTGACATTGGCTCTCGGCTCTAACTGATTTGAGGGCCCACTTGACTTTAGCTCATCCAACAGAGCATGTTCTCCATGTCTGGGCTCCTCCATTCAGCCATCTACCTGTATCAGGTGAGATTCTTTTACCAGGGTAGACTCATCCCATTTTTAGTATGGCAGACAGTGTGTGCATCAACAATGCCAACATATGAATAGGTGAAAGGCTTCAGGAGTCATAGAAGTGGATTCCCTGGATCATCCCATAACTTGGCAGGTGGGGATTGTTGGGGGAAGGTTAGTGTGCTATGACATTTACATCACCTTCCTTCCCTGCCTGTGGAGTCCTGACTAAAGGGCCCAGCCCACTGCATCCAGGAGCCTGCTTTCTGGATGAACCGTCTTTTGGAATACTCTCTAGACTTCACCTGTACATATAAAGGGATGTATCTATCTACCTTCTGTCCTACCCATGATCTTATACAAAAGTAATTCCAAACAACAGAGGGCTTGACATCTTAATATCATGTTAATGAAGTCTGTTGCCTCCTGTCTCCCCTTTTGGAGTGGGTAGGAAAGTATGTGGAAAATAAATGTGGGTGACTTCAGTATTCAAAAAAAAAAAAAAAAAGTAATTCCCTAGTTTTCCCAAAGTGCTGACTCATCAAGGTGAGGAAAGCTGTTAGAGAAAATGTATAAAAAAATAAGTGCCTCTTAAAAAATATTTATTTGTTGCCACATTAAGAGTTGTAGGACATACCATGCATCAGATCGAATATTTACAATTAGCAATGAGTTGTGTGGATAGCATTCGTTCCCCCTTCTGGCAGTTAGACCCATCAGAGAAGCCTTATTACATCTCAGAGGCACCTTGTTCAGAACAGGCTCCCAGCTCATGTTTGTTAAATGCATTTAATAGCCCTATGGGAATTGAAATTAGAAATTTAATTATTCTTTCTAGAATTGCTTGGCTCCCATGAGTCCAGAAGCATAGTAGTTGAAAATACTGTTCATATAAAATTTGAAACACTTAGAACCTTAACTCCCAGTACAGTAGCAGGCAAAGTTTTGTTTACGGCATACAACAGCAAGAAAAAACAGAGTGTGCTTCCTGTTTCTATTCCGTTTGTCACAAACATTATATGCAGCCACGGGGAACATTAACTCTATCTAATGAGACAACTTACTGTACAAGAGTTTTTTTTTTTTATAAGACACAGCAGTTTACCGAATAGTAAACATTGATGTTATGAAGGAGATAATGGAAGGTCACGTAAATGAGTCATGTTTGAAGCAGTCCTTTAGGGAAAAAACAATGAAATGTAATGGAAGAAGAAACGGCAATGCTGTGACTCATTAAAATGACCAGTTAGGTTGACTTTAGACAGGTTGAGAATCCCTTATGTGAAAATGTCAAGAAGGGAATTGTTTGGGATGACTTTCAGATTTGGAACATTAAGATTATATATAGTAAGATGTCTTAGGGATAGGACCCAAGTCCAAGCAGGGAATTCCTTTCTAGTTTGTGTACACCTCAACAGACTGGCTGGAGGTAATGTTAAGCAGTGCTTTCAACGCACTGTGTCTGGACTTGTAGCCCATCGCATGAGGCACAGTGCGGAGTTTCTGGCATTGAATGTCATCTCCACACTAAAATCACTGAGGAGTTTTGGCGCATTCCTGATTTTCAGATTAGAGATATTCAGCCTGTATGAAAGAGTGGCAACTGGACAGGGAGCATGTCTGTATCTAGTGACTGAGGTGAAAGGGACATGAATGTGAGACCACATAGTGAATTCGAGGCCAGCCTGGGCTCGAGATGATAAGACTCTGTCTTAGAAAACCAGACGAGCAAAAGAAGAAGAATAAGTAGTAAATTCTGATGTTCAGAATCTCCCCAACAGGGAAGAATGTGCTTCCTGTTGCCAGACCTCCCTCCCTGCTACACACACACACACACACACACACACACACGAGAGAGAGAGAGAGAGAGAGAGAGAGAGAGAGAGAGAGAGAGAGAGAAGAGAGAGAGCGAGCGAGCCCAGCAGGACCCTCCATGTAACATGAGATTCATGTGGGTACATTAAACATGCCCAAGTCTGAATACCACGCTGGAGGTTTTGAGATCAGGCTAGGTACCCAGCAGGACAAATAACAGCAGATGATGCTGAGGTTGGAAAACATAACCTGACGGAAGTCCATGTAACTTTCAAAGGCAACAGAAGTATCAAGAGTCTGGGAACAGAAAAGGTCTTCTTCTCTTCCTGTACAGCATCTCTTAGGGAGCAAAGACAGGAAATTGGACTTCTTAAGACAGAAATTGGGAGACATCTGTGAGGCGAACTAGTAAAACTGTCACAATTTGACTAGATTATGTTATTCTATGACTTAATAATATAGGCTTTGCATACAAGCATTTGCATTGAGGAGTTCTAATGTAAAACCTGGTGACCACAGTTAATAGCAATGTGATGTATGCACTGTGTTCATTACAGTAACCTAAGGGCACATGGTGCACTACCATGCTCTCTGCAGAGGAGCCCCTTTTTTTTTCAGAATGGAGAGCTCATGGTTCTTCCTGCCTCAGGCCTGCTGCTCTGGGTGCACCTAGGGGCAGTCTAGGACCAAATTGAGATACTTTCTTAACTCCAAAGTATGAATATCATGTTCTTTCTTCTTAAGTTGGCTGTTTCCTACCATTTGAATTCACAGAGCTACTGAACCCACACCAGGAACAATGTCATAATCCCTAATACCCCTACCCATAGGTCCTCTGCCCAACCCCTATCAGGTTCCTACCAGCATTCTGGGAAGCATCAAAGAAAGATGCCCTAAAGCACTGAGGAGCAAGTGTCTGGCTGCCTTATCAGCAGTGGTGGCATAGGTGTAAGAGGACACAGCCTAACATAGGATTGCCTTTGGGGTAGCAGAGAGGCTACACATGAAGGCCTCAATGGGCAGAACATAGGTGGAATGCTGGGTCTCATAGGGTATACAAATGGGGCTCAGACCCTCTGGATTTACTGTTAGGAGATGGGCCCATCCAATCTCAGCTTTCTTTTCCTTATTTTCTCTCCTGGCTGCATTTTGTATGTTGTATAAAACTGAACTTCCCTCAAATCTGTTTATCAATGTTCTCATTCTTTATAGATATTTTTTTCAGAAGCAATAATCAAAACCTGGAGGAAAGGTAAAAGGATTGTGTAGAGTCATCAGACAACACGTGTAAATTAGCATACAGATGCTAGTGACACCTTACTTTGGCTGGCATGCCTCAGAGGAAAACGACCTGAGAGACTTTGGTAGGCTCATTGCTGACTGTAGGCCAAGGTGAGCTGTGCATGGCCCCAGAAAGCAGTTCTGTGGAGCCAGGAGGGTGTGCGGCCAACACTCATTCAGATGTGTCTTCTCCACCTTTCTCTATCAGTTACTACTTCCCTAAGTAAAACTTGAAGAGCCCCGTTTATTACCTGCTTGTTTCCTGGTGCATCACCAATGAATGCCTGCCAAATGCACCCCCATGTTCAGTTCCTTGAGTGGGTCAGGGCCTATCTGAGGCCACACCCTGCCACCCTGACTCTATTTGTTCCTTGTGTTGCTCCCATTGGGCCCTGGGATTCTCTCAAGCTAGGCTCCTTGTCTTCCAGACTTTCTCTGCAGAGTGTCCTGCAGGGGGGTGTGTACACTCAGATTTCAAGAGAGAAGCTTATGAGCTGTGGGGCCAGACCTGGACGAGACACTTAGAGCCACCGTCTCACACATCGGTCACCTTCCATTTGTGCTGCTGCTAGGTGTCGTTCATCTTCCAGCCTCCGTGTCTCTGACAGATGACACCTGATGTCCAGGTGACAACAGATCTAAGGTGGCACTTGTCAGGTGTTGCTGATTATTCTCCCAGCTCCTCTTTGGTCAGAGCCAAACCACATTGGGCAATTATTTTCCTCCTGTTGTGAATGAGACAACTTGGTTTGAGAAATGGTAGTAAGACCTCCCCATCAGTGGACCCGTTCCGTGCTGTAAAAAGGAGCGGGCCGGGCATTTTACAGGACTGTTGTGAGGAGTGAAAGGGTGATGAGAAGCTTCTTGCTGGTGACTCTTAGAGAGGTGGCCTGGGAGGGGTCAGTGGTCACTAGGCATGAGTACCATCGAGGCTGATGCTCCAGGGTGAGTCCAACAAGCTCCTTCTCCACGTCAATCAAGAGTTTATAGACTTAGAAAGGGCAGTCCAGGTGCTTTAGCCAATGCAGAATCTGCCTGTGTGCCTTGTACTTCAGGGAGCACACTAAAGCATTGTGCACACATTGGTCAGTGTGCATCAGAGATTTAACTTGTACATAGACTAAATGGGTGCAGTTAAACATGGCGTGCGGGGGCAGAGTGTAGCCATATAAGGAAGGTGGTTTGGGTGAGCTCCACTTTGCTCTTAGTATTTTGAGTATAATCATCTGTTACAGGGGGACGTTTTAGTGTCTCCTGTAAGAAAGACTTACATCCAGAAAGCTAAAACTAGGACACAGATTTCCAGACCCTGCGCCCTTTTCGGAGGTCCTGCTGTGTGCAGGCGAGGGCAAGAGCATGGGCATTGATTGAGGGCCATGAAGCAAAGCCATGCTGATTATTCTTTCTTTTTCTTTTATTTATCCTCCCTCAACCCCATGAGAAACTTTTGCACAGATTAGAATAATAAATTCAAAGAAAGTAGGTAGATAGTAAAATGTATCATTTTATAAGCTCAGGTCCCCATTTCTCTACCAACATGCACCATATCACTGCTCCTTATGCATTTTTCTAGAATCATCTTATAGATGCCCTTGTCTGTCTCTAGTTTTTCATCTTGGGACATACAGTACATACTGGAGATTATTTTATTATTGGTCTAGAAATGTGTTATTTTAAATTAAAAAGTTTGCAGTTATATTTTGGTTTTATTTATTTAGATGGGTTTTTAAATTTAAGCTAAATATCTTATTTTTTGGAACATACAATTCTCTAAAATATCCCTTCCTTGGTGCAACATGTGGTTACAATTGCCTAGTACTCCCTCGGCGAGTGGTAGATAGCTCCTCCGACAGACCCCTCTTGGGTGTGAGAAACAGTGTACTCTCACTTTCTGGCCTCAGAGAATATATACAGGGGGTCAGAAAGGAAGTGGATTTGGGGAGTGTCCCTGGTCTCCATTCATTCACTGTAAAGTTAGGGAAAAAAATCTGTGTAATACCTGAGCACCTATTTGGTTGCTTTTGTTGTTCACCAACTGGTGCTTGTCATTTGCTACCTGCTGTGTTTTTAAAGTTGGTATAGACTCACCTGGGCTTTAGAAGAGGACTGATTTACAAGCCGACTCCTTCTTTGGCTTCCCATCTATTTCCCTTATCTTATAATCTATAAATTCTTACATTTCAAATAACCTTACTTCTCAGGAAACCTCTCTGGCTGGTTACTTGTTCCTAGTTTTTTTCTTTTTATTGAAAATTCATACTATATTCTAATTATAGTTGGCGTCCCCTCCCCCCATCTCTTCCAAGCGCCTCTCTGCCTTCCCACCCACCCAACTCCATGCCTTCTTTGTCTTTCTTCAGAGAAAGACATGGTCAACTGGGCTTAGTGATAAACAACTTTTTTAAATTAAATTTATTTATTTATTTTACATCCAGACAGCAACCATTTCCTCTCCCTCCTCTCCTCCTATTGCCCCTAACACACACACACACACACACACACACACACCAATCTATTCTCCCTCTGTTTCTGTTCAGAAAGTCCTCCCATGGATATCATCAACAAAACATGGCATATCAGTTGAGGCAGGACTAAGCTTCTCTGTAGTAAGACTGGGTAAGGCAGCCTAATATGAGGAACAGGTTCCCAAAAGCCAGTCAAAGCTTTAGGGACAGCTGCTCCCATTGCTAGTAGCCCCACAAGTAGACCAAACTACACAGCTGTCACACATATGTAAAGGGCCTAGGTTGGTCCCATTCAGGCTCCGACTGTCAGTTTAGACTCAGTGAGCTCCTTTGAGCCCAGGTTAGTTGTTTCTGTGGGTTCCCTTGTGATGTCCTTGACCCCTTGGCTCATTTAATCCTTCCTCCCTTTCTTCAACAGGATTCCCTGAACGTGGCCCAATGCTCGGTTGTGGGTCTCTGCATCTGTTTCTTTTGGTTACCATATGAAACCTCTGTGATGACAATTATGTTAATCACCAGTCTAAGAGTATAGCAGAATAACATTAGGCATCATTACATTGACTTTTTTTTCTCCAATAGTGTTTGGTTCTATCCTAGGCCTCTGGGCCATCTAGGCCTCTGGGTCCTGGCACTCTGGGCACTGTCAGGGGTGGAATCACTGTCGTGGCATGGGTCTTAGCTGGACCAGTCATTGGTTGGTCATTCCCACAATCTGTGCCACGCACATCCCATAGTCAGGACAGACTGTAGGTCAGAGGTTGTGTGGCTGGGTTGGTGTCCCAGCCCCCTTTCTGAAAGACTTGCCTAGTCACAGGAGATGACCAGTTCAGGCTACGTATCTGCTATTGCTAGGAGTCTTAGCTGGGGTCATCCGTGAAGGTTTTTGAGAATTTCCTTTGCAACAGGTTTTTACCTGACCTCGAAATACCACCCCCCACCCATTTCAGTCATCTCTTTCAGTACTGTCCCCCTCCATCTACCTCCCAACCCAATCCTTCATGTTCTCATCCCCACCCCCCACCAGCCCACCCTTTGGGCCCTCTTTGTTACCTACCCTCTCTGGATCAGTGGATTGTAGCATGGTTATTCTTTACTTTACAACTAATGTCCACTTATAGGTTAGTACATACCACACTTGTCTTTCTGGGTCTGGATTACCTCACCTAGGGTAATGTTTTTTCTAGTTTCACCCATTTGTCTTCAAATTCCATGACGTCATTGTTTTTAACAGCTGAGTAGTACTCCAATATGTAAATTGCCACATTTTCTGTATCCATCCTTTGGTACCCTAGTGCTTGGGAGGCAGGGGCAGGTGGATCTCTGTGAGTTCGAGTCTAGCGTGGTCTACAGAGTGAGTTCCAGGTCAGCCAGAGCTACACAGAGAGACCCTGACCAACCCCCAAAAGAAAGGATAACAGGCAACTAAAAAAGCAAGCAAACCATAATTTAAAAAATTTAAAATGAGAAACACATACTACACACAAAAGTAAAACCCGTAAAAATGTATACAACTCATACTCTTTAATGCTAGTTTTCCAAAATTGTTTCTTAAGGTTTTTATTTCCTCGACTTCCTTTTCAGTGGTGCAGCGTTCATTAGAGACTTCATTTTCATCTCCCCGCTCTATTTCCTGGTCCCTTGTTCTCTCCTCAAATGGACAACAGGGCCTACTTGGTGAATTGTTATAGATGTGGCAATATCTCTCTCCTGATCAAGTTGTCAAATTGCACCATTTTCTGTAAAACAGATTGGAAATGTGTCTTTTGTTTTGTGTTACTATTATATTGGGAAAAGTTAGACTTTTTTCTCCCTGGATATTTATGCTTCTTTTGGTTCTAGCTGTTTCCCAAAGATGTTGCTGGAAGCTGTTTTTCCTCTCTCTCTCTTTTTTTTTTTTTTTTTTTTTTTTTTTTTTTTTTTTTTTTTTTTTTTTGTATCACTTTCTTTTAAACTAAGTAGTGCAGTCCGGTAATAAACAAAACTCACTTCACTTCTGCAGTTTTCTTTTTGCATTATGTCCTTGGCATTACTTCTGTTAATAATTCAATAATTTAAATGATGTGATTGTTTCTTCTGTGTCTGGTCATCTCTTTAGTGAACTCTATATATTCCCCCATATTAGTCACCTGTTAATTTGGTTAATTATTTTTATTATTTGTTTGCTTCTAATGTGGCTTTTACTGTTATCCTGTTTATTTTTATTTTTCATTTCTTCCCAAACTTCTGTTTATTCTTCTTTTGGTTTATAATTTCTTCTCTGATTTTTTTTTTCTCTTTTGTGGAACATGTGCTAGGCAAGATTATGGCCCTTCTAAGAGGTCAGTATTCCTTCCCTCTGAATCTATGAATGGAACACCTTGTAAGACAGAGGATCATGGAATGGAAAACCTCAGGGTGAAATAGAATCAAGACTGCTAAACAGCTGATTTTAAAATGGGGAGGTATAAGAGAAGAATCTGCTTTTAATTTAAAAACATTTTAGAAAAAAGCAAATATTTCCCATTCTTTCTATGAGTTTCCTATCATCACTTTAACAAATTATCATGAAATGCATGTCTTGAAACAACAGAAGCAAGTTATCCTGGAGTTAAGGAGGTCAGAATCGACTGTTGATCTCCCTGGGCTAAAACTGCCCTGGTCAGGGCAATGTGCCTCCAGGCTGCTCTTTTACCATTTGAGGGTTTTCAAGGCCCCTGGCTCATGGGTTCTTCTAGAAATGCTTCATGATCTCCCACGTCATGTCTGCTTCTCTGATCCTGCCATGCCTGCCTTCTGTGATGACTTAAGACCCACTGTATAGTCTAGGATCCTTTTCCCATCTTAAGGACTAGATCTAATCACAGCCCATGCCTCCCTTGCCAACTAAAGGGATATAATAGGACTGTTATCATGCCCACCACAGGAATAAGCTTTGTTCTTGATGTTTCCAGCTTCCAAAGGCGGCCATCACTTTGGTTCATAGTCCTCTGCCTTCCACCATTGTTGAAATAGGAGCGGCGGGGCTGCGTCCCCAACACCCCGGCCGCTTGGCTAGCTCATGCCCGAAATAACAACACACAAACTGTGTTCATTTAAGAACTGCTTGGCCCATGCACTCTAACCCTTACAGGCTAATTCTCGCACCTGGACTAGCCCATTTCTAATGATGTGTGTAAGCACCCCAAGGTGCGCTTACCGGGAAGAGTTTAGCCTCTGTCCATCCTGGTGTCTCTGCTCCAGAGAGCAGAGCTGTTGGGTCTCTCCGGGAGCAGAGCAGAGTCTGACCTCACTTCCTCTTCCGCCCAGAATTCTATTCTGTTTACTCCTCCCACCAATGCTTTAACCTATGAGGCCAAGCAGTGTGTTTATTACTTAACCAATGAAATCAACAGATTGATATATGACACTCCCACATCACACCATGTCAGGTACACGTATAGTTACAGTCTCATGTAACCACCTTTTCAGTTCCTACTCTTCTGCTTTCTTCCATCTACCTCTATGAAAGACCCTGTTGATACACAGGTCAAACAGATAACCTAGGAAAGTCTTCCCACTTTATATGTTTGAAATTAATTATATAATTAATGTAAATATAATTAATTATACCATTCTCCCTCCCTTGCCTCCCTCCAACTCTGTCCATATCCCCTTGCTCCTCTTTAGCTGTTTTACACACACACACACACACACACACACACACACACACCTCATACACACACATAAATAAATATATAAGTATAACCCACTGAATCCACTTAGAGTTACTTGTATCTATATGATTTCAGGACTGACTGCTTGATATTGAATAACGCAAATTAGGAGGCTCACCCCTCTGTGGGAAGGGGACTATTTTTTCTACTCTCTTGACTATAGTTTCCCCTCCCTTCTCCCAGATTTCCCCTCACTTCCATACTTCCCCAGATCCACTGCCCTTTTGTTTCTTCTTCAGAAAAGAGCAAGCCTCCAAAAGAGATGACAGCCAAACATAACAAAACAACATATAATAAGACGAGGCAAAAACACTCATATCAAGGCTGAATAACTAAATGCAATAGGAGGAAAAGTGTCCCAAGGGCAGGCAAAAGAGTCAGAGGCACACCTACTCTCACTGTCAGGAGTCCCACAAAATCACCAAGCTAACATCCATAACATATACACAGAGGACCTGGTACAGACCCATGTGGGCCCGTGCTTGCCACTTCAGTCCTGTGAGCCCATGTGAGCCCTGCTTAGTTGATTCAGTGGGCCATGTTCTCCTAGTATCCTCCATTCCCTTTGGCTAGTAGAATTTTTCCCTTGAAAAGATCCCAAACCTAATTCCTTGGAGTGTTTCCCCATTTGGTTTTCCTCATCCCATTCTCTTCCCCTGCTGGAGATCCTGTGGATTTAGGAAATGTTTGGTATGATCAGGTCTTTGTTGAGGAATGAGGGTGGGATGAAGGTAGATGAGGGTGCAGGTTGTGGCCTGAAGAACACTTGCTCTGAATGGATTTCTTTCTGCTAAAGGCAGGCCGTGTACCTGGCTCCAGTGTTTATGCAGAACAGTGTTTACTGTAGGTCTTCAGGTTTCTGTTTTACATTTGTTGCCTTCCTTTTGTCCTGAGGAACGTCAGTGGTCTCAGCCTTTCCCTACGTGCCCAGTGTCGCTTTCATTCAAGCGGAGTGGCCTTGCTCCCAAATTCCCCTGACTTGTAATGACCAATTATATCAGGACCTGGCCATGCTTTCCAGAATGACTTGTATGTTGCCTGCCTGGAGTCTGGGGGTGATCCATCAAGACTGTGTGTTGCCAGCCTGAAGTCCAGGGGTGTTCTGAGTTGCTGTGTCTCTTCTTGGCTTCATCAGTTCTAATGCTTACTTGGTGGTTTGTGGTTTGTGGTCATGTCTGCTTGATTCATTGGAGGTGGAATATGTTTCTTTTTCTGATTTTCTTCCTCCTTCCCTCTCTCCCTCCCTCCCTCCTTTTCTTTTTCTTTCCTTTTTCATTGTTTTTGGAGCTTTTAAAGATAAATGTAGAGGAGTAAACTGTCCATTAGATGCTGGGAGCTGCCGTCTACTGGGTGACTGTGTGTCCACTAGATGCTGGGAGCTGCTGTCTGCTGGGTGACCATGTGCATGTTTGGGATTTTGATGGTCAATTTTGCAGGCACCTTGTGCTTTGAGAAAGAGAAATGGGTCATCATTTGCATGGGGGCTGGGCATTGTTTAGGAACGCCGGGGTAGAGTTGTGTCTTACTCCTGAATACTTCTTCACAAAAACCCTTCTGTTACATTAGACAAGCTATTGTACTAGAGTTTTGGCATCCCCAAGAGCCAGCCTGGCCCTTCCTTGCACAGCAGTTTGGAGGAAAGGGAGACAGGCAAGTCCCACACTTGGCATCTCTACTACTCCTTCTACACCACCAAGAACCCTGCCTAGTTCACGTGGCCTTGTAGTGTCCACATGTGGCCAGAGTCCACATGAACTTTTGGAGCAAATTTATAAAACCTTGAATGAACATTTATGCTATAATAATTTCATTAACTCATTAATTTATAACCATTAGTGTTTTTCCCATAATATCTAAGTAACAAAATGGGCTTCCATTGGTTGCCCAAGCGCTTTGCCTGCATTATCTAGTTAAGTTGCGTGGCTTCCTACGAGGGAAGGTATAGTGTTCATCCTGACCTCAGAGATAACTCAACAAAAGTGGATGATTGTTGGTTTCCTCTTTTACTCTACACAAAGTGTCTTTGCAAACATCCACTTAATCCTTAATATCAAGGAGCTAATTTGCTGGGTTGAGTTGAAGCTGATGAGCTTTGTGTGTTCTCTGAACAATTGTACCTGTACATCTGTGGATCCAAACTATATTCTGTCTGTTTATACTTTTCTTGCAGGATAACTTGTGTTTGTTTTTATTACTCAAATTGAAATAGTTTCATGATTAAAAAACCCTCAAGTTTGCAGAATTTTATTAGAAGATTATAGCATCTTAGTAGTGGGATGTCCTCAGTTCCAAGGAAGGAGTGATGGTCGAGCTTTTGCCCCACCTAAGCTGCTCTGCGTTGTTCTTTGTGCAGCGGTTTCAGCCTGTAGCCTCTAGAGTACCAGCCAACCAAGTGGTGTGTGTAGATGGGAGAGAGCAGCTTCCCTCACTGTCTTTGGTTGCTGGGGTGCATCTTCCATACCTTAAAAAAGATAATACGCTGAATCTCAGCATGCTTTTCTTCTTTCTCTAAGTGCCTCCTGGTCTCTGGAGCACACTGGGACTCTCACTCATGAAGTGAAGAACTGGTAGACAATGACTTCATCGAAGCTGGGAGCCTGAGTCCTGGCATCTCTGTCAACAGGGGTCTGTAAAATCTAGGGACCAGTTCAAGTGATTAGCTCCATCGTGGTGCTGGTAGAAATATGGAGAAGCACAGATTAAAGGCAGGCATGTGGAAAAGACTGTATCCCACAGCTGTACAAACAGGAGATTTGAGGATGTAGAAAATGGGACTGTCGTGATGTCAGGAAACCTGGGGAGATAAGAGAATGAGTCATACCTCTGGACTCCCTGGGACTCCGTCGAGTAGAGGACACATACATATCAGTTCTGAGACATGGTAGGCATAGTTTTTCACAAGCTGCCAGTCACTGCATATCTTTTCTTCCCCTTCATGCAAGCATTTATTGGCCCTTTTATCTTCTGCTTTGGGTGTTTTTACTCTCGTCACTTTTCCTCTAATCTGCTGGGTCTTTTTCACAGAAATTTACTCATTTCTATCTTCTACTTTCCTGACCTGCCCTCTACAGACTGACTAGTATGTCTGACTATGCTTTTGTTTCTGTCAGGTCCCCAAAGACCTTGTGAACCACTTTGTATGTTGATTCCTTGAGTTGGAGGTTTTAGATACCAAGAGTCACTTTGGGTTTCTGGATGGACAATTTTAAAGTTATTTAGAGTGGTTGTGTATGTGCCAGGACATGGATATGCCATGGTATGTTTGTGTGAGGTCAGAAGTGGGGGGCAGTTCCCTTCTTTACCAAGTGATTGAACTGAAGTCATCAGGCTTCCATCACCTTTATCTGCTGATTTATTGGGACAGTCCTCTGGCTGGGCCTTTTATTGTGCATCTGTACAGTGAGAATTGTGGAAGTACTCTATGCATGAGAGGTACAATGAACATGGACACACCACAGGGCTTGTTAGTGCTTTATAGTTATAAATGGCTTGGGAAGTGGATCCATGGGTAGATGTGCCAAGGCTTGAGAGAGCCCAGTGGGCAAATGGTCAGTCTCAGACCTGCCCATGGTTGGTAAACGTTTGGGCCCATCACAGAGCTCTGCTGACTAGACAGGGGCAAAAGACGTCTTGTATTTTCTGAAAGTTCATTTTTTCTTGTTATTACATCAAAAGATTAAAAATGCAAATTCCAAGATGGGTATGGTGACACGTGCCTTTAATCCCAGCACACTGGAGGCACAGACAAGCAGATCTCTTTTCGCTCAAGGCCAGCCTGATCTACATAGAGTTCTAGGACAGCCAGGGCTCAACTGAGAGACCCTGTTTCAACCAAACAGACAAACAAAATACAAATCTCTGTATGTAAACCAGCATGTGATACGACTACTGAGTCAGGAAAGGGGGATAATTCAGAAGCCTGTTATGTGATTGATATCCACTTGAGCTTTTATAACATCTGCAAGCCCAATTATAGCCAGAATTTAAACTACAGAACATTTTATAAGTTCTGAGTTATCTATTCCCCAAGCAGACTGACCTGCACATACCCTTTGTCTCAGTCATACAGTGCATGACTGCTGTGTCTCTACTTTAGCTTCAACCTTTCCCTAGGTGCCCAGTGTGGCTTTCATTCAAAGATCAAACCCTTGTCTTCCCTCAGTACCCTTCTTCTATAGTCCCCTGCTCCTGAACCTTTCCCTACAGGCATGAGACTGCATCTAAATCATGGCCCCCTGTCACAGAATGAATAGGCTCAAGGACTCTGCGTTTGAGGTCTTAGGTCCTAAAGGGGCAGGTTACAATCTTCATCAAGGTCAGGGTGCTTGTTTAGATTTCTCTGTGAAGCTGCTCCCACATTGCAGTTCTTTACACCTTTAGTGCCCCATGTAACTTTGCACTGCTCCCCTAGGTCCCTCCTATATTCAGATTTGGAAATCCAAAGTTATTTTAATACTTTGTTAGAGTGTGTAGTGTGTGTTATTAAGCCACCTGGACTTCAGAGATAACCATTGTAGGAACATTGTCTGTCTGTTGTCCTTAGAAGAAGATAGCTGTCACCTTGCTGCATGTCTGCATGTTACTGCATGCCTCCCACACATGCCATTGTTCATTTCGGACATATTCCCAGCATCATAGGTGTGTGCAGTGTTCTTCTGAGAGTTGGTGATGAGGTGAGGTCATCTCCAGAGCCCTTACACTGTTAGTGTTTTGAAAGGTCATACATGTGTAGAAAGTTGCCCTGTAGTACGACCACACCCTTTGCCTACTCTGACTTGCAGTGCCAGCTTCCTTATAGACTCAGCTATCCACGTGTTCAGGCAGTCACAGGATCTGCAGGGCATTCTGCCTCTGGATAGCCTGAGGGAGGGCAGAATCTGGTCTTTCACTAGTTTGTCCAGCTGGGACTAACTGACAACTCTCAGTGTTTTTTGACATCTATCTCTATAGTTAATCTGTTGCTTAAATCTCCTTGCTTCTGGTATTGCCAAACATTTTCTTGTTAAAGATAGCACTTGCTCTTCTAAAGTAGCCATTGTCAGAGAAATAATCATGTGTGCAGAGAGTGTTTTGTCCTTTTGGTGTGTCTTTTTCTGTCTTGATAGGTTTGTGTACATCTGTGCACGTGTGCTGCTAGATGTCGTTCCAGGACCGTATCTCTACTTTATCGTGGTAGGCATCTCATTGAACCCAGAATTTGTTAATTCAGCTAGACTGACTGATCAGCAAGCTCCAGGGGTCCTCCCATCTCTCCCTCCCCAGATCTGGGATTACAGACACATGTCACTGAATTCAGCTTTTCTATGGGTGCTCGGGATCTGAGCTCAGATCTCATACTTCTGGTGCAAAGCACTTTACCTGCTGATTCATTTTTTAAGCCCCTCAGTTGGTATTTTTTTTCTTGAGCATGCTGTTAAGTACCCAGTGGCTACACAGTCCTTCACTGAGTGAGTGGGTTTAAGCCCCTCAGTTGGTATTTTTTTTTCTTGAGCATGCTGTTAAGTACCCAGTGGCTACACAGTCCTACACTGAGTGAGTGGTTGTGGTTGCTGAAGGAACTATTGATTGAGGCTTGCCAAGGGAGGGTATGGTGGCTTTGATGCGGATATACTCCAGGAAGAAATTCTGAACCGCCCCTGAAGCCTGGCAGGTCCTCACGATCTAGTCCCTGCCCATTGCTGTCTTGGGGGTTCTGTGGCTTCCTCGCCACTTTTCTTTGATTTCTGCAATGTTCTTATTCCAGCTTTCTGGACTAGGTCCTTGGTAGCATACCCCAAATGTTGACAGTCCTTTTCCCATGAGCCTTTACCAAAAAAACAGAAAGGAAAAGAAAAGCAGAAGAGGAGACCCGACTGGCTGGTGGATGAGCTGAACCTTCCTGATAACATCATTCTTTGGGTCTGGAAATAGGACCAGAACCAGAGAACGAAATGATGGGAAATAGAGCTTGGAAGGATGCGGATTACAGATGTGCAGGGTTGCATGTGAGGCAGGAGAGCCTGCCACTGTGGGGGAGGAAGATCAGCAGGTGTGAGTAAAAGGAAGTCCTCCCTCCGTACCCACGCTCTGGGGCAGGCCCTAAGCCCAGTGCTCTTGTGCTGGTATCAGCCTCTTCAGCGCATGTTGGGAGCACAGCTCCAGCAGATCTGTGAGGTCAGAGCCTGTGCTTCTCTGAACGGAGCCGGGTAAGGAAATGAGGCAGGTGCAGAGGTTCTGGCAGGGTCTTAGAGGAGAAGTAGATATATGGTACAGACTCTCCAGGCTGATCCCTCCTTAGTCTGTCACTGACTGAGTGGCCCAAGTCTAACAACCAGTCTTGGAATTGCTAAATGCTGTGTGGTTGCCCTGTCCAGAGCTATCTGCCCGTCTACTGAGGACATGTTGCACAATCCAGGCCAGTGTGCAGCCAAGCTCACAGAGGACAGGAGCAAGGGAGTGGGCACTGAGAGTGCCAGTCATGTACCCCTGTTCCTTTTCCATGTATCTGCGGGCCCTGGAATCGAGGACGTGTATAACCTCTCTCAGTTTGAAGCACTGAGCAAGGTGTGTGCAGTCACTAGGGAAGCAGATACATGCTTTCCCTTGGAAGTAATAGGATGCCTCCTGCCTTGCCTGGTGGGGTCAGCTGGCACAGTGAAGTCGTACTCTTTATTGCTGTTGTTTTAAAACAGTCAGTAAGATAGGGACAAGAAGATGTTCGGAGGCAAGAAAGTAGCCTGCTTCTGTACTGTCTTGGGCCTCACCACTAAGGAGATTGCTGGTCATAGGCTATGAGAAGCAGAGCCAGTACAGGAGGCTTGCCATGGTCTGTTCCATATGAGCCGGTGGGACGTTACTTCTTATGGCAGCTGTCCAGAACACTATTGTCTCTAGCCTATAGGCTATACTGTGATGCCTGAGTCAGTGTGGTCCTGTGAGAGATAGGTCCTGGCCTGGCAGAACCTTCATTCCATGTCTCCCGAGGAGCCCGCCTAACTGTCTGGCACCAAGTAATTGCCTTTATGGGAAACTAGTAGTGTTTGCTTTGGTTTCTGATATTTTTATATAGCAGAATGGACTGTGTATAGGCATACCAACCCTTTAAGTGGTACTGTAGCAGACAGAGGTGCCCTCAGTAGTTCTGGGGAGTTGTGCATGAGGCCCCAGGAGATCCTGCATGCACCTTTGGATCAAGGTCACAAGAAACAAAGGACATCCATCTCTGGTGTCACCAGAAGACACAGACTTGTAGAACTAGTTTGAACTTCTGGATTTATGTTCTGTTGTATCCTGAGCTGCTATGTGGGTGACTGGTCTGTAAAGGTCAAAGGATAAGAGGAAGGAGAATGGAGAAAGGAAGGAATAGGCAGGGTGGTCAGTCTCCTGGCCACAGGGTCTCAGAGTGATATGTGATATGTAGTCTAAGGATTCAGGAGGAACAATGTGGAATATGTTCCCAGATAAGAGAATCATTAAGGCTTTCTGTTTTCTTCTGATGTTTGTATTTACTTAATGTGAACATGTCCTTCGAACTTGGAGTATGCTTTACAGAACGGTTTAATAAACTCTGATTTGAAAGCGTTCATGCATGAGGTTGTGGCCCTCATGGCCTAGAGAGACATCCTCATCAGGGATGGAAGTGATGGTGTCTCTTCTGAAAGTCTTATGGATTGCTTTGATGAGAGCATGGTACCTGGTGTGCCGGGACAGATGTGTGCTCCTAGGACAGATGTGTGCTCCTAGGACAGATGTGTGCTCCTAGGACAGATGTGTGCTCCTAGGCTTTTGCCAGCCCTTGATCCACTATGTTTGTGTTATGGGTAGCGCTACTGAAAAACAAAACAAAACAAACAAACAAAAAGAACCACACATGCACAAACAAAATGACCAACAGGCCCAAAACAATGACTGTGACGAATCCAGGATTTGTTCATTGTCACCCAGCTCAGTAGGGTTTGGTAATGGGGGCCCTGCTAAGCAGTGTTCATCATGATGTATCTACAGATCTTTGCAGAAAACAAGATTATTGCCTTGCTTCTGGCCCAGGCAGGAAGCAGTAGTTATGTTACATGGAAACTACAGATTTTACTTTGGAGAGGGTACATCTTTAAGGGAAGGCTGGAAAATAATATTTGCGAGGAAGAAGAAATCAACATCAGAATGTTACATTTAAACATGGAAATATATATATATATACATATTTATAAAGTGGCATGAATGTAGAGAACAGAATAATAGAACTAGAACACATATACATGCTGGTGAGACACATACACACATAGATCACATATGTCTAGCGGTGTTGAGCATGGACTTGAGGGCCTCTTGCCTCCTAGGCTTTCCCTTGAGTCCTATAGAGAGTGATGTGGTAGGACAGCCTTCCAGTCCTCATTCCAGCTTTGCGGACAGAGCAAAGGACAATCGAAAGGTCCTCTCTTCCTAGCGTCTCTACCGTTAACAGAACTTGAGGTCTACATAGCATCACAGTGGCATGGGACTCACATGCAGCAATTGAGGGTGCTTGTGTACACCCTTGGCTCAGAGCATCAACTAAGATGTGCAATGCACTGGAGTTTAAGGTTTTCAGAGCTATTAGCAAGTGCAAGCTCATGGCTAGGAACCCTGGGCCCAGCAACAAATCTGGGATTTTCATCTGTTCAGCCCCTGCTTAAATCGTAAGAGATGTGCTTTAAATAGGGAAGCAGCAATGTCACTTAAAGGCACTCTCCTGGCCCTAAAGTAGGTCAGGGTTTTGTTGTAGTTTTAAGGAGATCACAGGTGAGTCACAGTAAATTCAGAGAGTCACGAATCTCATCAGAATTCAGGATATGTTTTGGTTTTACCACATAACACACTTTAAATCCTGACCAGTTCAGTTTCCCTCTGCCCTCACCCCACATCCTGGCCCCCACAGAGAGTACACAATATACTCTGTTGAAACTGGCTACCTAAGTGACTTGCCCCCAGTCCTGGCTGTGATAACCTGTCCTCTTGCTAGCTTAACTGGTAGAAAAAAAACAAGGCTTGAGACAAAGCCTGGGTTACCCCATCAATAGGCTCTTTCTTAACCTTGGCCATGTCATGCAGAAAGGTTTTTTTTTTTTTAATTTTATTGAGAATAAGAAAAAAAAGTTTCCGCCTCCTCCCAGCCTCCCATTTCCCTCCCCCTCCCCCACTCTTCTCCCCCTCCCCCCTCCCTTCTCCCCCTCCCCCCACTCCTCCTCTCCCCCTCCCTCTCCTATCCAAAGAGCAGTCATGGTTCCCTGCCCTGTGGAAAGTCCAAGGTCCTCCCCCCTCCCTCCATGTCTAGGAAGGTGAACATCCAAACTGGCTAGGCTCCCACCAAGCCAGAACATGAAGTAGGATCAAAACCCCTTGCTATTGACCTTGGCTTCTCATCAGTCCTCATTGTTCACCATGATCAGAGAGTCTGGTTTTATCCCATGCTGTTCCCGTCACAGTCCAGCTGGCTTTGGTGAGCTCCCAATAGATCAGCCCCACTGTCTCAGTGGGTGGGTGCACCCCCCGTGGTCCTGACATCCTTGCTCTTGTTTTCCCTCCATCTGCTTCTCATTGGGACCTTGGGAGCTCAGTCCAGTGCTCCAGTGTGGGTCTCTGTCTCTATCTCCATCCATCACCAGATGAAGGTTCTATGGTGATATGAAAGATATTCGTCAGTAATGCTATAGGATAGGGTCAGTTCAGGTTCCTTGGTTTTTTTTTTTTTTTTTTTTTTTTGTGGCCTGCCTATGCTCCAATGAATGTTCATCCATTGAATATGCCTATCATCTTCACCTAGTTCAAGACACAGAACTTGCATCAACCGTGGGGTACACCACCAACTTTTCCAGTGCCACCACCAGCTAGCCACTGTCCCTTTCTGACTACAGTGACTTGGCTTACTTTTTTACTCCTTTGTACAAGGGGCTCTATGATATGTAAGTTTTTCCATCCAGTACCTGTCGCCCAGGGCTGTAGGGGGGCTTGTACACGCCCTTGTGTGTAGCTGTAGATAATTAGTCTTCAGTGGTATATGAGAATCCAGTGTGCACTGGGTTGTGGGGTAGCTTCCACTCTGTACTCTCATGAAGCCTAGATCATGTTTTGGGTGAACGTCTGGGCACACTGTTGGATGCAGGAGCAGGAGTCATACTTATACTTATCTTCAACAGGACATTATGTAGCTCATCAGGAATTCTCTTTCCAATAGGTAAAAGGAAGGATAAGGTTTTCCAAGCAGCACAAATCAGGTTAAGGTGGCTATGGTGTGCATTGGAGTTGACATTGTATCAAGCAGGAATCCAAAGACACTTTAGTAAGCAGTTATTCCTGGAGATCTGAGGGAAGAGGATTGAGTATATGGAGGTTCACCTTTGTCAGGACATTTTGTTCCAATGCCTGTTTGTATAGCTCTCATCTTTCCTGGGCTCTATGTCTTCCAGCAGAGTAAGCTAACTCAAGCAGATACAGGGAGTCCATAGTGTGGGCAGGCAGAATGGAACTATTGAAGTGCCACTATGCAATTGCCATTTATGATCTAGAAGCCTTGCTGTGCACTAAGAAATCTCAGGGAAGCTTCTAGAAGCTAAGTTCACTAGTTCAGGGCTGCATGTCTGAGGCAACCTCAAATTTGTCCAGGCTGAACCTTCCATTAGGATCACTTCTCATACTCTAAGGCAGGCTAGAGCAAAGGCAACAGTACCCTACTGTATAGATGGTGAAGTGGAGATCCAAGGGACCTTAACCCGGGGCTTTACATGAGTAAGAAGAGGACTGGGCTCAGCCTAGGTCTGTTGACTGCAAACCTGGTGTAGTTGTGCTAGCCCACAACCTCTTTCTCTTTGTACATAGCACATGACTGAAGGTAGAGATTTTTATGTCATATGTCCTAGGTCTGCCTAAGCAACAGGTCAGCTGGTATTTCTCTGGGTCTGCTTTGCTATATCCATACTGCACAGGTAACAGCATTCTTTCGCAACAAAGCATAACTGTCGGGCAGCCTTATCAATGCCAAACCAAACTTAGACCCGAGGATAGGGATGGGGAACAAACGGCTTGGCTTTAAGAACTGGTTCTTATGGGACTTGGGGGATTGATGTGGAGGGATAGGAGGGAGGGGGCTTCTGCCAAGGTAATGTGGTCCCTGAAATGACTGTGTTGCTACTGGAGGTAGCAATGACCAAGTTCGGCTCTGCAAAGTCCTTCAGTAGAGCAGCTGCTACCATACATACTTTAATTTTGAAGAACAATTTGATATTATATAATCATAATGTTCATGTAGTGGACTTTTTAAATAGTAGCTGTGATATTTTAGTTAAAGTTCCAGTTTTTGCTTTTATGTATTAATTATTATGGCCCTGTATTTGAAGACTCTCATCTTCTTTGAGTTGACTTTTCACCTTTGTCTGGTATTGTGCATAGAACTGCTTTCTTAATTTCTTCATCAAATAGTTCATTGTTAGCATCCAGAAAGGCTACTCTTTTTTTGTATGTTGATAACCCGAAACGTCACTGAATTTTTTGGTCTGCTCTAAGTTCCTTTTTCTCTTTCTTCAAAATTTTTATGCATAAGATTATACTATTAAATAGAGATAATTTCACTTTTCTTACTGGATTATACTATTAAACGATAATTTTATCATTTCTTATTGAATATTTTTTATTTCTGTTGTTCACTGCTCTGGCTAGGAAGAAAGTAATATGAGAGAAACTTAACAAAAGAGGTGAAAAATCTTTACACTATAAACTAAAATCTTGATGACATTGATTGAAAAAAGTTATAAACAGATATAATAATATCCCTTGTTCATGCTTTGGAAGAATAATTATATAATTATAAAAGACTTTCAAAGATATCTTACTACTTAAAGCAGTCTACAGATTCAGTGATATTCCTATCATATTCCAAAGTCAAATTTCACAAAATTAAAAAAAAAACTAAAATACATATGGAACAACAGATGTTCCTGAATACTTTAATCAAAAAAAAAAGATGCCGATCAGTGAGAAAGTAGAATGTCAGGTTGCAGGAGTTAGTCTTGGTGACCTTGTGCCTAATGGTGTATATGTAATTGTTAAAAAAAATCTATGTTTGGTATTTGAATAATGAGCAATAAACCAGTGAAGAGATGGCTGCTAGCTTGTTTCTACAGTGTATACAAAATGACGAAATATCACATTCTGTCCCATAAATAAAGACTTGCCAATTTAAGAATATCAGAAGATTGTTTCCAGGTACGTTCCTTCCTTTTTAAGATGTGCCTTCTTGATCTGTGCACTTGTCCCTTTGTCAGCAGCACAGTCTTGGTCACTGACGTGAAATGAGAAGCCTTAATAACATGCGTCATGATTTCTCTTTGTTTTTTATCAACACTATTTTAGATGATTTCCTTTCTTTTGATTTTTCATAATCATTTTAGACTCAGCTTGTCTATGTGTACAGAAACATCTTTTGGGGGATTTTGGTAGAAATTTGAAGGGGATTAACACCGTTAGGTTTTTGAGCCTTTTTGTTTTTAATTATTTTTACAGCTACATCCACCACCACTAGCATAGTATGCTTCTCCACTGACCTACATCCTCCTTTATTTCTCTTGTCATTCTTTTGTAATTTACAAGTCTAATTCATGCCTTACTCAACTCGAACCTAAGCTTCTCATTTTACTTTGATGGAACCACAGTTTATCTTGTACTTTGTGACTTGAATGAGTTTTGTTAGTTTGTAAAGATTTTTCTGTAGATGATGTAGAATTTTCTACATAGCTTATGTGGTCTGTAGGTAGAGAAAACTTCCCTTCTCTCACAGTCTGTGTGCTTTTTATTTCTGTTGCATGCCTTGTTATCTGGCTGAACTTGACTGCTTAGCTGACTAGTGCCTCTGAGCATGGCCGTCCTTTGCAGAGCGTTGGTCCCAATGGCAGAATGCTCTCTTGGGGGCTATAAACTAACGGTGTTAGAGAGGTCTTTTAATGCATGCCTTTAATCATTTTGAGAAAAGTCTTTCTATTTAGTTTTCTGGGAGTTTTCTAATGAGTATGTGTTGGATCTTGCCAAGTGGTTTTTCTAAAGTAGTTGATATGATCTAGTAGATCTTATGTGTAGCCTGGTAATACAGTAGATGATATTGCTTGGCTTTCTTAACATCAGATTAGCCATGTGTCCTGGCACATACATGTTTTATATATTATTTGCTTCTTAGGAATGTTCCTATATCTTTTCTGATTTGATTGGTTGATATTATGGTAATACTTGCTTCAGAAAATAATTTGCTAAACTCGTTTTCTTTCTTTTTTCTTTTCTCTTTTTTTCCTCTTTCCTTCCTTCCCTCCCTCCCTCCCTCCCTCCCTCCCTCCCTCCTTCCTTCCTTCCTTCCTTCCTTCCTTCCTTCCTTCCTTCCTTCAGCCCTCCCTCCCTCTCTTTCTCCTTTCTTTCTTTCTTTCTTTCTTTCTTTCTTTCTTTCTTTCTGTTTTTCGAGACAGGGTTTCTCTGTAGTTTCGGAACCTGTCCTGGAACTAGCTCTTGTAGACCAGGCTGGCCACGAACTCATAGAGATCCTCTGCCTCCCGAGTGCTGGGATTAAAGGCGTGTGCCCCCCACCAACCAGCACCAAACTCTTTTTCTTAGAAAGGGCTTTTGTGAAAGGAATCATGAGTAAAAATCTACACTGAATTTTTAAATTTTTCTCATGAAAAGTACAAATGCAGTGAAAAGAAAATATTTCAAAAGTAATGAAAAAATGACTAAGTTTAACAAATACTAAGGATGAGTAACCCTCTCTTATTTATAGTCTCACTTCTGAGGTCGCTCTTACCCGCAGACAACTGCAATAAAAACAAAAAAAGTTGAGTGGAAAAATCCAGAAGTTAACAGTTCATGTCCTAAATAACTTACTTTATTTATATCACCTATTTCACTGTACTGCTGTTGTTAACCCCCTAACATACCTAATGCGTAAGTTAACTTTTATTGTATCACAGGTATATATGAATAAAAACTCACAAGTTATTCAGGATTCTTTATTATCCATTTAAGACACCTGCTTGGACTTGGGAAGTTATCCTCTGTTTACCAGGCAGGCCAGTCTACTACCATTTATATCCTCAAATGTTCTGGTCCAGAGAATTATGATACAACATGTCCACATATTACAATTATAATGCATAATGCTGCATTCGAACATTTTTACTTTTAGAATTCCGTGTATGCGTATAAGACATCTTCATCAAACCCATCCCCTTTCCCTCCCCAACATGAAGCCCTCTCTTGTCCCCATCCCTACTCTTCCTTCCCAACTCACGCGCTCTTTTGCTTTTAAACCTACTGAGTTACTTAGTGATCGCTAGATGTGCATAGGTGTAAGATACTTTGAAATGTTCAAATCTGATTAGAAGGAGCCTTTACAATCGGGCCATTTAGAAATGTTAGCACTAGGTATCACTGTTGGAGCTCACTAGAGATCTGTGTCTTGATCAGATAATTACAAGACAGTTCTGTGTTTCAGACAAGAAGCAACTTTCTTCTTCGGGGGTGTGATCTCAGAGTAAGCTTTAAATATGAAGCCGGTCACCATCACTCACATGTGCATGTAAAAAGTATCTAAATGTAGGTCCCTAAAGTAAGGTGGTCGGAAGAACAAGGGTGGAGATTAATAATAATAATAACAACAACAACAATAATAACAACAACAACAACATCAACAACAACTAAAAAGCAGTAGCACAGTACTTGTATTACATGTGAGTACCAGCACAGTCCTGGCTGCCTGCAGCAGCCTGTTCACAGGTGAGGGATCGCTGCTTCTGCGGCTTTGCCTTTCACTGTGGAGACTGGCAGAAATGGGATTTTAGGAAGGTTGAACCAGTGTGCTTCCTTTAGAGTTACCTAAAATGAAAAAAAATGCTAATGTGGCTTGCCTTGCTAATGTGGATTTCAGTTAAATAAAGAATGATATTTCTAGAATAGCATTGCCCCAAATGCTTCACACGACACACACTAGGGCATTTATCGCTCATCTAAAATTCAAGATGACGGGGAATTCAGTGTTTTGTTTAGCAACCTGCCTGCTGTCTGTACATGCTTTTCTGTCTCTTGCTTGTTTCCACTGAAGGTAAAAACAAATGGGGTTGTAGAACAGTCCACATTCTGTTGCATTGGTTTTTGTGAAACAAGGTCTCACCATGGAGCCCAGGTTGGCCTTGAACTTGTCATCCTCCCTACCCGGCTTAGCAGTTGCTTTATTTAGCAAAGTTAGATAGCAGCTGTTGTTGCTGCACAGGTGAATCTGAGGGCAGACCATGTGAAATGTCTGGAGTTTCTTCTTGTATTTTTTTTTTTAATTTTTGCTTTTGTTTTCTTTCTGTGACTGGTATCTATGGCAAGATATGTAGCCTGTGGTGGGGCCACAGTTATCCCAGTGCTGCTCTTGGGGGTCACAGCTGTCCTGGTGATGCTCAGTGTCAGAACTGGCCTGAGCTTCTGTGCCCTGTGCCATCATTGCTCTTCACACTTCACGTTCACAGTGACGTCACTTCGTTTGCTTTGCCACCGTCTAATTATTCAGAAAGGTTCTTACTCAGCCACACGTCCTCCCTTAGTCCTATTTGCATTTACTCCTTTAAGGTGGTCCCTAAATTAGTGTCTGTACATCACAGATAACATTTTACCTTCTTTCTGGGTCAGCTGGGTTAGACCTAAAAGTAGATACAGAGTATGCCACCGCTGTAAGCATTGCCCTGACAGCAGCATGCATAGTGCTTGGATTCCATGATGGATCTAAAGATCACAAGCAAGTTGAACCTCCATGTTAACACCTAAGGTCCCAGGAGGAGGTGGTCTAGCCTGGGAATGCTGTGAGTATCCAGCCTGCTTTCTTTCTTTACATCAGCATGGACCTCCAGAGCCCCCATGGCCTTCTCTTTTACTTCCTCTATTCCGAGAAGCTGACAGACCCACATGTGAAATTGGACTCTACTGCTGGGAACATGTTTCTAGGGAAGTCCATGCCTACAGCTCCTCCTTGTATTTGTGGCTAGGATTAAGGTGTCTGGAGCCAACTAGAATCACAGTTTTGCCAGGAGAGTTTCTGAAGGTTCACCCCTTTTAGCGCCAAGATCTCTCTAATGTAAGGTCAGAAAACAAGTGTAGGGAGTTTACGACTATCTAACATGAAAGGTCTCCCTTGTGTAACATGTGAAGGCCCCAAGGATGTGGAGTTCAGGGTAGAGATAGGTTTGGGTGAACACCCTAAGAATCAAATAATCTATTTCTTGGACCATCTTCTTCATCCTTCGAAACTGCACCTGCTTTTCCCAAGTGGGATTGTGACTGAACAAACCCGTGTATGGTTTCCTATTATTCCCCACATATGCTTTACAATATAGAGTAAAACATTTTTTTTTGGGCTGGGCTTCTTCACTCAGAATGTGGACGGGGGAAACTTGATTCTTGTCAATCTCTCTGGAATTCTGAGGATATTCAAATTTATTCTGACTCTTAAAGTATTTGTGAATTGTATGTACCTCATTTTTATATTGACCTAAATAAATGTTATTGGTTAGGCTACACAAACACATATTTTCTAGGAACTGGATTTTGAGAATTTAGAGTGGGTATTTTCCTGATTTGCTGACGCAGTGGTAAGGGGAAAACCAACATTGTGCTGTTACAGTAAGAGGGGAACATCCAACTCTGTCACCTTGACCAAGAACATCTCTGCAGCCCTCACAGATAGGTCTAGATTGTTCCAAGAGAAAATGGTTGTTTGTAAACATTCTCTGTTTCCTTTCCTCCTTCTTTTAAAAGTACCAAGAATGTTACCTTTCAACCATTGAGAAGAGTACATAAAACCTAAATGCTGGTGAGGATGTGAAACTGGAAGGTTCGATACTGTTTTGGGGGTTTGGAATGGTGTTGCTACCAGAGGAAACTTCATGGTGGCTCTCTAGAAAATTAAACATATCATTGCAGTATCAGTCAAGACGTCCACCATTGGGATGAGCCTAATTGGGAATAGACTCAAAGGGACATTTGCATAGCAAGGCTCAGAGCAGCAGCACTCCTGTCACTAAGGGTCCCGCAGTGGACGAAGGGGTAGATACAGGTTCTACAGGCATATGATGACTGTCAGTCAGACTTAAGCAGGAAGGGAATTCTGACACACACTGCAGTGCTGATAAGCTAACCTTCAGGATATCATGATAGATGAAGTAAGCCAGTAAAAATTAATTAATTAATTAATTAAAAATTTTAAAAAAGACAAATAAATGATGTGCTTTGTAGAGTCCTAAATCAAAGATGCAGAAAGTCAAATGGAGGTCACAGTGATAGGGATGGGGTGTTAGTGTCTAAGGCAGATAGAGTTTCAGTTTGCAGTGATGAAGAAATGGATGGATGGTGGTGACTGGCTGTATAAGATGGTAAAATTTATAATGGTTGTGTCCATTTTATTTTAGTATCAAAGGTATGTAGCTGTTGGGAGATAGAGGAGCCACTCATATCTTTCTGGATTCAAATTCTGTTTACTCTATAGATAGCATGTGATGCCCTCAAACACCTGAGGTTCTCTCTGCTTTCAGGTTACTGTACCTGAAGACTTCATAGATTTTGTTTTTCCATCTCTTAGTATGTCTGGAAGGGTCTGAGTAGAGGGATCGATACTGAAACTACCTCCTGGAGGGAGGGGAATTCACCCAACATTGCCTGCCAGCCCATCTATCTCTTCACTCCCTCCCCCTCTCCCAAATGAACTTAAAACACTGAGATCAGTCTTGAGAAATACCCATCCCTAAATGTCTATATTCATATTTAGATATAGACACCACAGTAGGAAGCCCCTTCATGTCTAAGGTATCTCCCAAGTCACCACCTCACTAATTTCTCGTCACAGCCTGATTTATTCTGGAGCTTCATATGGAGGAACTTGGCAGCCGGCACACATCCTCCTTTCACCTCGTGTTTCTGCTATCTGCTGTGCTATTGCTGGACCATCACATGTTCTTCTCATCGCTAACTGAATCCCATTGTCTCGCTGTGCCAGTGTGCTGTTGGATTCTTGGGCTGTTCCCAATTTGGAGCTCTTGTGAATAAGTCTGCTGTGAACATCCTTTTGCAAGGTTTTATGTGGACAGATGCTTTGGATTCTCCTGAGTTAATATCTAGGAAGGAAATAATTGAATCATGAGTCAGTTTATAGGAGACGGGTAGAGAGTTTCACATTCCTGCCCACAAAGTATGGAGTAGCTAGTCACTGTGTATTCCTCCAAGCCTTTGCTATTGACAGCCTTGTGTCTTCAAGGCACTCCAGTAGATATGTGATAATTCGATGTAATTTTAATATGCATCGAAAGTTCACAGAATCTTCCTTTGTGAATAACATCCAGCTCTTCTACCCATTTTTACTAGGTTACTTTTATATTCTTGATTTATAGTTATACCTTTGGATGAACACCCTTTAAATTTATACAAAATTAATCTCTTATTTTAAAGATATTATTACTATTATTTATTTATGTGTCTTAAGAAACTTTTGCATGCTCTAAGCCATATATATACAATCTCCTTTTATGTTAATATTTTTATAATTAAACTTTTATATTGTAGTTTATGGTTCATCTTATGTATAGTGTGAGGGAGGGCTCAGGGTATTTTTTTTCTTATTCATTTATTTGGATGATAGGTTATAGGAATGCCTGTTGAAAATGGAGCGGTCAGCAAAGTGAGGGGCTGTTTCTGGGCTCTTCACTCTGATAACCAACCACTTTATCTGCAGCTCTGACAAACTACATTTCCTGATGACTACACCTTTCTTGTAGTATCCACAAAATCTTGGCCCCTGTGTTGCTGTGGCTTTGCTCCCATGTGATGGGGAGGAAATGCTAATACTCTTTGCTCTTACTCATGCCCCTCATACATAAACAGCAATGATGTCACCAGTGGGTCTGGGTGACAAGGTGCGTTCTGACGGTGATGTAAACCAGTGCACCCATAGGAGGTCTTCAGTGAACGTTTCTCTCTTGCTTTATTCCGGCACTGCTATAGTGTGGTGCGAGACAGCGCAGGAACCGGATGAAACAATTTCAATTAAGATCTTTAAGTCAGTAACAGAAAAAAAAGACATGGCTGCCATCTACTCAGTTCTATTGGTAACCTTGGCTATTATATTTTCAACATTCTTTAATCTTTTAAAGATTACCTATCTGAGCTTCTGTATTCACATATGCAAAATGAAGAGAATACTGTTCAAGGCCATTGTCAGAAGCAGATGTAAGCACTTTGTGGAATCCAAACTACTGAGACAACACACATGGCCCCTTTGACTTATCTCTGTGTTGGCATTTGGGTACTCAGAAAATGAATACGTATTTCTTTTCCCATTGATGTATGACTCACTCACCTGTGAGATCTCACATCAGCGATTTACGATTGATGAACAGAGCATTTGAAATAATTTATTAAAAGTGTTTACAGACTTAAAGAGCCAGATCTTTCCCTCTCAAAGCTTCTGATTTTAGGGAGAATTGCTACAAGTAGCAATTCCAGAATAGTAACTGTGGAGTGCAGGTGGCATATGGAGTGAGCAAACAGCAGTAGGTGGCAAGTGATGACATAGAGGACTCTTTGGAGTGTCCTGGCTGTGGGTAGTATACGTGGGTCTCAGGTCATAGACATAAGTGTTGAGAGATAGCCTCTTGCCTTTTGAGGAGGTCGGCTTAGGTTTTCAGTTCCACTCAGCCTGTGGCACAGTCTCTTATGCTAGAGTAGGATCTTGAGAACTGAGAGAGATTTTGTTCGCAGGGATAATGGCCAGAGTCCACACAGATGGACTCTGCAGTGTCCATGTTTCATGTTTGCGCACCTGACAAATACTGGGAGCACTTGGCATCTTTACAGTAATAACCCACATCTACTAGCCTATCATGTCACGACAGTTTCTATGCCCTGGAACTACTATCCTGTAGTAAGTTGATAAAATTAAGATAGAAATGAATGAAGCCTTCTTTCATCTGAGGAATAAAGTATGGGTAGCCCTACCCACCCAAAACTTGGCCCTTACGTGTCATAGTGCTGGGACACACTTGAGGAGAATGTATTGGAGGTATAAGAAATTACAGTGTATCAACTGGTCCTGCCCCAAGGGTGGTATCACTCTCAAGGAGATTTGCCTTGACTTCTGTAATCTTCCACTCCCATCTCACAGTGTGTGATGTCTCTTCACCATCCTCAACCCTCTGGGAGTCTCTGGGAGTCTTCATCTGATTAGTCAGTGAAATGATTTATTTCTTTAAGAGAGATTCATTGGGCAGGCACTGTAGATTGGGGTTATCAAGTACTTGAGTGAATGAGCCCCTTTTCCCTGCCAGGACAGAGTTAGCTAGCTTAATGTCATTAGGTGTTCAGAGACAACGAAGTAGTGGCTAGGCTGTCTCCCATTAATCACCATCTGGCTCCTGACTTAGGGACCTGCCCAAGAAGAAACAGGAAATGGACATATGGGCCTGTCAGTAATTCATTGCTGCACATGGTAATAGGAGCCTTGTTACTAACCACCCCGATATTTAAGAGCCCAAACAGAAGGAGACAGGTTCCCAGGTCAAAGCAAAGTAAAGCAGTCAGGGAGAAAATATTTCAGACAGATTTGAATCAGGATCGTAAGCTTTCTCCTTGCTTCTTCAAGTCATTCCATATTATCCTCCCATGAAGTGTAGATTCCACTCCAAGGTGACTAAGGACTACTACATAATTAGCATGCACAGAAAGCAGAACATGAAAAAGAAAATGAAAAAACATAAGCAAAAGACCAAAAGGAAATGGAAGATTCAGAGACCAATGCAACAATTCAGAAAAGTAAATTCCTATCCTCTCAAAGAACATATTAGCAGAGGTATTTCTAAAGCACAACTGAGTACCAAAGACTTAGAGAATTCAGAGAAACAAGAAAATAAGGCTACCACTGTCAGACTTAAGGTGGTGAAGACAGGAAACAGTAAAATGACCCTGACTGAGAACTAACTGGGAAACCACAGACTAGGATCTTCTTGGAGAGTTGATGCCATGTGTGACTTGAAGACATTGTACATGGGAACAAAGGGAAGAGTTTAGAAAAGTGGGAGGAAATTGATTTAACTATGTAATATAAGGAAACCACATCAGTGTGCATGCCAGACCTGACTGCCATTCAAAGAAATGATGACCTTTAGGTAAGCTTGCAGAGTGCTCAGGGCTGACCAGTGATTCCGGGTGATTTCCCCCTTTGTCCTGGGGCTCTTCAACTATCACCCAGGCACAAACAGAGGCAGTGGGATCAGGCTGGGTCGGCCTGTATCCACCAACATGATCCCAGGACACAGGAAGTAGATTCTAACAGATTTTGAATGAGACATGATTTGGGGAGGGGTAATTTATCTAGTGAAATTACCCTAGTATTAAGAAACGGCTGAGAGAACATTCACAGACATGCTATTAATCGGGGACCTGAGCTTCTGTGAGTCTTTTTGAGTAAACGTTTGGGATAAAACTGTTGGATGTCCAAATCTAACTCAACCAGGATTCAAGGAGCCAAAGTACAGAGTGTGGCATTGTTGGGTGGTAATGAACCTTGGGCATGTTTAACGTAAGACTAAGACCTGCCAGTCGGAGTTACGTGGCAGCTCACAATATAAATGGCGTTAGCCTTGCACATCATAGTATACCTTAGGAAAGCCTTGATGGGAAAGTAGAAGGAACACATAAGGTATGGTCGTCCCTCTATAGCTATAGGCTCTGCATCCCATTGAGCCCACCAGCCTCAGATCTAGACTTCAAATGTTGCTTTTGAACATGTGCACACCTCCTTCTGGTCATGTTTTCTAATCAGTGCAGTATAACTACTATTGAGGTTGCCTGGGGATGAATCAGAACACCCAAGACCATGTGCTAGGTTTTCTATAAATGCTTGGTCTTTTTATGTCGGAACTGGAGTATCTACAAATCCTGTGTCTATAGGAGGTCCTGGAGCCAGTCACTCGAGGGCATCAAAGATATATGTATATGTATATATGTATATCTATCTATACATAGACATACATACATACACACACACATATAGTCCTTACATTTCTTAAGAAGCAAAAGAGCTAATGGTCTCTGCTGAGAGTGGTCACTTTAATAACGAGGCCTCTACTTTAAGGTTTTCACAGCATTCTTGTTACCTTTAGTGTTGAAGCAAGCTATCTCAGGGAAGGGAGTGTTTCCCTGAATGAACTTCCGTGATCTTTCTGTTTTATTGTCACATTCTTTCTTCCATTACCCTTGTAGGAAAGTGGGCAGTGTGCTAGAGGTGTGGAGAATACCTGCTGAGCTGGCACTTGTGAGCGGAACATCATGGCAATGTTGCTATGGTGATTTATCAGGTGAACTCACCACTTCACTCAGAAAGGCCTCTCTGAAGCGTTGCATGGAGAAGGCTTGAATGCTGAGTTGAAGCCAGCGTGGCTAAGGAAATATGGTTCCTGATCCTGAACAAAGAATTGTGTTCTAGAAACAGAACACAGTATACCACCCACAACATGCCCAGACCGCTGAGTTTTCCCTGTTTGCTTATCTTTTATTGGGTGGTCTCTCCACTGGGTCATCCTGTCCCATACTACACCCTTCAGGGCTTGAACTGTATCTTGGAGCTTTTTGGTATGGCTTTGGTTTTTCCCTTCTCACCAGCGTTTAGAATTATCTGGGAGGTGATCAATGAATGGATAAGGTGAATGGATGAACGAATCAGTAAATGAGCGACAAAGGGGAGGGTGGCAGTGATGGGAGGGAGACAGGAAGAGAGAGGAAAGAAGAGAAAAGAACTTTAAAGATGTAAAGTTAATGGCGTAGTAGAATGTCTCCCAGGAAATATTTTTATTTTAAATGTAATATTTTTAGCATAGACTGACTTTTGGAACCGTTATGAAACCCACATTTTATAGTGTAGGATCTGCCAGGCAGTTTGGTATTCTGGCATCTTCTGATAAACCACATAAGTCGTTCTCAAAGATTTCTTCAGATACAAGTGCAGACAGAGACATAAAATTCACAGCCAACACCTTAGTCTGTATTGATTTGAAAAGAAAATAATTTGAAAGTCTACCCTGAAGGTTGCGGAAGTGACATCCATGACCCGGGTCTTAAGCGAAATACTCTTGTCACCTCTACTCCTGTCTTCATTGCTGTGAGGGTGGCTATGTCAAGGACATGGCAATGCCTGGGAGCAGGGTTATGAGTAATTGAAGTATCTTTTTGATGGCAAGATGGTGCGTGTTGACAGTCACATATATAGATCTGTTATTCCGTACAAAGTTCCTCCGCTTTCCTGGGTTGTGTGAAGAATCTTGCTGTCTATATTTGCCCCTGTAGCTGGGACAGACCCCTTCCCAGAAGCCCAGCCCAGGAATATTTCTTGGTGATTGTGGTCAGGGTCCTGCTTATGTTCAAAAGAGGTTCCCATGGTATTGTCCAGAATGAAGGCTCAAAGAGACTGATGATAGTTTGCAATACGTTGCCAGTGCATCTTTTGAGTGTTGATTTAAACTTCAGGATTCATGCCCTGCTGTCCAAGGTTTTGTTGTTTTGTTTGTTTGTTCGTTTTATCCCCTTATGTTTTCTGAAAAGGGTACATTAGATCTTAGACATTTTTTATATAGGAGAATTTTAGGATTGAAGTGGTTTTTTTCACAGGGCTTGGGGGTCAGTTATTATCTATGAAAATTTTGATGTTCCTGAGGGTAAACATTCCTACTCTCTGCTTTAGTTTGAAATTGTACAGAGATATTTTCTGGAACCTGACCACAGTGTGCTTCTAGTGTTTGCCAATTTGGTCCCCACAAGCCTGCTGGGGTTTTAAGTGACGTCACCACAGGCCATAGGAAGTCCCCATCATTGACAATCGGAGTGGTCAATTTAAGGAAATGTTTCTGTGGATCTCAACAAATAAAGAGACACGGGTCTGGATTTGTGATGCTCCTTCTCAGTGAATGGGAACATAGGGTGTCCAGGGAGCGCCAGCCTGTACTCATCCAGCAGCAACGGCAACACCTCATGCCTAGACCATCTTGGAGCCTCTCCTATCTCACTTTCTGTGGTTTTATTTTGGGTGCATCTTTGTGACCATGCTTTGTGAAGCATGAGACCAGGCTTCCGTTGGTGACCAGTAGGAGATGGATGGAGAAGGGACTCACACTGTGGGGACTGAAGAAAGCCAGGAGATGAGAAATTCAGAATAGATGAACCCCAACAGAGGCCTGCTGTGGGAACCCAGACCAGTGCACCCCATGCGGCTTGGATCTCATTGTATTATTTCCCTGCTGTTTGAGCCTTCCTGAGTTTCCTCATGCAACCTGCCTTGGCTGTTTCACTTTACACATACTCAAATGACAACAAAAAAGAAAATAGTGGACCACCACATCTATTGGACTCTTGCTACAAATGTCACCTTTGAAGCAGTGAAAGACAACCCACAGACCAGGAGAGAATATCAGCAAGTTCTATCTGGTGAGAGCCCTGCACCCAGTATATGTAGTTAAAATATCTTATACTTCAGCTATTTAAAAAGCCAAATAAAAATTAAGAAAAGTACTTGAATAGGCATTTCTGCAAGGAAGACACAATGTCCCATGGGCACACAAAAATGCAGAGTATTATCGGTCACCAGGGACTTGTGAAATCAAAATCACAATGCTGTACCACTTCTCACCCAGTAGGATAGCTGTAATGAAAAAGACAAGTGTTCGCAGAGAACTCAGAGCTGCCCTGCATTGCCTATGAGAATCGAAATGCTGCACCTCTGTGGAAGCAGCTGGATAGTTCCTAAAAAACAAACAGAATTTCCATCTGACCCAGCACTTTTATGTCCAGGTACATGCGGAAGAAATGCAAGAGCACATGGCCACAGAAAGCTTTATCCTGAGTGTGCATTATGTGCTAATAACGCGCAGATGGATCCAGTCCAAATGTCTACCCACCAGTGCCTGGATAATTAGAATTTAATGTACACGGCACCTCGTGTTCTGTGATATATAATGACATATTACTGAGGAAATGAAGTACTGATAAGTGTTGGCCCTTGAAAACATGCTATGTGAAGTTGTCCAGCTACAAAAGATTTTACACTGTGTGATCCTATTTACATGAGAAAATGGCACATTTATAGAGTCATAAGACACGTTAGTAACTGCCTAGGCTGAGAAGCCTCGGAGGGATGGCCAGTGGCTGAGGAGCACAAGGTATCTTCGGGGTGGCAGAAATGTTCTTAATTTAGAGTGTTCTTATAGTTATATGACTCTGTGATTATGATAAAATCCTATGAACTATTTATATATTAAACTGATAAATAGTCTGCTTAGGTATAGTATATCATAATAAAGCTGATTAATAAATAAAACTAATTTTCTGAACTCAGACACCAAATTCAAAGACAGACTTGCCCGTCTTATATGGCTGAGTCCCTGGCTGGGCAAGGGGACAGAGACTGCAAAGAAGAGCTATGTGTGTGTCTGAAGACAACAAATGCTGTTTTCCTTAGCCCTGACTGAAGGGTGGTTAGTATTAAAATGAGGAGATGAATTCCAATCATTCAACACAGTGCTTGGCATGCTGCACAGATCAACTCCAATGGCTCCATCAATGTCACTGTGCCCTGGAAGAATTGTAGGTACAAATTAAAGCTTGGGAAATAGTCAATGAAGAACACTGCCTAAAGAAACCCCGAGAACAATATATGGATGAAAACACTGAGTTACGGCTTGCCATTTTAAGGGAAAGATTAGGTATTTAATTCCTGATGTGAGATACTGTGCTACTTTGCTTTTTTTTTTTTTTTTTTGTCATCTTGACACAGAATAAAGTCATCCTGGGGAGAGGGCCTCAGCTAAGAAGATGCCGCCACCAGACTGGCATGCAGGACATCTAGGACAGTCTTGCTCTAGCCCACTGTGAGCAGTGCCACCCCTGGGCAGGTGGTCTTCAGTCTATAAAAAAAAAGCAAGCTGAGTGGACCTTGGGGAGCAGGTTGGTAAGCAGTGTCCCTCCATAGCCTCTGTTCCAGCTTTCTGCCTTCGCATCGTGGTGGAATATACATGGTGAAATGAAATACACCCTTTCCTCCCGAAACTGTATATGGGGGCAGTGCTTGTCACAGCAGTAGAAAGCAGCAGGCACTTCTCTTCTTAAACCCATAGTGCTTCTCACCTACACGTGGAGATGGCCTCGTCTGCTCTTGGCAGTGATGTGTCGCCCCCCTTGTCTGCTGCTCTGAGGATTTACTGATTTCTGTCTGATTTTTATTATCGTTAATTTCCGCTGTTTTTGCCTGTGATGTAAGATACTAGGCATCATGGAGGTCAAGCAGCTCTCAGACTCCCACATGAGGCACTGGCCACCTCTGCCTTCTCCTTATTAGCATGCAGGCAAGACCCATGACCTCACCTATAGGGATAAGGCAACTAACTACCCTCTGTTTAGAAACAGAGAAGCTACACATGCTCAACAGGACTACATGGTGTCCTTTGCCAGAAGAGAGTCATAATTTCCTTTATAAATAAAAGTAGAATAAACTGGTAGAAATTTTCCTAACGTGAGCTCTCTGCCAACGCAAAAAATCCCAATCAAGTCAAATCACAACAAGCCAAATTAAAAAATATCCAGGTTTAATGGGATTCCTGTGCTCTGGGGTGGCCCCAAGGGGGAACTGGGAGAGCTAACATGACTACCAGGGGGAAGGAAAAGGGACCACAAGGTAACTTTCCAAGGAAGCGGTTTAAATAGACTGAGGGCGTGGTCGAGATTTTGGCGGACTCATCTTGACCCTCCGCCAGAGAAGGGTCATCAAGACTTAGCGGGCACAGAGACGGGCCCTCCAAAGATGGAGGCCAGATACTGGGGCTTACGTTCCAGATTCTTTGTATAAGGGTAACAGGAAGCTGAGGTCATATTTTGACTAACATTTAGGCTCTCTTAGTAAAAGGGGCGTTGATCCAAGTCTGGTTACTTCCTGTGGGCATAGAGTAGTGTGGGGTGGGTCCATGCTCAGCGGGAGGTGTGGCTGGAAAGGCATCCCATGAACTGTCATCCTGGAGACATCAGGTATCTGTTCCTTAGGGGAGTTAAGAAGGCAGGTGTCTAGGAAAAATTACTGTTATCACCAAAGATGAGTGTGCCAGGATGAGGAGCAGGTAGGCCCTTCTTTGTGGCATCCTGGAAAACCGGAGGGTGGAAGGTCCTGTCTGCTGGTCAGACCAAGTGTCCTGAGTAGGTGTCCGCTTGAGTCTGGAGAATGGTACCAGCACGGGTGTCCCAGGAGCTTGGCAGCCAATGGGGTGGTGAGGATTACTGTGTGAGGTCCTGTCCATCAAGGTTCGAAAGACTTAGGAGTTAGCTGTTTGAGGAGTACTCTGTCACCCGAGGAGAGGTGGGCAGGTTTAGGGGCATTAGGGTCCACTGGTGTGGGAGACAGCTGTCAGCCTGTGAACGGAGAAGGGAGAGGTAAGGTAGGTACCCTGACAGTGGAGGAATTTGGACTGGGAGATGATGGTTAAGGAGAAAGGGCCTGCCATAAAGCATCTCAAAAGGGCTCAGGCCTGTAGGGGAACATGGGGTAGCCCTGAAGCAAGTAAGGGCAATATAACCTGAGTTCAATGAAGAGCTTGATTAGTTGTTGTTTGATGAGTCCAATGGCCCTCTCCACCTTTCCTGAGGATTGTGGATAGTAGGGAGTGTGGAATTTCCAGGAGATGTTGAGAGCTTCTGACATGAGCTCCATGACCTTGGAAGTGAAGGCTGGCCCATTGTTTGTCTGGATGGTTCGTGGGACACCAAACCGAGGAATGGTGTGGTCCAGGAGTACCTGAGCCACCACATCTGCTGTTTCCCTGGAGGCCGGTAATGCTTCTATCCATCCTATCCACAAGTGTTAAGAGATAACAGAGTTTTTTTTTTTTGTGTAGGCATATGAGTGAAGTTGGTGTAGAAACTGACATATGTGGAGAGCCCCTTGTGGGCTTACATCGGCATCATTTTCCTATACCTGTTTGGTCCTGTACACTTTGGGGTTTTGGCTCTTCCCCATTTTTTTCTCACATAATATACTATTTCACCTTTCTCTACTCTTCCCAGTTCCTCCCCACCTTCCCTTCCACAATGTTCTGTCTCCCATTAGACAACAAAGGGATGATACTAAATTAAAAATAATATTAAAACAAAAAACTAACACGTCAGAATTGAACAAAACTAATGAAGAGAAGGAAAATAGTCCAAGAGGAGGCACAAGAAACAGAGACCCACTCATTTGTATACTAAGGAATTCCAGAACACCAAACTGGAAGCCTTAATATATGCACAAAAGACTCGTATGATAAAAAAAAGAGAGAAGAAAAGTATTATATAAATAAAATAAAATCAGGTAAATTTTTTAAAAGTACGAAAAGTCCTGGCATAACATTCTGAGACAAGGAACCTCCATTGAGTTCATTTTCTGTTGACTGTCTACTGCTAAGCACAAGTATACCCTGAAGAATAGTTTGTTTCTCCAGTGAGATGCCCTTAGAGGAAACTGAAATTTCATTTTCAAGGGATTATCAATTGGATATTGCTTCAAGGTTAGAGATGAGGTCTCCCGCCTCAGTCTCTCAAATGCTAAGATTATGGGCGTGCCACATCTCCTGGCCCAGGTGGTGATTCCGGATGGTGATGAGGCTAGAGAACGCAAGGAGGGGCAGTAGGCTGTGGGGGCAGTGAGAGAAGACTGAAACAAGCTGTGGGCAGCTGTCTGCCCTACCCCTCAGGCACCTGTGATTTCAGCTCTCAGTGGTGGGCTCCAGAGGCCGTGAATCATGGCCCTTGAAGCAGTTTGGGAATTTGTCCAGGCATGGGTGGAACTGGAAGGTTTTCTCTGGCCCATGAAAGTGGCCCAGGGCTTATGCCTCCTTGGGAGTTACTATTAGCATTGCATGATGTCCCTGCCAGGCTGTCTCTTCTCTCGTCCTACAAGGACAACTGCAAATGAGAAGTCATTTAAATTCTGTCTCTTCTACGTTCAAATTACCTCACAGTGGCTGGCATGGCTGTTGGGAAGGTATTACTGAAGGGCAGTTGCAGCTGTAGGCTCCGGAGCCCTGTAGGTAAGTGTGCTGGCCTGGGGGCCTCCAGAATGAGTGCTGAGTGGGTGAGTGGACCTTCCTGGGACAGCACCGGCTGGAACATTCATTCTTGAGAAGATGGGACACTGAATTGGACAGTGTAGGAGACATGGTCTCATGAGGTGCTTGTGCAGGTGGAGGCTTTAGTTTTATAAAGAAGCGAGGGTTCCATTCTGGAGTAATGTTTCCCCAGGACTTCTCTCTTCATCCATTGGGGTTCTACCCAGAGAAGGATGAGTGCAAAACTGCCAGTCAGGTCAGCACCTCCTCTACAGCATGGCTCAGGGAGGCAGGGGCAAAGCAGCGGGGTCAGTGTCCACCCAGGCTCTGTCACTCTCTCGGGTTTCCCAGGGAGGGGCTGCTGCACAGTAGCGAGGGGTAAGCTGATGATGCGTCACCCCCACCCTGCCTGCTGAGTGGAATGGATGAAGAGCGACTGCCTGCACAAGAGACTGAACGCTCGCTAGCTTTGCTTTGTGCCCATCTGGAAAGGCTAAGGGAAAGCAGATGGCTTTGAGTAAGGGGACTATGGTTGGTGTCTTGGGATGATGGCCTGCAGGGGTCTCCCTTTTCCACCCCTAGCACTAGGCAGGCCTTCTGTGTGCCTGTGCACTCCAGTGATGGGTACAAGGCCGCTGTGGTGAGAGTGAGAGGAAAGCATCTTTGTGCGTTGTTTAATCGGCACCAGGATCCCTGAGCTTCCTAAAGAGCATTCATTACTCCTGGGACTTGTCTGTTTCCCTCTCTCTGCCACGCCCGTGTATACACGCAATACACAGCACACACACACACATACACACATATGCTAGAACACATGCTTTAAATAGCACTCATGGCCCCTCCCACATATATGCATTACATACTTGAAAATGTGTACAACATGATCTATAAATGTCACTCATGCCCTCCCCCACATTTATGCAAACATATATATAATGCCTTCAAATATACACATATACACATAAATGTATACATTTACTTATATAGATATACATACTACATACCCACATGCACACATACCACATATCCACATACTGTATCATATATACAAACATATACACCTGGCCCTTCAAATATTCTTCATATCACAGAGACCTTTCCACAATACATGCAATCACACACATTAAATACTATGCCGCTCATGTACATATACCACACCACACACTAGCATTACATAGCCACACACCCTTCATGCCTGTAGCACACCACACAGACATACATCATTCCGAATGCACCACAAGTATGCATTTGCTTCATACATACGAACCTCAAATGTGCATGTGCACACACACAATCAATTCAGTCAAAGCTCCCAGTAATTCATCTTTCCAAATGCCTTTCATCCTGTCTGCCTCATTCCATTACTGATGCCCTGGATGCGGCCAGCGCTGTCTCTCCTGGCCAGAAATATCATCATCTTTTCCACCAAATGTAATTGAAATTGTCCTTAATGATAGGGGATGAGACAGGAGCTAGATCCATGTAATTTCATCAGTGCCTAGCTTGTGTGTAATGGGTTCAACTTGTTGGCCTCACAGCTTCATGGGGATCCCTGGGATCCTGCTTTGGGCTGCAGATGCAGCTCAGGCTCTGTCCATATGTGCATGGTACATGCCCTTTTCTGTCTGACCTTGCACCTCATTAGATGGCCTGATTCCTCATCTGGAAATTCCATCATGGAAAATGCCTCTCTATGTCCCATGTCCTTGAGGGTCAGAAATTCCTGGGCACAGATGCCTAAGCTGGGTGATCCTGCAGAACTAAGAGAGGCTAACTTTCAGACAGAATTTAAAAAGGGGCCGATTTGGTCTTGGAAGCATCAATTCTCCAATCCTTAGGGTCATTATTGAAATGTATCATTCTAGCAGTAGACTTGGAAGATTCTGGCATTACTTATGGTTGCAGCCTTAGTATTTGGGACTTGGGCTGCAGACATTTATTTTCTAATAGTTCCAGAAGGCAAAAGTTCCAGATCTAGGTTTCTAATGACTGTTTCTTCCAGGGGGCTTGACTTGCAGAAAGATACCTTGTTGTTGTGCCCTAGACAGATGAGGGGGCAGAGAAACACACACACACACACACACGAAGAGAGAGACTGATTTGTCTCTTCGTCTTTTTTATAAGGGCACTAATACTCCTGCTTTAGGGACCCAGCCTTCTAACCTCATTACCTTTGGGTATGTCATTAAAGAGCCATATCCAAATACAGTCACATTAGTGGCTAAGAGTTCAACATAAGGATTCAGTCTATAATGATGGAATTTTCAGCTAGGTTCCTGCCAGGAACAGGAAAATGTGGTGCCCTGTTCTGGAATGCAACAAACATCAAGGAAAGCCCAGTCAGGCATAATGGTCTTACCCCTGTAATCTCAACACTGGGGAGAAGGCTGGAATTGAGGTCAGCATGAGATTGCTCAGCAGTGAAGAGCATTTGCTGGTTTGCAGGGACCCAAGTTCAGTTCCCAGAAGCCATATGATGGCCACAACAGTCCATCACTGCAGTTCCAGGAAACAATGCTGTCTTTTGACCAATGAAGGCATTCCTGCAGGCAAAACACTCATGCATATAACATTATCTTAAAAACTCAAAACAAGGAGGGACTAGACCATGCTCTCATACTCCTGAACTTCTAAACATGTAAAACAAGGTCCATGGTAAGTGCATGGTGCCTTCTCAGGTGGGACTCAGAATGAAGGATAACCTACACTTGAGCTAGACCATCTAATCAAGTACCTCCTGAGTCCACCGAGTGTTCCCTAAGAGTGTATCACACTGAGGATGCTAAAAGTGTGTGCGTGGATGAGGTCTTTGCTGTGAACCTGCAACTGGTGCTACCAGTGCCACACTGTGTTTCCGGGGTGGAGCCCCACAGGGTCTCAGGGAACAGAAGTGCAGAGTCGTTCCACTAGGAACGTGGCTTGGCTCTGGTACTTTCTTGCTTTGAGTGTGTGTGTGTGTGTGTGTGTGTGTGTGTGTGTGTCAATTGGTAATGAGTTGGCCATTTTTAATGGAATTTTTATAAGGAATTTGCAAGACAATTTCAATGATTCAGTTCATCCCCCAAAACTCATTTGACAGCTATCCTAACCGACTTGACAAACTCTAGGTTAGTGAGAGACCCTGCCCCTAAAAAACAAGGTGGAAGGCTCCTGAAGATAGGTAGACAGACAGACAGACAGACAGACAGACAACCTACTTAGTACATTTAGTGTTGCATATATATGTATATATATGTGTATGTGTGTGTGTGTGTGTGTGTGTGTGTGTGTGTGTGTCATAGGAGTCTATAACCTACTAGGGGCTTCATCCCTAAAGAAGAGCAATTCTCCCTCTCTTAGCAACAATTAATTAATTGCTCATCTAGGTTTGGGGATTTATGACAGATTTCTCCCATGCTCATTGGAATGTCAGCCTATGCTTTCATTGGCTGATCTTGTTGAGGCAACCATGTTGTTAAGAGGTCATGGTTGCAACTCCCTGTCATATATAGAAGACACTGTTTGGTAGCAGACATCCTGGTCCTCTGACTCTTACAATCAGTCTGCTCCTTCTTCTTCAATTTTCCTAATCCCAATGGTAGAGATTATATTGTGGATGTATCATTTGGAGCTGGGAACCCCACAGAGAAATCTCTGCATTTTGACCAGTTACGGATTTCTGAGGTGATCTATCGATTTAAGGATAGGTATTTAGAAAGCACTTTGGGATTATACTGCTTTAGAAAGTTGGCAGTAGTAGATTCTCCTCTACAGTTCATGACCTCACTAGCCACAGATAATTGCTAAGATTCATAGGACCAGGCATAAATTCCGGCCTATGACCTGGGCCTTAAATCTAATCACATGGCTGTTGGTTACTCACAAATATAAGTACTACTATTGTGCCCTCGGGCATTGTATTAATTACTTTTCTATTGCTGCGATAAAATACCATGACCAAGGCTACTTAGAGAAGGAAGGGTTTATTTGTGCTTATGACCAGAAAGGTAAGATTCCATCACCACCATGTTGGGGAAGACTGGCAGCAGACAGCTGGAACAGCAATCTGAGAGCTTATGTACTAAACTACAAGCAGGAAGCAGTGAGAGATAATTGAGAATGAGGTGTGGCTTTGAAACATTAACCTATCCTCCATGACATATGTCTTCCAGCAAGTGACACCCAGACAGTACCACCAACTGGGTACCAAGTATTCACACACCTGTGCCTGTGGGAAACGTC
Organism: Alexandromys fortis; assembly: GCF_014885135.2. Lineage (NCBI taxonomy): Eukaryota > Metazoa > Chordata > Mammalia > Rodentia > Cricetidae > Alexandromys > Alexandromys fortis. The sequence continues at coordinate 3,007,470 of NW_026067918.1, forward strand.
CTCATTCAAATGACTGCTGTGTGTGTGTGCGTGTGCGTGTGCGTGTGTGTGTGTGTGTGTGTGTGTGTCTTAGAAGAGAACAGTGAGGAATAGGAATGTGGAATTCCGTGATGGAAGGACCATTCTTGTAGATATAATGAGATCAAGTTAGCGTCTTAGCTCAATTTCACCTATAAAGCAGAGCCTACTAAGCTTACGTGGGGATTAAATGAGGCAATATTTGTGTAGGGAAGTGTCAGATATTAGAAAGTGAAATTGTTAAATTGGCTCAGAGTCTCTGTGGTCTATAAGTAACAGAGAAGGATCTGGTGTCTGTGGGTCCAAAGGCCCTACCCAGCTCTTGCAAAAGGAAACAAGTACACATGCCAGTAATAGAAGGGGTGGAGTCAGGGCAAGGACAACAGCATGTATCTGTACCTGGCTGCTCTGCTTCCAGGTTCTGCCATGCCCTCAGAGCTGATTTAGCAGGGTCAGGCCTCAGATGCCAGCACCCCTTCCCACAAAGAAACTTGCTTTTTTTGTGTTTAGCTTGTTTCTTGGGGGTTGAAAATACCTTGTAGTTTCTTAGGGGTTGAAAATGCCCTATAGTCCCACCTCTTGGTATAATTTTGATATGTTACCTTTACAACACTATGCATTGTTTTCAATGTGTGACCTTAGGACAAGTGACTGAACAAAATTCAGTGGCTGAGGAATGGAATGCCCTGCCCTTGCACTGGGGATTGCAAAGGTCCCTGACTCCTCTGGGCTGTGTAGCCACTCATTGGACCGTCCAAGGGAATCTGCATGGAAGCAGATGGTTTAAGTAAAAATTGTAATAGGTCTGTTTTCACCCAGAGGCCTAAAGACCTGGCTCAATATGCTTATTAAATTGAGCTTGACTTGTTGTCCTATTGGTAAAACGTCGGTTAGAATAGTATTGTCTTAAATGTGTTGCTGGCATAAATCAGCAGACTTAGTGATTCATGAACACCCTCCCATTTGTCCAGTGCACTGCTTTAAACTCCTGAATGAGGCTCCGGGGAAAGCCTGTCCAGAGATCACTACAAAGTGAAGTGCACATTTCAGACAACTATGCCAATAAAGCTTAAAAATCATACTCAACACCTTTTATTTTCCTCTACTGAGAATTGAGCCAAGACCCTTCTGCAGGGCAAGTACTCCACCAATGGGATATGTTCCTGTGGTGGTCTGAGTGAGAATGGCCCCCATAGGGTCATATATTTGAGTGTTTGGTCTTCAGGGAGTGGCACTATTTGAGAGAGATTAGGAGGTGTGGCCTTGTTGGAGTAGATGTAGCCTTGGTGGAGGAAGTGTAACACTAGGGGTGGGCTTTGGAGTTTCAAAAGCCCAAACCAGGCCCAGCGGTTCTCTCTTTCTGATGCCTGTAGATCCAGATGTAGCACTCACAGCTACTTCTCCATGTCTGTCTGCATGCCACCGTGTTCCCTGTCATGATGAAAATAAACTAAACCTCTGAAACTGTAAGCAACCCCACCCCCATTAAATGCCTTTTTTTTTTTTTTTATAAGATCTGTCTTGGTCATTGTGTCTCTCCACAGCAATAGACCACTTACCAAGACAATTTCCATTTCATTTCTTTAGTGTTTATCTTTAGGCAAGTTTTTACTACACTGCCCAAATGGTCCTCCAACTCACTCTGTAGCCCAGGCATGCTTTAAAAATCTCAATCCTTCTGCCTCAGCCTTCTAAATAGTTAGCATGGCAGGCCTGCGCCGCCAACTCAACTCTCCCCAAATCTCCCAGTCCTAGGAAGCTTCCTCAGTTCTCTGGACTGAATAAACTTCAAGAAGCTGAGAGCCGGGAAGCCAGCCAGACCCTGCCGCAGAGCTCTGTGCAGTTTGATTGCTGTCATCGTGTGTCAGCTAGAGTTTATTTCCTAGGCCCCCTAATATCCAACTCTGATAAGTTTTTTTATTTCCATACAGAAGCCATGTTTAAGTCACTTTTGAATATCATGTTACTGGAAATTTCCCAGAAGCAGAAGGGGCCTTGAGACTGTTGGCACTTCCCCCTCGGCTCTATTGCTAACTGACCAACTGCATCTGTTGGTGTTAATGAACTGCATGTGTACATTGATTCCTGTTGTTGGGTTTTGAAGGAGATGCAGAAAAGCCTGCAGCTCCCAGTCTCTCAAATGTCAGGCCTCCAGGAAGCTCCCCAGTCTGAGAAAACACCCATCCTACAATTCCAGGAGTTCTCCTTGTACTCATGGAGATCTGGGTGCAGTCACGGAGGTGGTGCCACGGAATCCTGGATTTTGCCAAATATAAATCTGTCAGTTCCTACATGTGTCTAACTCGAGACAGATCATTTGTTACTTGAGATACTGCCATGTTCTCTCTGGTCTTGAATCTCTATGGAGAGGAAGAGTGTCTGTACGGAGAGAGGGAAGAGAGAGCAGCATATGCGGAGGTCCAGCTAACCTTACATGATAGATAGCACCAAAGCATTCAGTGGGTGCAGCAGCGGAGCTCCATGGCCTCCATGGAAACCTCCAGTGCAGACCACTGTGCCCCTGTGTGCCTTCTCCAGGACACAGGCACCTGTGCCTCCATGGTGTTTGTCAGTTGATACCCAGCCAGGCTCAGGTCCCTCTTCTGTATATGGCAGCCTCTGGGTGGGGGGAGGGGAGGCAGTGCTAGCTTCCAGCCTTCATCCAGCCCCTTAAGACCTTCCTGGGGTCGGGCTATGTTTGGGGAGGGACCAAGTATAAGATCTGGGATGCTTCCTGGCCATTCTTAGGTCTAGCTGGCCGAGAAACTGCTGTGGCACACATCCTCTTGCTGACAGCTGACTTCTTCCCTGACTCCTGCAGTGTTTATGAATGGTTGTCCCCACTGTTTTTTGAACAGTTCTTATATAATTCATAATAGTGGTGTCTCATTGCTTAGGCCCTAGGGGTCTGCAAAGACAGGAACTTCACTTTTTATAGGTGGGTTGACACACCTGGTCTTTATCAGTAACCACAGATACATACACATGCATCAGAGAGAACGTGCACTGATGAGATGGTGTTCATGGAGTCGTCAATGCGGTGGCTCCTCCAGACAGGGAAATCTGGCATGGCTGAGACTGAGCCAACCTGCCCCTAGTCTCATTATGACAGAGAGAGGAGGATAGGGGAAGTATGCAGCAGCGGTGGACACACTTCGCCAGTACCACATATGAAGTCCTAAGCAGAGAGGGGCAGGGTCACAGAAAGGCTCTAAGATTCAGCAAGGGATAAAAGTTCCCTTGGCTCCTCTATTGTGGAGTATAATTCAAAGGGTCAGTGTATAGCCCTGTTTATACATACACACACACACATATTATATTTATATAATTATATATAATATAAATCCTAAAAGCAGGAGTCATGTAAAGTTGTACAGGACTGTAACACTTACCACTGCTTTAAAACTAAGTTGCACTAATGGATTTCAGGCAAGACAAGATATGTTTATCTACGCTCCAGCCACACTCCACCACACTCTAGTTTAGAGCATTCAGCTTGTCTCTAGGGATCACACCCATCTCAGCCACCAAGAGAAAACATTAGACATGTGTCGCAGACCCATCATACCATGGTATCACATCTTTCTAGGCTCTAAGCTCTAAGCTCATGCTAGAAGGTATCTTCCTAAAATTTAATTTTTAATTGAAATATATAACGCATATTTATGATTATTGTTATAAATAATCAACTACATGTGCTGTGTAATTATCAACTCAGGTGATTTCCATCTTGCCTTAGTTATTTTTTCTATTGCTGTGATAAAACACCATGACCAAAACAACTTATAAAAGAAAGTGTTTAACTGGGCTTACAGTTGCAGAGGCTAAGGGTCCACGATGGCAGGGTGAAGGCATGGCAGCAGGAACCTACCTAGGGAGCTTGCATCTTGATCTGCAAGGAGGAAGCAAAGAGCACAGGAGGGAGGTGTGCCAGCCCCTGTATACACCTCTTCCAGCAAGTCCCCACCTCCTAATCCTCTAAGAGATTCTGCCAACTGAGGACCAAGTGTTCAGATATGTGAGCCTTTGGGTGCCGTTCTCATTCAAACACCAGACATCTTCAGAACGTGTCACTTTCACGTGGTGGGAATCTGCAGGCCCATTGGGTACTACAGATTACATCCTGAATTGTTATAACCCTCTGCACCCACTGTGCCATAGAATATTAGAGCCAGTCCCTCCCCTCTGTACTTGGCGCAATTATCCCTCTGTGATGCTAGAAGTCTCCCTGGGGTCCCACCAGGCCTTCGCACTCATCTGCATTAGAGCCTTGCCCACAGATGGTCACACTGTATGATTCAGGGTTTCTGTAGAACCTTCCTGAGATGAGGCCAGCATCCTCAGGCAGCCAGCCTCAGGTTCTACTGACAGTTCCATCATTCTGTGTAGAGGCCTGGAGGCCTCAGGACTATGGACACAATGGATTTTCACCCAGGCTCTGGCTCCTGGTATCCTGAATAAGAGAGAAGGGATGGCTTGAAGATTGCTGTGCAGAGGGACTGGTGTATTGATACCTGATTTACAGGAAACTAAGCAATAAGTGACTTAAGGACAATGAGTAATGAGCATCAAATGTAATATAAAAAAAGGTTTTTTTTCAGTATTCAGTTTTAAGAGTGTTTTGTGAATGTAAAATAATTAGAAGGAAAATGACCTTTTACTTTTTATCTTTCAGTTTAGGACTTTGAAAGAGTACAGACTGGTGTGAAAGTTGCCTCATCCCCATATTCTGAGCAGGGTCAGTGTAGTTTGAGGCAAGACACCTTGTGGTCTAAAAATGAGAAAATAGCATCTCCAGTCTGCTGTCTGCAGAGTGAGCACAAGACTCCAACTCCTCTGAGTGCCCATCTCCTCCAGAACACAACAATCTTTGGTTGTATAGATTAGTAACTCTCAACCCGGCATTCTAACCGTGTACCTAAAACTGCCCTTCAGTCAGATCTTATCCGTAAAAGCCAGCAGTTCATCCATAGAAAATTTTAGTACCTACCAAGTAGACATTTCCTGTAATCTATTTTTTTAAATGATACTTTACTTCTATTACTCCAGTAATGAAGTTTTCCGCCATCTGAGAAAACACCTGTGATGGCATGCTAACTGCTGGCCAGGATGAGGACAGGGAGCCAGTTATGGCTCATCCACTTGGCTGACTGGTGTGGGTAGAGCACCTCCCTCCACACCCAGTGCCCAACAGCTACAGGCAGGCTCTGTTCTTGCATCTGCCTAATAGCAAGCAGGAGGATAACTCAGGTCCATGCTCTGCCTCGGCTCTGACCCAGTACCCCAGTAATTGTTCCTTAGGAGAACTGATTGCAGGGTGGCGTTGCTGGCCACATCCACTTTCTGCAACAATTTGTAGAAACCTGATTCTGTTCTGTTCAGACAACGAAACTGCTGGATAATAGGCAGTATTAGTGGGAGGGGGCTGGAGAAACAGAACAGCAAGAGAGAGACAGATTTTCTGATCTGGCCTGTGAAGGCCAGGGAAGCCCCTCAGTGGACCTGTAGTGCTCTGCAGCGTGAGTGGTCTGCAGAATGGCTAGCTCCTGTGGTAGAAGAGAACAGTTAGCTCAGCCTCCTGCTCATGAGAAGTCTTAGGAGCAATCACACTAACTTTCCCTTGGATATGAGCTGGGTGTGGTACTGCTCCCAGATTCTCTCTCTGCATAGATCTCTGGTAATAAGAAATTGCTATGAGCCAGAGGACCTGGGAACAGATAGGGATTGAGACCTAGGCCTGGATCCATGGATCAAGGACAGAAACTTTGGGGCAGCCTTTCTCTGTCTCTGCTAACTGCATTGCTGGATCCAGAAAGGTTTTCCTGATGGCAGCATATAGCCCTAAGGCCTCAAGACTAACATGGTTAGCTCTAGGTACAGCATCCCTGAGATACTCAGTGTACTAAGTACACAGGGTGGTGAAACTGAACGTCCAAGTGCCTGGACACAAGGTCTGCTTATCTGGATGAACCTCAGGTTTAACAGACCAGCTACTGGAAGCCTCTGGGCCTTTGTCTGGACGTGGGTATACTCTGAACTTCCACATCAGCCCAACCAGGGCCAATTGCTTTCTTTCTCCCAGCATTCTGTTCTGTCTACTCCACCTATCTAAATCCTGCCCTATCAAAAAGCTAAGGCAGTTTCTTTATTAACCAATGAGAGTAACATATAGACAGATGACCCTCCTCCATCAGCTACGGGCTTCTATCTGTAGCGCCTGCACAACTACAGGATGGTACATGATCTGGGAACTAAGCTGGAGACTTAAAAACACATGCACACACAGATAGACAGAGACACAGGGACATGGGTCATCCTTGATACAAGAATGCCAAGTTTATTGTGCTCCAGGGAAGCTTATATAGGGATCCTTAACTGATGGCCACTCCCCAGCTCTTAGGATCTTTCAGCTGCAGGCCTCATCAGAACCCACTCCCCTGCCACCGTGGTTTCATGCTCAGAGCAGCTGCAAACACAGGTGTTTTGCTCACTTCACTCCAGCAGGCAAAGGGTCTGAGGCAGGCAGAGTAAGTCAAGGGGCCAGGGGTCTGCAGCCCCCAACACCTCAGCACCAGCAAGGGTGATAGTCGGATAGCCAAGGCTCCCCTTTAATGAGTAGTCACTCATGGAAGACATCTATTCATATACCATGGTGATGGTTCAGTGTACAGCCAGGCCTTGTGTTATTTATAGTCATCTGGCCACAGAAAGCATGCCAAATCTCAGCTTGTCTGAACTTTGTGCCAGCCTACCCACTGCCTGTGGCTTATGGTCTAATAAACTTCATCTCTGTTTCTGTGAATCAGGTGTGGTTCCTGGATCAGAGTTTAATGTGGGTGCTGGGATTAACATGGAGACAAGTTTGGCTTGTATGTGAAGAGGATGTGATGCCATGGTCCTACCTATATCTTTAGGCGACGGCCTTACCTTGGCCTGAGACTCATTGGCTGAAGAGGACCCTATGTTCTAGGTCAAACAGAAAAAGTTAGGTGTAAGCCAGAAAGACATAGATTCTTGTCTGGTTTGGTAAGTTTGGGCTGTTATAACTGACAAACGAAGGCTGGTATCTTAAAGAGCAGGCATTTCTCCTTCTTGGTCTAAAAGCAACAAATAGAGGTCAGAGTGTAGAGAGATCTAGCCTTGCTGGTGGATGCCTTCTTGCTGTGTCTTTCCATGGCCTGTCTGCTGTGCATGTGTGTGGAGAGGGAGAGAGCCTTCTTCTTCCTGTGAGGATGCTAATTCTGTCATGAAGCCCCTACTCTCATGACTTCATCTAAGCCTAATCACCTTTCAGAAGCCCCACCTCCAAACACCATTGTGCTAAGTGAGCATCACGGACATTCAGAGCATGCTATATAACTTAAGTCCATCACTCAGACATCAGACAATGGCAGCTTCCTTTGCTGAGTGTTTTCTCATCTACATGTCAAGAACAACAATGGGGCCACTTTGGGGGACATCGCCATGGCCCACAGTCAGGCCCTCCAGTTTTATACAGGAGCTTGTCTTTCTGCTTTACTCTTCTGGAGCCACTAAAAGCCATAATGGCTTCTGTGTCATTTAAAGACCTCCACAGCCCCAGCTCTTGCTGGCCTTGGAACCATGTTCTCTGCTTAGATGTGACCTTCTCTGGACTATTGTGTGGCTGTCTTCACTCCTTGGAGTTCCTCATCCCCTCTTCCCTTCTGAACAGCCTCTACAGCCACACCAGCTTAGCCAGAACCACCTTACCTACCTGTATCCAATGTGAGGTGACCTTAGGCCTCACTATTCTTCCTCTTTGATCATGTTAGGGGGTTCACTGTGTCAGGACATCTTGATAGAAGGTATCACAGTTCTACCTAGACATGGAGAGGCCTACAGTTTGCCCACTGGCAAACCCAAAACACAAAACACAGATATCTCAGTAATTACAGGAGTCCACAGTGGGTAGCCTCTTTCTAGGCCTCCTGCTGACTCACGGTCATTTGAGGCCAAGCAAGCAAAACACCCACCATGGGTGTTCTGCCATCATCACAACTGTAAGCAAGGAGAGATCTTGACCACACTTCAGTGGGCTGCACAGACTTCTTCCAACACACACAGGACTGGAGCATGTGTCCTCCTTTCAATGTAGGTTCTTCCCTGGCACACTGTTGCTGCAGTGAGGGGACATCAGTGCTGGTGCCTGAGAGGTGCCTTCTTCTCTGTTCTATGCACTGCCCAGACATCTTTATAATACTGCTGGATTAGAGGTTGCATTGATCATTTTGTGTGTGTTTTTATTCTTGGTAGTACTAGAGATGACATTTAGGATTGTCCTTGTCCTAAGTACTTTATCATCCCAGCCTGTAAACTCTGACTCACCCACAGACACTCTTGGTACCTGGATAGCCAGTGCACAGTGGGCACTGCTAATATTTAGCAAGTGTTTGCTGAGTGAAAATCTCAGAATCATGGGTAGGGCATCAATCATCTCACAGGTATCACTCCCTCAAAAGCAACATCTCTAAAATGGAGCCACCTCCAGTTCAAATTCTGGTATAATCACCCCTCTAGAACACATTGAATCCCTCAGTCCCTAGCACCCTAGATGTGATTCCAGTGATATTGGGATCTTCAAAGTTGTACAGTTTTCCCTCCAAAGCCAGATGTTTCACATGAGCAGTTTCCAGTATTTTACTATTACATACACCTATGTGTGCTTTGGCGTGTTTGCATCAGTCAAAGGACGGCTGCAGAAGTCAGTTCTCTCCTTCCGATATGTGGGTCCCAGACATCAACTCGGGTTGTCTGATTTGGAGACAAGTGCCACTACCCACTGAGCCATCTCTCCAGCTCAAGTCAAGTCAAAACATTTTCAAAAATTGCATCTATACAAAACATTAGCATCCTTTTTCCTTGTCATTATCCCCTAAGCACTGCAGTAAGTACAATAAAGAATTATATTATATTCATTATAATTCCTTGAGGGATGAATTAAGATATACAGAATGGCTAACATGTTGTCACTTGCCTGTAATCTCAGCACTCAGGAGTCAGAGGTAGATGAATTACAACAAATTTAAAGTCGACCTGTCTTGCCAACAATTTCCAGGCCAGTCAGGGCTAGGTAGTGAGACTCTATCTCCAAAAAAAAAAAAAAAAAAAAAAAAAAAAAAAAAAAAAAAAAAAAAAANAAATAAAAAAAAAAAAAAAAAAAAAAAAAAAAAAAAAAAAAAAAAAAAAAATTAAATTAAAAAAAGATAAGAAAGGAGTGTGTATGGTATTAATATAAATATTATGCCATGTAATATAACAGGAAAATTCATAGATTTTTGCGGTTAGAATCAATCCCCTTAAGGTAGGAAGGGATAATTGTAATTATATTAAAATTTATTGGGTCCTCAGAGAGGTGGCCGACATGGTCAGACTAAGACATAGTTGATAAACCAAGTATAGAATTCTCAGGAGAAACCACATTTGGCAGCGCCAGGGTCTTCAGCCTCTGGCCTGCACATCTGTATAGGACACATGTGCTGCTGAAGCCGTTCAGGCTGCCGCTTCCCGGGTAGCTGCACTAGCACAGTAATATAGTGTCCATGGAAAATGTACCGGAAGAAGCCTCGGAGCACCAGGCAAATGAAGACACGCCAGGATTGGTGTTTCCCTTTGGCATTTGCAGTACATCTTTTGTTTGTGGAAAGGAAGCTTAAAATCTGGAAGCATGAATGAGATTCGGGATTAAATAGAGGAGAGAAAGCAATCACTCTCTTTGGAGTACTAGCCGTGTCATTTACTGATGTGACCCAAACAACAGGGCTGCTCGTAATGCAGCCTAAATGGAAGTGGGGCTCGAAGCACAGTTGGGTAGGGGGAGGACAAAAAAAAGACAGTGAGTTTGGGGAGCTTGTCCTCCAGTGAAGAAGGCAGACAGGACATGAGGAGAGAGCAGAACTGAGGGAGCTGCTGGAGACTTGTGGACCTCCTGGGAGTCATGTGGGATAGAAAAGAACTCAAGTTCTTGTGGGTGCTGCTACAAAAAGCTTCCTAGAGCTGTCCTGAGCCAGTGACATGCACTGCTCATACAGCCTGGTCTGCAGTCTTGTAAAGAGCAAGGGAACCCTCCTTTACATTAAAGGAGGGTTATGGAGCCAGGTTCCACCCAGCCCAACATGTGTCCCACCAGGGCTCAGGAACCAGGAAGGAGTCTGGTCTGAGCTGCTCAGCCAGTGGAGATTTCCTCAGATGGCCTCTAATGCTGAGGCATAGCTGCAGAGAACTGTGGTTCTTGGACAGTGTCATATTCCATTTTTAAATTCCTTAACTATGACTATGCTGAAAATGAAGAAGAATGCAAGGACCACGGGGAATATCAGTGAACTGATTGGTGCTTTAAGAATTGATGTCCTGGGGGCTGGAGAGATGGCTCAGTGGTTAAGAGCATTGCCTGCTCTTCCAAAGGTCCTGAGTTCAATTCCCAGCAACCACATGGTAGCTCACAACCATCTGTAATGAAGTCTGGTGCCCTCTTCTGGCCTGTAGACATACACACAGACAGAATATTGTATATATAATAAATAAATATTAAAAAAAAAAAGAATTGATGTCCTTAACTAAGCATTGGTGACACACATCTGTAACCCCAAAAGCCAGGGCCTGAGACTGGAGGGTGTTGACTGAGTTTCTGTCCCACCCGGTCCCCCAGCCGTTTAGTCCCCAAAGAAATCACACAGAGGTCTACATTAATCATAAACTCTTATAACTTATATTAACCCATTATTCTTGTCTTTGTTAGCCACATGGCTCAGTACATTTTTTCAGCGGGGTAGGTCACATCTTGCTTCTTTTGTGGTAGGGCTCACGACTGCAGAGGAATGGGCTTCCTTCTTCCCAGAATTCTCCTTGCCCCACCTCTGCTTCCTGTCTTGTTGTCCCGCCTGTACTTCCTGCCTGGCTACCTGCCAATCAGCGTTTATTTAAAACATAATTGACAGAATATAGACAATTTTCCCACACCAAGAGGGTTGCTGATTCAAGGCCAACCTCTACTACATAGTGAGGCTTTGTCTCAAAAAAATGAAAACAAAAGAAAAATATTTGCAGCCATTAGATAGAAACTGTTCAAAATTTTGGGGCCACTTCTCAGTGGGAAGGGATAGAGTTGGCAATTTTCTGCTCCAGGAGAACTGAGCTTTGTTGTCAGACCATTTTAGAGAAGATAGCTTATGTTTAGAAAAGGAAATGTCAGCTAGAAATGAAGAATCTGCAGTGTGAGATATGACAAGATCATAGGTGACCAAAAATGATGGCACTTCCTTTCTCAAGGTAGTTTCATTCTCACCGGATGACTCCCTATGTGTTAGTCATGTAGAGGAGCCCTCAAAAACATTCATGGTTCTTAAACTCATTTTATCCTCTTCCTTGAAGTTCCACATTGCTTATTCTGCATTAGGGAACATGTGACTGTGAAAGATCTCTAAGTCTGGGAAACTGAGGCAGGCTCATCGTCTAGAACAGAACATTAGCAGCAGGAGCAGGACTCTGGGAGTGTGGTGATCCTGCCCAGTGGTCAGAAACATTGTTTGTTAAGGGGTTGCAAGCCACCTTGGAAAAGTCTTTAATTTAAGGAATAACCTGTAAAGAGAGTAATATTTAATGCCATAATTCTAAGATGACACTTTATCATCCCTCAAATTTTGCTGAGTCGACAGGGAAGCCCAGGAGGTAGTCATGAGTGGCCAGTGTGGCTGTGCATGTGTAGACTGAATGGTGCCATCCCCTGCTATGTTTGTTTGATTATGGGAAAGCTATTCAGAAGCATTATTTTTGACTGTGCATTCAAGATAGAAGCCACTGGGAGTGCAAAATGACACAGACCCAGCGACAGTGCACAAGCATGATATTGATGGACCAAGTGCTTATATGTTTTCAAAGAGAATCAATACTTGTATGAAAACTAAAAGGAAAATTTCCTACATGAGCTGGGATCTGTGCTCTATTTTGAAACACAAGGAATTAAAAAAAAAGGATTGTGACTGTTTACCCAACTAACTGGAGACTGTTGTAGTTTGGGTTAGGGTTTCTAATGCTATAGTTAAAACTGCATGACCAAAAACTTGGAGAGGAGATGGTTTATTTTACTTAGTTTCCCACATCACAGTCCATCATTGAAGGACGTAAGGGCAGGAACTGAGTCTTTGATGAAGTAAGGATGGTGTACCAGCCTCTGAGATTTGTCATGGGGCCTTTAGAACACAAGACAGCTAAAGCTTTTACCTAGCAGCCAAATTTCAAGAAAACCTCATACATTTTATTTGAGGGAGGTTTTTTTTTAAAACTGCATTGCTTGTGTTCTGAAGATTAAATCTTAATGTGCTCTTTGTCCTATAGAGAGAAAATGGAGTCCCAGAGAGATCCAGGAGTGTTCTACCACCACGGACTGTGTCCCTAGCTCATACGCTATATTTTGAGGAAACCTGTACACTATATCCTAGCTTCCTGTATAAATAAGCTAAGTTAGCATTTGTCAAACTTTCCAAAAAGAGGGACGAGGCCAGTATGTTCATCTACACTGAACCTCATATTACAGGGCCTGCTGTCCCCAAGGAAGTTTATACTTGGTTGTTATAACAAGTCTTTCTCTTTCCTGTCAGCCAGCTCTCAAATAAGGGCATGGAGACTTATTAATCATAAAAGTTTGGCCTTAGCTTAGGCTTCTGTTTAACTAGCTCTTGTAACTTAAGTTAATCCATTTGTATTACTCTATGTTCTGTCATGTATTGCCCATCCTGCTTCCTTTGTGTCTCCTTGCATCTTTCTCATGCACCTAAATTCCTCCTCCTCCTTTCTCTCTCTGCCCGGAAGTTCCACCTATACCTCCTGCCTAGCTATTGGCCATTCAGCTTTTTCTTGCACCAATCACAGTGATATATTTTCACACAGTGAACAAATATCCTACAGGTGGTGATCCGGCCACTAAACACCAGCTAGTACTTGAAGTTCTGAACGTATCGGATAGCCTACCCTCCCAACCAAAAAGCTTTGGTTTCTCTCATCTCAGACCAAACTCGTGGGAACATGCCCTGCCTCCAGCCAGCTGTGTGTCTACAGTGGCTGTGACCAGTGAAGACATCTGGAAGGGGCTTGCTAAGACTGTTTTTGAAAGAAATTGTAAGTGCAGTCCAAAGATGTTCAGGGAGCTTTCCTACAAGGGGAGTTGGGTGGATGAGGACCGGGTCACCATGTGCTCACCTGAAGACTAGGAAAGGTTTGAGGGGCATTCTAGTGAATGAGGACCTCTCCCACCAAATAGTCACCAAGTAGCTGGGAGAGGTTAAGGGATGGAGGACTTAGTGAATTAGGACCTTGACCATCATGTGGTCACCATGTGGCTGGGAGGGACTGAGAGTAGAGGGGTCTAGTGAATGAGGACCCAGCCCCCATGTAGTCAGTCATATGGCTGAGAGAAGCTTGGAGTGGAGTATTTAGTGAATAAGGACCAGGACACCATCTGGTTACCTGGGGGCTGTAAGAGGTTCAGAAGAGTGATCTAGTGGATAGGATGTCTGCCACCATATGGTCCCCACCCTATGGCTGGGAGAGGCTAGCCAAGGAGACATTCACCTGCGCCAAGGCTCTGCCTTGTCAGCTCTTCATCTGGGAGGAGCAGGAGAGCTGCGTTTATCTTAATCTCCTTTACTCCCAAATTGCTCTTTTTATAGGACAGTTTCATTTCCATGCTAAACATAATGAAAATAACTTGATTTTATTGTTTAGAAGATTCATAGCAGCAATAACTTTGGTTTCATTTCCTTATATCTTTATTCACAGTCAGGCCGGTGACTAAACTAAAGAGAGAAGGAAATGAATGGCCATTTCACTTAAGCTGAATACATTGGCTTCTCACAGAATTAAATCTTGAGTTAATCAACTATGCATCTGGGCTTCTTATAAACCCAGGGGAGATGCTCATACTGTTTACCTGCAGCTTAGGGGTGACTCTGTCCTATAAAACATTTATTCCCTTAAGGAGCCAGTGGGGGCTTCTAGGATTTCACCCTGACCATGGTAGAAGAAAATTCTGCAGACACTGAGCTGGGGAGAAGACATATGTGAAATGACCCCCTGATTCCTGTCATTCAGTTGTAAGTTCATGAAGGAATGATCAGAATTTTTGATACTGCTCAGTCTTCGCCTCGGCATCTAGAGCAGTGCCGGCCAATAAATAACAGATATTCATTATATTTGTTAAGTCAATGAATCAATTAATCATTTACCAACTTACCCCACAGTATACCAAGAATGGCTGATATTTGGAAAGATTAATAACAGGTGATCACTTTAAATTTAAATACATGGCTGAGATTGTCACGTGCTTTCTGCTCAGTGTACAGTAATTTCTGTAAAAGAACATTTGACTTCCCACTTAAGAAGAGCTTTCTTGATACACATTAAGGTATACCACAAATACACAGTAATTAACAATTGTGGTCTGAAATCAATAGGGCTTTTAGATGGAAACTTTAGAAACTTCCTATATAGGGGAAACCTTATATATAAAGGAAAGCCATACTGGAGCCATACCAAACCACATCAAAAAAAGTTAAAAATAAAAGCTTAACCGTGTAAGATAGGCCTGAGAACTTAGTTGAAAGAGTAGCTAAGATACAAGAACTTCTAAAATAAAGATTTAGAAGCACAAGTGACAGGATCATTTCAAAATTAAGAGTCTCAGATTAATTAAGGCTGTCTTGGGAAGCACCTACAATTGAGTGACAGATGGGAAGGAAATAGTTGCAATATCGAGAAATTATATATAATATATATGTTTATGTGTGTATGTACGAATATATGTATGTATGTGGAATTCTTCTAAGTCAATAGGAATCGAGAAGTGCCATTGTGGGAGAACCAGTGATGGTAATTGGTGCTGCCAGGAGCAGACATGTTTCACTGTCATGAAACGTCCAAAGTTTTTAAAACATTTTAAATGCCACATTTTTAAGGTCTCTGAAAGATTTGAAGAATACCTATCTAACTTAAATATATCTCTATATATCTAGAAAAGCTAACAAATTCACTACAAGTTTGACTATTATAGATGATTATCTACTAACCTGAATTTCTTAATTATATATTACATTTTAAAATGAACTGCACAAACACAATACCTTAATCAAGATCAGAAATATACATATAAGATTGACCTTAAATTTGTATCAATAAACCAAGATCCATACCAATGTAAATCTCTATAGCATATCTCCCTTTAAATATGAAGAAACATTTATAAACAATATTTGGGAATATGGGAGTAGTTCTATCCAAGTTTCTTCCCGCTGTTTATTGGGCAAAATAATTTTTGAGGGGTATTCAAGGCGACCTTTCAGGGAGTCTTGGTCTATCAAACTGCGTTAGTCTTGAATGATTCCTTAGGTTCTCATCCTTTGTGGAAACAAAAGAAAAAGTTCTTTTCCAAAGCAACATATCCTTAGACTCAAATTCTGGGGTCAATATACTTTTAATATATATATATATATATATATATATATATATATATATATATGTTGGTTACTCCTTCACAGTCAAAAATTTAAAAGAAAACACAATAATATACATAATCCAGACTCTCTGTGAATTACCCATCTTTATGTCGCTTATTTTTCTTTACTCCTCTCAATCTATGACTGTCTGTACTATGATAAAGATAAAGACTTTGTTTTATCATTTAAAAAAAACATTTACTTCTTTTTATAACTCTCTATACTCTTTTTCTTCTCTCTCCCTAGCTTACGTATATCTATCCAACACTGTGACCCATTTAGAGGTCTTTTATATCTGAATCTGTCCTATTGTGTATCTGTAATTCTTTACTGTCTTGAAGAGCTTTTAAAATGGTAAGCAGCTTAGTTGCAGCAGCTCTGGATACTGGCTCTGCCTCTCTCCACTTTCAAAATGGTAGAGGTACCATTACTGCTCTGGGACCACCAGGTAGGAGCTGTGCTCAGCACTTTAACTCTGAGAATGAGCATGCAGCACATAAACCCTTTTTATCTGAGTAATAGCTAGATATGTCATGCAGAGCATTGAGCGGCCTGGAAATATCTCTGTGTATGGTGGCAGGAATCTGCCATGCTCTCCTGCCTGTGCACTCCTAGCAGTCCTGATTGCACTGCCTGCCCAGGGATGGATGCTGAGCTGCGGTCATGGTCTCAGCTACTTTTTCAAGTGGGCATACAAGCACTCCAGCCCACAAACCCCATTCAAGTGCTCCATAGCCAGACCTCCAGAGAGAATCAGCATTTACACCAGCAGCATGGCCCAGAAAGCCGGCATTTCAGAACCGCAACTTTTTTCCTTCTACCTCTGAATCAGGAAAACCTCTCTTAAATGAGTCATGCCTCTGCTTGCTTCCAGCAAACAAAGCCCACCCCCCAAAAAAAATGCCTATCAAACCATGCTTAACTCTGTTCTTTTGTGTCTAAAATTCGTTTTTAAGCTTTTTCAGGTTTTATGTGGATTTTAGTCCACCACGTTGCTGCAGCAATTGTTGTAAGGAGCTGCTTGTTCGTCCTGGCCGCCCAGAACTGAAATAATCACACAGAAACTGTACTAATTAAATCACTGCTTGGCTCATTTGCTCTAGCTTCTTATTGACTAACACTTACATATTAATTTAACCCATTTCTATTAATCTTCTTATCTCCACGTGGCAGTGGCTTACTGGGTAAAGTTCTGGCGTCCATCTCTGGTGGGGCCACATGGCCTCTCTTCCTGCCTTCCTTCTCCCAGCATTCCGTTTAGTTTTCCCAGCCTACCTAACTTCTGCCCTATCAACAAGCCAAGCCAGTTTCTTTATTTATTAATGATAATCACAGCATACAGAGGGAAATTCCACATCACTTCCCTTAACTTCACCTAACTTCTTGGTGAGCATTTGACTGGAGTGGTCCTCATTTTCTAGAACACACCCCAGACCTCACCAAGTCTCACCCATCACTAGGGGGCCAGTGGCTGATGACTGAGTTCTCTAGCGCCAGCCAACACTCCAGACACCAAGGCTGCAGAGGTAATCCACAGGTGACTGTGCTAAAAATCCCGTGAGGATAATGGGTCCAGACGGGAAGAACCCCATCTGGAGGTGAGGAACACCGTGCAGAGAACTTAGAGCAGACCCGTGGTATAGAAGCCGAGGCAGTGTCTGCCTAAGGAAGAAGAAGAGGCTGCAGAGAACATGGTCAAGGGAGACCTGAAGGAGTGGGAAGAGATGGATGGAACAGTGTATAGAGAAGCTCCAGATGAAGACAGCTAGTGGGCTGGCTTAGGACCAACAAGCTAGTCTGAATGGCAAGTGCAGAGTGGAGAAATACCCAAAATGGCATGGAAAGGGAAAGCAGGGCACCAGTGGGCGGAGACCTTTTATGTCTATCCTAAATTTGGGTATAGGCTCAAGTGAGGTGGAAGGTCATTGTGAGGTTTTAAATCAGAGGTGAGAGAATCTGATTTCTACTTCTTAACATGCCACACACACATACACACACACACACCACATACGCACATGCACACCATAGATACACTACACGTACACCACACACATATACACACGCACACCACACACACACCACACGTACCACACACACATACTAGAACATACACATAAAACCACCACCACCTCGTCCTCTCTTGATGTGTAGAGTCAGATCAGAAGTAAAGGACAGAGGTGTTTGTTTTGTCTGTGGACACTCAGTCACCCAGGGAAGAGACAGCTTTGAGTAGTCAGGCATAGGCAGGAAGGTGAGAGCAAATAGAAGGATGAGCAAGAGATGCTGAATTTTTCTGTTATAGTGGAGCTAAGGAAACAAGATAATGGAGGTCTTGAGCTTTCTGAATGAGAAGCTGGTTAGCTGCTTCTGCCATCTATGAGGCTGAGAAGGGAGGAGGTAGTAATTTCAGACTGTGTGGAGTCGGAAGTCAGAGGCCTGGTTAGGCAGTATATGGGTTGAGGTGTGTGGGAATCTCAGACAGGAAGTTACTTGTTGAAACCCTGCCCCCAGCAAGTCTGTGGCCTTCCCTCTTCTCTGTATGCTGCCTTGGGCCTTCAGCAAGGAAAGCAGTGAGGAGTGTGTTCTGGAAAACAGGAAGCCCCTGCTGGGCTCTGTGCAGGGGTTTGAGAGCCATAGTGTCAAGAGTGCTCAAGGAAGTGGAGGGGGCATGTCTGCAGTACACTTGAAGGCTAATTAATATAAGACACACTTGGTGGCTGATTTTAGAAACCCACGTCAGACAGTCAGCACAAAGCTGAATAGGAAGCCTTTAGATGCTATGCTGGTCTGGGACATTTGGTACCTTACTCATCTGTCACATGCCTGTGTCACAGCTATTTGTTCCGTTCCTATTCTCCCAACGAAAAACAGAGACGTAAGCCTTCATTTGACCCCAAAGGAAGGACATAACAGTTCGCCCAAAACACAAAGGTAGGATGGAATAGAAAATGTGAAAAATCCAAGCAAAATCACCAGCCCACTTTGTGCATTAGCACAGCTCAGCTTCACAGGGACTGCATAACTCACTTTGGCTCTGAGAACTGAAAGATCGGAATTAGAACCTGAAGCATCTACTTCTCAGTCCAGTATTCCTCTCATGGCTCCTTGGGGTAAATATCACCAGGAAGAGCCTCATCTGTGGGATTCTCATAGCATTTCTGTGGTGTGGGAGGAGTTCTCCACTCCCAGAGCCTCTGTGACTTCCATAGGGCAGACAGTGCCACCGTTAGCACTGGTGGCCAGTGAGATCAGAGGGTGTGCAGGACATAAGGGTCAGTTGTGTCATCTGAGCTGCTGCTGTGGCATTGGCTGGGAGGCACCTCATGATTAGATTCTGCAACCGAGATCACATGTTAAGTCTAGAAATTCCCCTTCCCAGGCTAAACTCATCCTGCTCCTGGTCTTCAGAGAGTTTCGGGTTTTCTTTTGCTGGTTTTAATTTTGTTTAAACTCTCTTAGTCATGTGTCTAATTTTTCCTTCCTCTCTTCTCCCTCCTTCCTTCTTATTTCTTCTTTTGTTTCCTTTCTCCTATATTTAACATCTTGTTTTCATTATTTTTGTGATTTTAACTTATATTACATCATTCCTTCCTTTCTTTTACTCTCCCTCCAACCCCTACTATGACCCTCCCCCCCACTCCCTCTTAAATTCATGGCTTCTTTTTCTTTGATGATTGTTGTTACACACACACACACACACACACACACACAGAGAGAGAGAGAGAGAGAGAGAGAGAGAGAGAGAGAGAGAGAGAGAGAGATCATAACTATATAGTCAAAACCTGATCTTCAGTCTCAGCCTCTCTTTTCAGGGCCTCCATGTTCTTGCCTATAAAATAAATGCTTTGAGATTTCCTGGGGAGGAAGTTCTGAGTGTGTATACTCGACCTGGAGTGTAAGCACTGCCTGTGCCCTGGAGAGAAATGCACATTTAGGGCTCCCTCTAGAGTTCTGCTGATTGAGTTTCTGGAGTCAGGCCTTGTATGTTGGTTTCCTGGCCCTCTAGGACATCTGTGCTCAGCATATGGATTGCTGTGTTTCTACTGGATTGGGTGTGGCTAACATGACTTAAATCAGAGCATCTCTGATGCTGCAGGAAACACCAGAGACAGCATCTTAACATTCCCTCGTGGATGAAGAAGGAGGTTCAAGAGGTCCATGGGGCTTACAAGGCCTCAAGGGATCCTCACAAGGTGCCTCCTCCACCTAAGTTTATATAGTACTAAACAGCTGACTAGGGCGATACTCTCCCATAATGTGGCTGTCTGTGAGTTGCCCAGGAGACTTCATCCATGCTGTTTGGGGTTGGCACAGGACAGGATGTGAGGCACTCCAAGGATCAGGGCTATTAGCTACCCAGTAGTTGCCATGGGGAGCTCCTAGTAGCATAACTGCTTTTGGTCACTGATGTTTGTATAAACTCATTGGTTCATCAAATTGGACTTAGTCTTTCATGGGAATCCTTTTTTATCTGGGATAAATATAGAGATGTTTCTTCACATCTGCCCTGGAAAAGTCACATGATGTAGATGTCCCATTTAGAACAGAACAGTGCATTTTTTTATTCTCTGAGTATTGACATCTCTATATTAAATCACCATCTACTGCATAAAAAGAAGCTTCTATAATGAGGGTGGAGGAATGCACTAATCTATGAACAGAAAGATAAAACTTAGGCGTCTGTTAATTACTAGATTCAGTTAGCAGAATAATACCATCAGGTTCTCCCCTATGGCCCATGGTCTAGCTACCCATAGGTTTTCAGCCCCGTTAATAGTACCAGGCATGAGTTCCATCTTGTGAACCAGGCTTTAAATCTAGTTCGAAAGTCTTTTGTTACTGTATTAGTTGCTTTTGTGTTGCTGTAATAAAACACCATGACCAATGTGACTTTGAGAAGGAAGAGTTTATTTGGGCTTATGGTTCTGGAGGGATAAATAACCATCCATCACAGATGAGAGGCCTGACAGTAGACAGTAGGCAGCTAAGAGCTTATACTCTCAACTGCAAGCCCAGAGCAAAGAGAACTGGGGGTGCCACGTGACTCTTAACTCGCAAAGCCCACCCGCAATGACATACTTCCCCCTAAACCTCCTACACGGTGTTACCCGTTGGAGACTGAGTATTCAAATACTGGATCCTATGGGAGACATTTCTCCTTTGAATCACCACAGGTACTCCTATAACATTCATGACACCTTTGTGGGCATATCTTGCCAGGCTAGTCATTACTGTAGTTTGAAAGGTTAATATCTGGGTAAGATTGAGGATTACTTTTATCCTTAGCAGTGTACATAGAACCTTGTATCACTATGAAAGCTAGTCATATGGATGAAGTTTGCATGTTGGTACCAGCATGTTTTCTCCAATTCCCATGACTCCAGAATGTGATCTTCAGCAGTAGGGTCTTACCATCAGTTTCTAGAGGGTAACCAAGAACAATGACAATAACTTACAATGTTTGTGGGATCTATGGGATGACACTGAGCAAGATGTCAAAAAGAGGCAACCTATATTGGTGTCGGGTTTATTGTTTGCTGTCTTAGGAGAAGCATCGTCCCTCCATTACAAGATAGTCTCATTTAAAGATCCTTTAATTATTGGTTTCAGTATGGCATTTTCAAAGGCCCTTAGTGCCTAGGTGTGAGTGGTCACTCCCCATAATCTCTTCTTTGCTCTGCTCTCCTAGCCCCTGCCCCATTTGAACACTTCTGCTCCATTAGAGTTTAGGAATCTAGGAAGTTTCAATTCAAGGTAAGGAAGAGAGAATGAAAATAAATTCTTGTTTTTTTTTTTTTCTTTGAGACAAAGTTTCTCTGTAGCTTTGGTGCCTATCTGGAACTAGCTCTTGTAGATCAGGCTGGCCTTGAACTCACAGAGATCCGCCCGCCTCTGCTTTTTGAGAGTTAGGATTAAAAACGTGCACCACCACTACCTGGCTGAAAATAAATTCTTGAATGTTGTTCTGGGTCTTGAGTTGTGGAGTGAATTAGAGTTATGACAGGATTCAGTAAAGTAGTCAGTTACAAGGTGATTATATCATAACAGACTTTTCCTGTAAATAAAGCTTGTGGCCCATACTCTTTCTTGATTTTTGGTTAACAGGATTGAGCCACATATTTGTATTGCTATAATAGAATGACCGAGACAGTAATTTATAATGAATATAAGCTTGCTGAATCACAGTCGTGGAGTCTGGGAGACCACAGTAGCATGATGCTAGCTGGCATCCAGTGATGACTTTTCTCTGTCACCCTCTGCCAGGAGGCTGGAGAACAGTTGAGTAAAACAGTGTTGGAGGAGATAAAGGAAGCACAGACCCTGTTTCATAGCAAACCCACTCATGTCACAATATCGAACATGTTTCTTTGATAGCAGCATCCATCCTTTACTCCATCCTCATGGCCTGATTTCTTCTCATTCGGGCTCAGTTCCAGAAACACTATCCATGCCTCCATCAGTATCCAGGTAAACCTAGTAAGGAAGCACTGCTGAAGGATGAGAGCATGTGCTGTTCCTCGGTAGCCTATGTTGTATGCAGTAATGGCTGCCAACACTTTTAAAAATATTTATTAATATTAAGTATATGTCTTATGGTAGTTTGAATGACAGTGCCCCCCATAGACTCATAGGGACTGCTACTACTGGGAGGTGGGAGGTGTGGCCTTTATAAGAGTTGCCATGGTCATGGTATCTCTTCATAGCAGTAAAACCTTAACTAAGACATGTGTGCATGTGTGTCTGCATGTGGTTATGTGGCATGAGTGCAGATGCCTTTTCACTGGGGGCTGGGGTTGCAGTGACTTATGAAGTACCTGGTGTGGTGCTGGGAACTAGAATTGGGTCTTCAGGAAGAACAGCAAATGCTCTTAAATGTCGATCCATTTCCCCAACATTATTCTTAAGAATACTAATTCAGTGCTCGTCATTTATCATACTTTATTGTGTATGCTTAACACGGACCATTTAATCAAAGGAATATATCAATGAGAAAGGTGAAACTGCCCATTTTACAGATTAGGAAATGGTGTCATACATAATTACATAATTTGTCCACAGCCCCATGGGCAATCTATTGCCCAAATGAGGCACTATGGTGTTTAATCTTAAAGGTCAATTTTATTAGATTGAAGGGTGCCTAGGAGAGTGACAGAATACCTTTGGGAGACTATTAAGTAAGAGGGAGACTTGTCCTACGGGCAGGGGCACTTAGATGAAATAAGCAGGGTAAAGGGAGTCACAGAGTGCATGCGTTTCTGCCTAGCTCAGAATGTGCGTGTCGTCATCATATGGCCTGGGATTCTAGACCGAAAAGAAAGGGGAAAGGAAGGGCTGTAACTTTAACTTGGTTGATAGAGAGCTTGACTAGCATCCATGAAACTGTGGGTATTGTCTCCAGCACTGACTAAAACCAAATGCGGGGCACATGCCCATAAGTTTAGGGTTTGAGAGGTTGAAACAAGATGACCAGAAAGGCAGGATTATCCTTGGCTACAGATTGAGTTTGAGGCCAGCCTAGGATATATGAGATCCTATTTCAAAAACAGGGGCGAAGGAGGAAAAATGAGCTGAGCGCCAGCTTCCACCTTTCTCTGCTCCCTGACCTGCTCAGACGCCAGCAAGCTGACCACCACATACCTTCCCAGACATTATGAGCTGACCACTGATGGAGGAAGGTCATTGGTTAAATAAAGAAACTGCCTTGGCCCTGATAGGTTAAAATTTAGATAGGCGGAGTAAACAGAACAGAATGCTGGGAGGAAGAGGAAGTGAGCTCAGAAATCATGCAGCTCCTCTCAGAGCCAGACGAGATGTAGCCAGCCACCAGGTCAGACATGCTGAATCTTTCCTGGTAAGTGCACCTCCAAGATACAAATGCAAAAATGGTACAAACCGCTCTTATGTACAGCTTACATCTAAAAAGGAAAGAAAAAAAAAGCTACTACAAATTTGGAATGGGAGAAGCTGTTTCTAATCAGAAAAGCAAAGGGTATGTTTCAAGTGAAAAATACCCCAAAGATAAAAATTTACAGAAATATTTTAAGTCATAAATATTTAAGTCTGCTGGAAGTTCCATCAGAATTCTCAAAGGAGCAGTTGAAAAGAGGTGTCAGTGCATGTTTGGAAGCTTAGCTGCATTACATACATGAGATGCCTTTGTCCCCACATTCCAGGTGAACCCAGGGTGGCCGACTCCAGCACAGGGTGCACACCTGCCCCCGTGCACACACCTCTACTATCGTCTTAGGAAAAACCATCAGTCATCTCTACTACTTGTGACTATTCTTTGCCCTCTATTGGCTTCAGAACTAATCAGCTTTTGTTTTGAGGTCATCAGAAGGCACTGCCATTGTCCGGTACCTACAGACTCCCCACTGTTGGGGGGTGTCGCTTCCTCTACTCTCCAGCCTCTGGAACTGCAAGCCAAAAAGAATCTTTCTCTTATAACCGATCCATTATCAAGTCTTTGTTATAGCAGCCAAAATGAATTGGACAGAGTGCTTGTCCTATAAGTAAATCAGTTGAAATCACCCCTTCTCCGTGGCATGTTTCTCTACAAGTACCATCTTCTTGTGTCCTTTATGAGCATTATGACTACAGAGCGCCCCCTGCTGACCTGTGGAGCCCCTGCAGGGCAGTCTTGCAGCCAGGGTTCAGGTGACCCCAGATTCTTTGGATGTGATACTTGGACAATAATTCATCTCCCTCTCCTTGTCCCTGCCCCCCAGTGTGTGTATGTGTGTCTATATCTCTAACTACTCCTCTCTCCTGTTTTCTCCAAGTCTATCTTTCTAGCCACAACATTCTTCTTGGGCTTTGTTCTGATGCTGAATCTCTCTTCAGCCTCCTTTTGCCCAGCAGAGAGGCTGAGTTCCCTTAGGCCCCACTGATCCAGACATGACTATTATAACCTCTGTATCTAGGAACTTATTCTCCAAATTGGCTCAACTAGGCAGTTCTTGAGGCTCACAGCACCCCAGCAGCTGACCTTCCCAGGCAGGACACAAGCCAGAGACAAGGAAGAATTCCTTGGTTTGTTTTTGTTTTGTTTCTACCTTCCACCATTCCATCTATGTGCTTCCTCCCCTTCCACTCTCTCTAGCACTTCACTGAACTGTATTTTGACATACCCTAGGATCCTCCCTTAGCCTCTCTGCAGGTGGCTTGTGTGAGAGGTTTGCCCCTAGACCTCTGCTTAGAACTCTTCAGGAAGAACCCAAAAAGCTAAATTGAGAAATCAGGGGAATCTTCAAGAACTCAGGAGAGTCCTACCCTTCTTCTGTGGGAGAAAAATTACAGATTTTGCTAAAAAGGAAAAGTCCCAATAATGGGCTTCCTTCTAGATCTCTGGCAACTGACCTAACCCCCTTCTTCAAGCTCTAACACATGTATTTTTCTCTATTGAATTTCAGAGCTTTCCTCCCCACTGTTCTGCCTAGCAATCAGGTCCACTGTTTTGTTGACAGACATTTGGACACACTCATGTACTATTGTTTACTGCTTGTCTGTTTTCATCTACTGGGATGGGCCCAGCACTGTGGCAAGAGTCTTTATTTTTCTGGCATTCACTGAGCACCTAATATAATGTCCATAGTGTGGTTACTGTGGAGTGAATGCATGAGTGAGTGCCTTTTGCCATTTGGAAGGATATACTTGGTCTATATATTTTTATATTCATCTTAGTTTTAAAGGAAATTGAGTCTTTGAGAAAGAAAATAAAGGCCTTTCGAAAAAAAAAATAGAAACCACACACAAACACACACACACACACACACAGAGAGAGAGAGAGAGAGAGAGAGAGAGAGAGAGAGAGAGAGAGAGAGAGAGAGAAAGTTACCGTATAGCAGGCTAACAGTGGCCCTACTAGATACAAGACAAACCCCAGTAGCAGATCAGGTTACTTCTTTTGGAGTGGAATGTGTGTCAGTGAGGTTCCATAGATCTCCAGACATTGCCGGCCATTGCATTCCTCCTGGTGACCCTCCAGAACTTGATGGACACCTTCCTTATTGTTAAGAACACTATATACTTGAGTCATAGAGCATCACAAAATCATGTGGGTACTTTCCTGAAAGCTTGGTCAGCTTTCTTAGTGCTGGAAGGTGCTATATAACTACTGGAAGATAAAAGTAACCATCTATCACACCAAAATGTGAACCCTGAAAGCCACAGTAGTGCCTGGTTTGATAAGACATGAGCATTGGTTTAATAGTGGCATGAATATTATGGGAGTAGCTAACCACTTTCTGATTGGCCTGAGAACCTATAGCCAGAGAGTTCCTAGTCCCTCAGGGAGCACCTACTACTATCATGCTGCTAAATGGACATAGTATTAAACCAGCTCCTAACATTATACCATTGTACCCATAAATCACTGCATTTCTCAGCCCTCATCTGAGAAGCTTCTGTTGGAAGTGGATGGCAATTAGCACAGTGACCCACAACTGGTCAAAGTGCAGAAGACAAGAGACTGAAGAATTCTTGGCTGTAGGGGGCCGATCTGCATTCTACCTCCTGTCATCTCCCTTGTTCAGGGGTCATTGCAGAAAAGTGAGTGAGCACAAGGAATGTAAGATCCAAAGACGATGGCCGACTATGAGGAAACATTATCTTCTAGACACAACAGAGCATCTGCACACGTGAACTCACAGTGCTTTCAAAAGCATGCATAAAACCTGATGAGACCTAATCTCAGTATGGAGAGAGGAGTTGGCACATAATCCCACCCCTAGCCATGAAGCTACTGACAGTTGACAGCTGGGAGAGGGTAGATTATTTTTCTCTGTCCCTGGTAAGTCGACTGTGCTCCAGTGAAACTCCACTATCCAAGAACACTTTGGCAGCACAAATTGATCCTGAAGGTTTAAAAAAGAAAAGAAAAAAGACGCAAAGTTTGGTGGATAGGGAAGGATGATGGATCTGCAAAGAGTTGGGGGAAGGGGTGCAAATACCATCAAAACGTGTTGTGTGACACTTTTAAATCACTAATAAAAAGAGAAAACAAACGATGTTTAGTATTCTCAGGTTCTCCAGTATGTAGGCACGAGGAGCATACACACACGTGTGTGAGAACATGTGATACACATGGGAGCACACATGATATACATGTGGAGGGCAGAGGGCATGAGAATGGTGTTGCTGTAGAATGCTGTGTCTTTCCTACCAGCAAAATGAACATTTTAAACGCTCTTTTCAAAGTAGTGCCGCTGTGACCACGTCCAGGCTGTCTGTGATGAAGTGCCTTAACTCCAGCAAGGATATTGCCGAGAGTCTCCGATCGCTTGTTACAGGAGGAAAGTATTACCAGCTTTTGCTGTCTCAGTACAAACGTCTCTTCTCCCCCAAATTAACTTATGGGGTTGATGTTGTCTCCAAGACAACTGAGATTGCTTTTGGAAACTTGGCAAAATAGTGTGCTGAATAGACTCTGGATGTCTCATGGAGAAAGAAGTTGCTGTGATTGACAGCTGGTAGTGCTGAGTACTGGGAGCTCCATGGGGAAACCTCCCAGCTGTTTTCATACTTCCGGAGTTATCATGACCTTGTTAGCAAGTATACACAGGATCGTTAGTTTTATTCCAGAGCTACAAGTTAAGTCAAAACATTTGATTACATGCAGATAGCATATAAATTCCTGATCCTTTGAAGATGTTTTGCTATTGTTGTTGCTATTTTCTTTTCATTCTGGAAGGAGAGCAGCATTTTGGAAGACACTGGCATGTTTTGGAGGTAAAGGAAGTCCACACCAGCCATGAAAAGATGGGGCATTTGTAGAACAGTTAGTCCTTTTCTGAAGCGATATTCCAAAGCAACGGAATCAGCATACCAAAGAGGTGCCTGCTTGCATATGTTTGGGGGGGCTCTACACACAGTAGCAAAGTGAAGGAATCAAAGTAGGTGCCCATAACAGTTTTATAGATAAAAAGGTGGGTATATTTCCATAGTGGGATACATGAAAGAAACACTGGCATTTGCAACCAAATGAATGGAACTGGAGGACATATGTTAAGTGAAATAAACTAGGAACAAACACAGTGTTCTCTCTCTCTCTCTCTCTCTCTCTCTCTCTCTCTCTCTCTCTCTCTCTCTCTCAAATATGGAAGCTGGCTGACATCTACCCAAGTGTGAACAGGGATCCCTTGAGACTGGGAAGGAGAGAAAGTGAGAGTGGGTTTGGTCAGTACATATTACATACATTTCATGAGCTCTACTGAACATTATTGAAATCCATAATTAATAAATATTAATTAAAATGAAATAGTCAATTTGAAAAAAAATAGGTGCTTGCAGAAGCTCCTAGGTATAGGTATACAGGCCAAGGTGTAGAGTGACCACAGGGCTGCTTACAGCGAGCACTATACCGTATTGTGACGCAGGCCATTTCCAGAGCTCTGTTCATCTGACCTCGCTACTGTGTGTGTCAGTACGACCTAGGACGTCGCCAAACTTCTGTGGGTTCAGCCACATGTGTTCAGTTGCTAACTTGCTTTTGGTGCACACCTTTCAGAGGCTTTATTTGGGGAAGGAAGCCATCACGGCTGTTCGCCATTGCACATGACTGCTGGCTGCTTTGGGCTCTTCCTCAGATACCCATTTCTCACTCCTTTCCCTGTGCTTCTCCTTTCATTCCCATACAAATAACGATTGTGACCGTTATGCAGTGCAGGTGCTGGAAATCAGTTCTTTTTCTCGTTGTCCTTAAAGTATCATGCAATTCTAAGCTTCTTCCCCTGACCTTCCACCAACTCCTTCTTTATCTATGTAGTATATGAATATGTTGTGGACACTGGGAGACCTCATTCGGGTGAATGGAACAAAGAGTTTGCCTTGGTCCCTATGACTTTGTATGTTTGAAGTGATATGAATATAGCAAAAGCCCAGCATCCAGCTTGCTCTTGTCAAATTTCAAAGGAAAAAAAAACTACCCTGAAATACTAAGATTAATGAAGTCACCTAAATTTATACAGTGGCAGATAATGGAAGCTGGGTTCACAGTGGTATTTATATGTCAAAATCTTCATCCTGATATTAGGAGGTGGGGTCTGTGAACGCAGTCAGGTCGTGAAGATGGAGACCCAATGAGTGGGATTAGATGCACCCTTATAAAGTATTCCCCAAGAGTTCCTGCCCCACTTATGATGCAAGGGTCAGGGATCTATGAGCCAGGAAACAGGCAGTCATCTCATATGTAAGCTGCTAGTGTCTTGGTCTCCATGACCATGAACAATGAAGGTCTGTTATTAAAGCCACACATTCAGTGCTCTGTTTGTTATAGAAGTCAGTGAGCCAACCAATGGAAAAGAATAGGTGTGGAATATGTTGCCTTCACAAATGAGTCTGTCAAAGGATCTAGCACTTTACCTGTCAGACTGCCAGCATGCGTTCTATATAAATAAAGCTCGCTTTCAATTTATTTTACACTGTATTGAGCAGAGCTCCTACCTGCAATATAGTAGCTGTCTGTCAAATGTTTGTGAACTCATCTTTATCTATTTAGACATGCAGGCACATCTGTAGCAGTACTTACATATCCGTTAGCCAAGTTCTAGCAACAATAATGAGTGAAATCAGCTACGAACATTTGAACTAGCACAGACAAACCACCTGTCATGACTGGAGCATCGCCATCTTTATATACCAAGGTTTCTCCTTTAATACATTGTATAATAACAGTACAGCTGCCCGTCTCATCGATCATGACCTAGCAGGTTTGACTGTATGGAGCTTCTCAAGTGTATTCAGTGTTCATTTTACCTCGTACGTGTGTTCTTCAAATATAAGGTATATATTTTTCTTTTAAAGAGTTCATAATTGCACGTTTTTATTTTAAAAGCTTTGTACCAATGGTTCCTCAAACTTTCTAAATGTTGGTATTACCTGGATAGTGGTGGCTTTTAAGGTTACAAATGTACGTCTCTTCCCTCAAACTTTCTGATTTAATAGCAATTAAATTTAAACAAAAACTGAGGTTTTTAAAGCTACCTAGATATTTTTAATATATAGAAATGTGTGGGCAGCCATAGTATCACCATGCATAGCAAGCCATCAAGTGTAAATTTACTTTATTAATTTTTCTTAAGTTCACTGTGTACTGAAATAAATACATACCACCATCGTCCAGGCATTGTGAAGATGGAGGTTCCATAGCAATGAATGAAAAGGTACATCAGCAGCCTGGTAGTGGTGGCACACACCTTTAATCCCAGCACGCAGGAGGTAGAGGCAGGTGGATCTCTGTGAGTTCAATGCCAGCCTGATCTACAGGAGCTAGCTCCAGGACAGGTCTCAAAACTACAGAGAAACCCTGTCTTGAAAAGAAAAGAAAAGAAAAGAAAAGAAAAGAAAAGAAAAGAAAAGAAAAGAAAAGAAAAGAAAAGAAAAGAAAAGAAAAAGTACATCAGTACCATCCAGCTATGTTAATACAGTGGAGGAAGACAATATGCAAGTGAATTAACCAATACTCTAAGAATGATTTTTATTAAAAGTTACAGAAAGTGAAAAGTTCAAGCTGAGATGTTACTGCAGAGCCTGGTGGGGTTCCAGGCAGTAAGACAGCATGGAGTACTACTGCAAAGCAGGAGGGAGCCTGTAAGATGATAGACTAATCTAAGACTTATCCCATACAACAGGCTGAGAAGGAGATTCGCAAGGGGCATCTGGTGCGGGGGCTTCTAAACCATGCCAACAATTTGGGGTTCAACAGTTCGTAAGATGATGGACTAGGCAAGGCTGACCTGGAGGTGGGGATGAGGGTCTTCTTAGCCATTTGTAGAGTTCCTTGTGGTGCTCTTTCACCATCTGAAGTGAAAAGTGATAGGATATTGGAGAAGAACAGTGGGACTGAGTTCATAATTAATTTGAGAGTAGAATTCATGGGCATCTTTGGTGAGCTGTATGTGTGGTACAAAGAAAGAAGTGCCCACATGTATGACCTGAGCAATTAGGTGGATCCTCATGTTATTTGGTGGAGAGATTCGGTAGGTAGCTGTGGATAGATGTGGATTTGAAAGTCAACTAAGTACTTCCATTTGACATACTAGATTTGAGATAAGAAATGAACATGTGAATAATGCTATCCCCAGAGAATAAGACAACATTTTCAGCTCTCCAGAAATGCCCTTTGATCCTTTAGTAACTAGACTGCCACTTTTCCCCTCATACATCACTGTGGTCATTTTTTTGTGAAGTTCTTTTAGTTTTACAGTGGTTTTGGGGATGGAATGACCCTTTCACATGGGTTGCATAAGACCATCAGAAAACACAGATATCTATATTGTGATTCATAACAGCAGAAAAATTACAGTTATGAAGTAACAATGAAAATTATTTCATAGTTGGGGGAACTGTATTAAAGGATCACAGTATTAGGAAGACTGAGAACCGCTGCCTTAAATATCTACATCTAAATCTGTCATCTGCCAATGCAGCCTGATCGGGCTTCTTCCACCTTATAGGAATCCCTCAGTTTACTACTGTTGTTATTTTGTAGGCTGAAGCTTCCAACATGGCACCTCAAGGGTCAGGAGCAGAAGGTCTTTGCTTCGCTCTTGCCCTAAGGTGCTGTGCTCACCCTTTCCTCATTCAACGTGATGCTAGTTGTGGGGCTTACAAGGACGCCTTTGGTCAGGCTGAGGAAGCCTTGTATTCTTGGTTTGTTGACTGTTTTTAACAAAGCAGGGTAATTGTTTATATCAGATGCTTCCTCTGTGTCTTCTTCATCTTTTGAAGTTATTATGGAAGGCTCTTTCCTTTGCTTGTATTCTCTTACCTTCCTAGTAATACCATGTTAATAGACTTTTCAGTGTTAAACCAAGTTGGTATTGCTGGGCTAAGTCCAGGTTGGTCATGGCATGAAATGCTGCTGCTTTGTTTTTGTCATGCTTTATTGTGGGTTTTCATGTCTGTCTTCCTGAAGGATATTGTTCTTGGACCCTTCCTGTGAGGCCTTTGATTTAGATAAAGGGAAAAACTGATTCCTAGAATGACTTGAGTTCTGTTCTTACTGTTCTGTGTAGCAATGCTTGTGGAGATTAATGCAACATTTTCCTGTGCCGCTGGCACAATGTGCCAGTAGTTGCATCTTACACCTGGTCTTACTGTGTGGGAATAAGTTTTATTTCAAATTTAATTTATTTACTGGTTATTTGCCTATTCTGATTTCCATTTTCTTCTTGTTTCAGTTTTGACAATTAGTTATTCTTTTTGGAGTATGTTTGTATGTTCTTGTGTGTGCAGTTATTCACTACACATGTATATGTGGAGACCAGAGGGCAACCTCGGGCATTCTTCAGGCACTATCCACTTTTTTTAGATGAAGTCGGTGAATTGAAGCTCTCCAGGAATGCTCCTGTACTTGGGCAGTGAGTCCCAGAGATCTGCCTTTCTCTGTCTCTCCACTGCTGAGATCCCAAGCATATACCACCATCCTGGCCTTTTAACTTTAATGTGGGATCATGGGCCAAGTTCAGATCCTCAAGCTTACACGGCAAGCACTTTACCCACTGTGCATCTCCCCAACTCCACGTGTGTATTCTTGAACATGTGTGTCGTATGACTGTCTTCTCTTGAGACGGGGTCTCACTGTGTAGAGAGGTCTAGCTTGAAGCTCACTATGTAGTCCAGGATGGCTTCAAACTTGCTGCCTGATTCTGCCTTCCCACTGCTGGAATTAAAGGCATGAGCAGCTGCACCTGTCTGCCATCTGACTTTGCACAGAATTTTCATAATACCACACGGAACATCTGTGGGTTTAGGAATGGTGACACCTCTTCTATTCTTCATTTTTGTAATTTCTGTCTTCTTTTCAATATCTGGTATTTTGTTGTAATACTTTGTCAATTTTATTAATATTTTCAAAGGACCAACTTTTGATACTTTTTCTGTTTTCCATGTCATCAGTTGCTGTTCTAGACATTGTTTCTATTGTTCTGTCTGTGCTGTGTTTAGTGTTCCTCATTTTCTAGTTTTGCAAACGGAAGCTTAACTTATCTCTTTGATGCCTTGCTTACCCGATGGTAGTCACATTTATTTCCTTTCATTGTTAACTGAGCACATTTTGGTGTGCAGTTCTGAGCTTAATACATGAGCGAGTCTATTTACTCACACAGTTAGCATATAGACTAGCTTCATCACTCCACAAACGGCTGTCAAGCTGGCCCTTGGTAATCAATTCATTCTTTACTCTTAATGCCAGACACACCTAATCTGTTCTGTATGTCTCTATAGTTTTGTTATGAACGGAATCATAATATTCAGTGTTGTCCAAGTTTACCTCTCTGTGATAAACATCATGACCAAAAGCAACTTGGAGAGGAAAATGTTCATTTTCTCTTACAACACTCAAGTCATAATCTATCACTGAGGTGCGTCAGGACAGGTACTTGGGGCCGAAATCTGGAGTTAGAAACTAAAGCAGAGATCGCGGAGGACTGGTTACTGTCCTGTTTCTCGGGCTTGTTCAACTACCTTTGTTGTATGGCCCAGACCCACCCTCTCACATATGGTTCTCCCCCTAGAGCGCTGAGTCCTTCCACACAAATCAGCAAGCAAGAAAATGCCCCACAAACCAATCTGATGGAGGCAATTCCTCAGTTAAGATGCCCTCTCCCCAGGGACATCTAAGTTAGTATCAAGTTTACAAAAACTAAATATGACAAGTGTGTTGGAATTGGATTCTTTAATTCACCATGGCACATTTTTTCTATATCTTTGCAAGAATCAATAACTCATATCTTTGTAAGAATCAAAAACTCATATTTTCATGAGAATCAATAACTTATTTTGGCTATAGTTTGATGTCAGTATGTTCTAAAGGACCGCATTCTTGAATTCTGGTTCTCATCCAGTCCAACAGTCTATGCCTTTTAATCAGTTTGTTTCAATTATTTTCATTTTAATATATTTTTATATGTTTGTGTTGAAGTGATACTCAAAACTTTTCTGATTTTTTCAGTCAGTTTTGTCTGTCTGTCTGTTTGTTTTTGCCAGAGGGTCTCTGTATACAGTCCTAGCTGTCCTGGAGCCCACTGTGTAGACCAGGCTGACCTCAAACTCCCAGAGATTTGCCTGCCAGTAGGATGCAGATAAGTAGTAGAGCTCTTTCCTACTATGTGCATTCCAACACACCACACACACACACACACACACACGAGAGAGAGAGAGAGAGAGAGAGAGAGAGAGAGAGAGAGAGAGAGAGAGCGAGCCCTGGGGGGCTGGAGAAGACTGACTTGGTTGAAAGTACTGATGAGTCCTAGGAGTCTTCCCATGTAGTTAGTTGGCTCTCTTGTGTAGCACCCTATAATCTGCAGACAGGCATATGTTGGCTCCGATTCCTGTTTGTATTCTTCTTTCTTTCTTTCGTCATCACTCTAGCTAAGACTTCAAGGACTAAAGTGAACAGGGATGGAGAATGTGGACAGTCCTGAATTGTTGTGCCTAGTTTTAATGGGATTGCTTCCAGTTTTCCTCCACTTAGGATGTTTTGACTATGAGTTGATCATATATAGCCTTTATTAATGTTAGGTAGGTTCCCTCCAGCCCTATTTTATCTAGGACTTTTATCATGACAGGGTGTTGGATTTTGTCCATTGAGATGGCAATGTGAATTCTGTCCCTAAGTCCATTTATATGATTTATTATTCATATTGTTTTGCATATGTTGAATTCTCCCAGAATCTCTGGAATAGAACCTTTGGAATCCTGTAGAATTATCTTTTTGCTGTGTTCCTGGGTTTTGTTTAACAGTATTTTGTTAAGATTTTTTACATCTATATTCTTCAGAGATATTACTATGTAGTTCTATTTTTTAATCATGTCATTATCTGGCCTTGGTATTGTAGTAATACTGGCTTCATAAATTTAGAAGTATTCCTTCCATTCAAAAATTATATTTTTGAATAATTTGTGAAGCATAGGTTCTATTCCTTTCTTAAAGTTCTTATAGGATTTGAATTCAGCTATAAATTCATCCGGACCTGGGCTATTTTAATTTGGAGAGGTTTTATTTCTTATTTGGTCTTCTTGTTAAATAATCTGTTTAAATTATTGGTCTCATCTTGGTTTAATTTTGGTGGGTCACGTGTATATAGAAATTCATTCTTTAGTTTTTCTAACTTAGTTGAATATAACTAAAAAATATGCTCTTATAATTTCTCAATTTATTTGATATATGTTGTAGTATCTTCCTTTTATTCTCTATTTTTTTAAATTTAGGTCTTTTTTTTTTGGTTAATTTGTCCAAAAGTTTGCCAGTCTTGTTAATCTTTACAAAGAATAAATTCTTCATTTCATTGATTTTTGTATTATTTCTTTGTCTCCTCCTATTCTGTTTTTTCTTTATTCTTCTTGCTTCTATGTCATTGTTTCTGCCTTGGTTTTTGATAAGTCCTTCTGGTCTATTGATTTGGGGTTTTGTTTGTTATTGTTTTTCAAACTCTTGACTTGCATCATTAAGCTCCTTCTTTGTGTTCTCTTTGATACATGTAACATAAGCATGAAGAACCATTCATTTCCCTCTTAGAACTGCTTTCTTTGTATCTGAGCTGTATTAGGATGTTGTATATTCATTTCCATTTAGTTCATGGAATTTTTTGCTTCCTTCTTAATTTCTTCAGTAAATGATTTTTCACTGAATAGTCTGTTGTTTAACTTCTATGAGTTTGTGATTTTTATGGAGTTCCTTTTGCTATTCATTTCCAGCTTTATTCATCATGGCCAGATAGATTACATGAAATTATTTCAATTTTCCTAAATTGGTTAAGATTTTTTTCTGTATTCCACTATGTGGTCACGTTTGGAGATGCTTCCTTGGGTTGCTGAAAAGATTATATATTCTGTAGTATTTCAGTGGAATATTCTATAGGTATCTTTTAGGGTCACTTAGTCTCAAATATTCTGTTTATATTTTGTTTTGATTTCCTGTTTGTTTTGGTAAAAGTGGCATATTGAAATCATCTACTATTACTGTATTGAAGTTAATCTAGGGCTTAATGTCTGATAATGTTTATTTTCTGAAATTGGCTACTCCTGAGTTTTATGTGAATATATTTAGAATTGTAATATTCTTTTATTGAATTGTTCCTTAGATCAGAATTAAGTAACTATATTATCTCTTCTAATTAGGTTTGGCTAAAAGTTTATTAAAATAATGACACCTGCCTGTTTTTTGATTAGAATGGAATAGATTTTTCCATCATTTCACTCTAAGATAAGATGATTTTATAGTGTTTGTTTTCTTAGTTCTATTTCGCATAATGCTGCCCTAGTATCATCTTTTTCTCCCTAGCCTCTTAGGTGTTCTTATTCTTCTCTTTAATACAAAGTATCCCTTCCAGTATTTTCTGGAAGGCTGGTTTTGTGACCATAAATTCCTTTGGCCATATTTTATTATGGAAAGGTTTTCCCTTTTATTTACAATGGATAATTTTGATGGACAAAGTAGTCTCAGTTGGTATCCTTTTTCTTTCACAATTTGAAGCATATTGCTATATGCTCTTCTGATTTTAAAGTTTTCATTGAGAAATCAGCTATTATTGTAATGGCCCTGCCTTTATGTGTGCCCTGGACTTTTACCTCGTGTTGCTTTCAGTACACTTTCTGTATAATCAATGACTTAATGGCAGTAAAGCATGAAGAATTCCTTTCCTAGCCCTGTGTGTTTGGTGTTCTCTGTACCCCTTAGACCTGGATTGGTCTTATTTTCCTATATTTGAGAAGTCTTCTTCTGTGATTTTACTGAAAATATTTCCTATGCCTTTGACTTAGAATTCTTCTGGTGTGTTCAACATTCATTTGTCATTTCATGGTGTTCCCAAATCCCTGAATATTTTGTTCATGTACTTTTAAAGATTTATTACTGTTTTTGAATGATCCATTGATCTGCCTTATTTGTAAGCCCTAGTATTCTGTTTTCTAAATAATCTGCTCTGTTGATCAGGGTTTAAAACTAGGTTTTTGACTCTTGGTCCAATCCTTGCTGTGGCCATCTGAGTGTTTGGAAATTTTTCTTGGTCTGCTCTGTACTGTCAGTGTTTATCTCAGAAAGCCTCTGAGATCTTTATACACCTGCTTTCTTGGTCTTCTCTCTGGTTTGCTCTCTTGGTACTCTCCCTTAATCCCCTCAGTGTTGTAGCAAGCTCTTGGTCCCTCTTAATATTGGACCAAGCTGTGTTTCAGAGTTCCACTGAGGTTGCTGAAGGATAGGCGGGTTTAGTAGTTTGGATGGTGGCTGGATGGGTTTGAGTTTGGGGGGAACCTAGCCACAGGAAACTCCCAGCTGGCTGGCTAGAAAAGCCAAAGGAGTAGTTGGGAGGGGGCCTGGGGTTTTGTCCCACTGGGGAGGTCCTAGAGAGTGGGGCATTCCACCATGTGGCTGTTCACTCACCTCTTAAGTCCTCGCAGTATTGGAGTAAGCTGTGTTTGAGAGTTCCATCGAGGTTGCAGGAGGATAGATGGATTTGAGGGTGGGGTATGGCTAGTAGTTTGGATGGCAGATGGAAGGGTTTGGGTTTGGGGAGAGCCTAGCCCAAGGCAACTCCCTGCTGGCTGGATAGAAAAGCAAAGGGAGTTGGGGAAGGGGCTCGGGGCTCCCCACTAGAGAGGTCCTAGAGAGTGGGGTGTCCTGCCATGTGGCTGTTCACTCACCTCTTAAGTCCCCTCAGTATTGGAGCAAGCTGTATTGAGGAGGGAAGAAGGGGAAGGAATAGGAGAACTTGAGGAAATAAGATAGTCGAGATGGAGGAAGGACAGAGATGAGAGCAAGGAGAGAGATATCTTGATTGAGGGAGCCCTTTTGGGTTAGCAGAAACCTGGCTCTAGAGAAATTCCCAGGAATCCAAAAGGATGACCTCGCCTAGGACCCTGGGTAATAGAGGAGAGGGGGGCCTGATCTTGACTTGCCCTGTAGTCAGACTGATGATTATCTTAAATATCGCCATAAGCCTTCATCCAGCAACTGATGGAGGCAGAGGCAGAGACCCACATTGGAGCACTGGACTGAGCTCCCAAAGTCCTGTTCAAGAGTGGAAGGAATGAGAATATGAGCAAGGTCAAGACCATGATGCGGATACCCACTGAAACAGTTTGCTTGAGCTAATGGGAGCTCATCAACTCCAGCCGGACTGGGAAGGAACAAGCATAGGACCAAACTAGTTCCTCTGAAAGGGGTTGACAGTTGCATGGCTGGGGCAGACTGAGGGGCCACTGGCAGTGGCACCAGGATTTATCCCTACTGCATGTACTGACTTTTTGGATGGATACCTTGCTTAGCCTAGATATAGTTGGGAGGGCCTTGGACCTTCCACAAGGCAATGTGCCTTACCCTTTCTGAAGATTAGATGGGGGTGGGGTGGGAAGGTGTGTGGAGGTAATGGGAGGGAGGGAGTGGGAACTTAGATGGGTATTTTTTTTTTGAGTTTTCCCAACTCTAGTGAATTTCCTGTCTCTAGTGAATTCAGTTTTCATATCCTCACTCGTCTTCAACATTTCATTCAACTGTTTTGTGTGCAGGTGGGTTCTTGGACTTCAGTCGGAAGTTTATTTTTGCCCTTTTTGTGTTCAGTTGCGTTCACCCAGATTTTTTCATGCCATTTTGAAGTCTTTGAACATTTTTATAATTGTGCTTTTTGAATCCTGTGCCTTGAGTTTGATCCAAGCTGCTTTTGGGATTGGTGGTTTGTGTCCTAATTTTTATTGCTTTCATTTCTGTGATGTGATCTGGGTATCTGGAGTTAGTTAATTGTTTTTTTCTTTTGATTAGAAATTTTATCCCACAGAGCCAGAGTCCCAAATGGAGCTATAAAGTTTTGGAGAAGCCAGGTCTCTTCTAGAGACTGGTTGTGTGGGCTTGGAGTTTAGTACATAGAATCATTGTGCAGAGTGGATGGAGCCTTCAGTGAGCAGGGTTTCTTACTGGACCAGCTTTAGTCTTATCTGAGCACCCAGCAGAGAAGGCCTTGGGAAGATGTGGACTGTTCAAACACTAAATGGTCTTTATGCAGTGAAAAATTACTTTTTAAACTCCAAATTTTCAGTATTAAAAATGAATAGCTATTAAAGTTAATCAGTTTCTTTTTCCATTTCCCTTGATATGGTAATGTTTATTGGATTTTATGTTCACTCAACCTCTTTGGAGTATATTCTTGTTGGTTTTAATTCTTTTTGTTTTGTAGTAGAATGATTTTTTTATATGAATGACTATAATTACATGCACAGTGTTTATGAGTCCATGATCTTCTTGTGTTATATTCTGATTGAATGGTAGAGATCTACAGGCTTCATATAAACATTGAACTGTTGCACGCATGCAGAGGGCCTGCATTGGTCCCATGGAGGCTCCCTAACTATTGGTTCAGAGTCCATGTGATTGGCTTGATTTCTTTGTGGGTATCTGACGAGTCTTTTTGGCCAACAGCTCAATTAGCTATAACCCATTCCCTGCACTGGAGGTTTCATTTGGTGGTGAGAGACGTCTAGTTGGGGCTTTGTCTTCTCTGTTATTGGGTTATTTCTTTTATATCTATTTCGTGTGTGTGTGTGTGTGTGTGTGTGTGTGTGTGTGTGTGTGTGCTTCTACTTTAGTTGATCTTCATTTGACCCCTCTGTGGTTGTTCATGAAGTAGTATGCCTATCTATTGAAGGCACTTTAGGCAAAACTCGCTTATTGACTTCAAGTCTGTGAGTCCTTCCTTATATATTTTAATTCTATAAATTTCTTTCAGAGTACAATTTGGCTGTGTTTTCAAAATTTTCATTTTTTATTATCTTTGTTTTTAAAATATTGCATATTTCCATGTGCTTCTCCTTTTAGCTCAGGAATTATTTACCTGTGTGTTATTTAGTTTCTGAATATTAGGAACTTTTCTTTGTAGTTTATTATTGATCTTTACAGTTCAATCTCATCATTACTCTGATGTCAGGTGGCATCTACCATACTGTCTCAGCATTTTGAAGTGGACTGAGATGTTTTCAGGCTCAACATATAGCCTGTTCGAATGAGTAGAGAACTCAGTGTAGGTTAGAAGCCGAGCACTTGCCTAGTGTGTTCGAGGCCCGAGGCTTATTCCCTAGCCCCAGTGTTTTAATCTAGTATTAATCTTTCAAAAACCAGTGGCTGGTTTGTTAGCTCTATCTACTGTTTTTGTTTTATGTTCGACTTACTTCTAGTCTTTACTGCTGTCTTCTAATTTCTTGCTTTTATTTTTCTCCTTTTAAATCAATTCTTTAATTTTAACAGCTTATTACTGATATATGATATATTATTATCATAATCATCCCTCCATGGCCTTCTCCTAGCCCTTCCCATTTTTGCCAGTCCTTTTCTTTTCTCCAAGATAGCTGTGGTGTGTGAGAACGCATCCTTGTGTTGTGCCAGTCCTGTGTCGTGAGTTCATGATTACCACAGTGTGGTATACCCATAAGAGACAGATTGCCTAGCTGCTAAAGTCTTCAGGCTGTGTCTGGTCTTGTCTGGTCTTTAAAGTTCTCACACTGTCACTACAACCTCCTTGGCATCTGAGGGCAATCTTCCAGCCATATGGAGACCTGCTGGTAATCTTTTTACTTTGTTGTAGAAGAATCAGAGAGCATAACTTATGTGATTTTTATTCTTTGAACATTTTTAAATGTTGATTTTGTCTCAGGGTATAATGATCCATCTGTAAGAGTATTTTGGAGGGTCTGGGTAAATGGTTCAGTGGGGAAAGTGCTTGCTGCACAAGCAAGAGGGTCTGAGTTTTAATCCCCAGCACAACTGAGCATGGTGACACTTGTCTATGTCCCCAGACTAGAGGGGTCAGAGACAGGAAAATCTTGAGGGTAGTTTGACAGGCAGTCTAGCTCAAACAGTGAGCTCCGGGTTCAGCGAGAGACCCTGTCTCAAAAGGTAAAGTGGAGCTGGATGGTGGTGGTGCATGCCTTTAATTCCAGCACTCAGGGAGGCAGAGGCAAGGGAATCTGTGTGTGTCTGAGAGAGAGGGGGAGAGGGAGAGAGGGAGGGAGGGAGGGAGGGCAGGAGGGAGGGAGGAGAAAAAAGTGAGGTGGCAGCAAAAGAGAAAGTCTCTTGATGTTGACCTTTTGCCTTCATGTGTGCATATGTGTACACATAGATGTGCATGACACACGCACACAGTTTTTGTAATCTGAGGCTTTTGAGGCATGATTCTGTTTGTATTTGTGTTATTGTTTTCAGTGGTATGCTTGAATCTAGTTTTGCGATAAGCAAGGTTCTTTGCATCCCTAGTAGACATCTGCTGCCTCAAAGCCTGTTCTGTCTTCCATTATAGAGTGGGACAATCGTTTTCCACTGGCTGTTACCTGGTGTGTCTCTACCCTCTCTTCCATTTGCATCCTTTCTGTGCCGTGTTTCAGATGTCCTTTAAACCAGTATACAGGTGAGCTCTGCACTTACCTGACAACCTGCTGCTTTTACCTGGAACATCTGTGTCTTTACCTTTAATTAATTACCTTTAATTAGTGTCATATTTGAGTTTGCATTCAGTCATCCCATCAAGTACTTCCTCTTCATATGCTTTGTTTCTTCTGACTCTTCTTCCTATTTTTTACTTCATTTCGTAAAGATTCTTTTAAGCTTGAGTTTTCACGATATATCCAGCATCCTGCCTCTTGTCATCATCCCCATGCCACCATCCTTTGGACCCTTCTCCTCCTCCCCGAGGATGAGACAGAGGCCTCCTGACTCATCTCATAGCTCCTCTGCTTACTCCCACTTCCCACCCTCCCCCCAGCCATCTGCGCATAGAACAGCAGCCAAAGAGAGTCTCTAAGCATGCAAGCTCCACTAGCTTGTAAGTCTGTAGTGATGCCTGCGTATACACAGAGAGAAAAACCCTTATTATCATGGAACTTCCCAGGTCTCGGGGCCTCAGTTCTGGCCACCTCTAGAGCTTACACTTCCCATCAGATACATGTTCTCCCTCTCAGGTCCTCAGCCTCTGTGGCTCTTCCCAAAGATCCTGCACTGGCTTGTTTCCTTCTCCCTTTTGTTCCAGAATGTTGACCTAAAGCACATCTCTTGCTCCAAAAGGGATAAGAGTTTCTTCTAAGTCAAACATAAGAGACCTTTGCCTGGGAGCATGGACTCAGGTTTCCCTGAGAGACATGGCCCATCATAGTAGTGACTGCATGAGGGCTCATTAGTCAGAGAACGAAACAAAACTCCTTAGTCAGTGTGTTTACCAAATGTATTGATGGGAGCATCAGGGATATGCATCGCAGCAGAGTGGGGGGATGTCTGCTCTAGGCTTCAGATGCTATTGGTGTAAGCTATGACTGACTAGCTAATATATCCCAGAGTTGCCTGGCAGTCAAGAGGATGCTAGGTCAGATGCACAGGTGGGTGATGCATGGGGAACTAAAGGTAGACCAAGATAACCGTGGCTGTTGATCTATTCCGCTCCAACTCTGCACATTGGCTGAACCCTCACCTGTCCTCAATCTGCAGAATTTCGACACAGGTGGTTTTTCCAGGGACCTTTAGCTTGAAAGAACCATTTTCTCAGTGAGGCCTGCCCTGAATGTCTTCACTTGTCTCAGCTCCCCCCGTCCTTGCCTTCTTCCTCTGTATACACTGTTTCCCATGTTGGCCAGCCACTTTCTGCATCCTGTGCAGCTATGAAGTATGGTATTGATTACTGATTTGTGTGCCGTGTATATAGAAGAAGCCCCAGTGGAACCCTGCCTCTTCCAGTCAGTGATACACCCTGTGCGTTCCCTATAATACCTGGGTATAGGTGATGCTCCAAAGATGATGTTAAACAGATATGCGGCTTTCTCATTGCCTTTTGTAATGTGTGGAGGTCATGCACAGTTATTACCCTTACCCGAGAAATGGCAGCACTGAACATATAATCAAAGAGTAAAGGTTCCCAGCATTGCTACTGTCTTCTGGATTTTACAGTGACCTGTGAAGATTTTTAAGACCTATTTTTATTGTTATTGTTTTGTTTTACTTTACCTTGAAAGGTGGAACAAGAACAGACATTTCGTTGTTTTGTATGACACTGAATCAGGAACTTAAGTATTGAACTACATAACTTTGCAGGCTGAAAGCCATGTGACCTCAAGTTGTAGTCATTACAGAGACTGACCAAGCTGCAGACATTTATCACGTTTTTACATTGTCCCCAAAAACTTAGTAGTTAAGACTGCTCTAGAGGTGTCAAAAGCCACTCGATCCAGAACATTTGACATAAAAAATGCTTTGTGCTAACAATTCACTCCCAGGAACCTCCCAGAATCTATGCAGAAACTACTCTGAGTTGAACCCTGCAACTCCCAGGAATGTAGCTGGTTCCAGAGCCCCTCCTGTTGCAAAGCACCTTCCCTAGAGAGCACCTCTTTAGGTCGCTAGTCCCAGAGTAGCACTTCAGGGAGTCTGGAGTCCCCATGGGAACACATGGGGCACAAGTGAACGTTTCTAATGGAAGAGTGATGGGGTAGGGTAGTCTTAGGTGAAATGCGGCTCATAAACTGTGGGATTTGGGCCAGAGGGAATGTAAGGCATTTCATTTGTTCTTGCCTGCATTCTCTTAGACCCAGGAGCATACAGCTTCTGGATCTGCCATGGGCAAGCATCAGGTGCCTCAGGGTACAGTCCCAGGAAGCATCCCTACGTGGGGTCCAGGTACTGTCCGGTCAGATTTCTACCACTCGGGGCACTTCACGCACCAGCCAGCTGGTGTAACTCATCCTCTGCTCAGAGGAAAGCTGTTGTAGCAGATGGCCCTCCTGGCCAGTGGAAACTACAGTTTCTGCCCTGCTCCGGTGGGATGCCTTAGCTCAGAGCAGGCCAGGCAATGACTTTCTCTCCTCTTTGCTAGTCAGGGAGGATCCTGGATTTTCTCCCTCCTGTGCTGAGCTGATGCACGCTTTCTTCTTCATTCTCCACTAAACTCTTCGCCTCCCACCACTGTCGAGATGCTAGTTACAGAGCTCGAAGATACGGCCTCTGAACTCTGCACTGTTCACTGTGAGCTCCTCTCTCCTGGCCTTTTACTTCAGCCGTTCCTGCACAGCTCCAGGGAGCTGCACTACTGGAGTCTATTTCTTGCTTAACTGTCCCCTCCCTGAAATGGAGCATTGGCTTCCCTGGAAAACTGTTATAGCTAACTGTTATCACAAAGATAATGAAGTGTGTCTGTTCAGTGAAGCGAGTTTTAAAACATTAATAGTGCCCTTCAATATAGGCTTTCCTGCACTCATATTATACACAAATGCTACACCTTTGCTTACATTTGTAAGTAAGAATGTGATCATGTTCTTGCCTTCTCTCTTTGCGTGTCATGCTGAAGGTTCCTTAGTAAAGTGCAGAGCTACAAACAACATGGTATCTTTCCACACCAGCAAGTCAGGTCCAATTAACTTTTAAATGCTATGTAGCGCTCACATGTGAATACAGCCAATTTACCCAAATATTCCCCCAGTGGAAAGCATTCTGATCCTCCCTAGATTCTCTCACTTCAAAGTCTCTTTATTAAATATCATCGAACATCCTCAAATACACTTGTGCTTTTATTTCTGTAAGATATGTTTCCCCAAGTGAAACCACTGAGTCAACAAGTGCTTATGTTTTGAATTTAAACAGCTCGGAAATTTTCACATCCACCTTGAAAGTGCAGCATCGTGTGTCAGTCAGTAAGAATGTTCTGCAGTGGCTACCGCGTTGCTTCTCGTGACTGTGTCTGAAGAGGAGCATGGCTGTCTGGCCCCACTTCCTGTGGAGTGTGACTCAAATGAAATTTCCTCTAATATATTTATAGTTCATTTTCTTACCTGTGTATTTTCATCTGGATTTTTTTGTGAATGAGAGGAGTCCTTGTCCCGTTTCACTTGTTAAATGAATCATTCTTCTCTGGATAAGGAGAAATTGTCTCCTGATGATGGGCAGCAGAATCTCAGTCCTGATTGTTCTGATGTTCGTGTCCTCTATTGTTGAGAATGTGTTAATATGTGTTAATATAATAATTTAGGTCAGTCTCTTTGCAATGTTCTGTTGACTTTCTTCTACTTGCATTTTTAATAATTTATTTATTTTTGTTTTATG
Source organism: Alexandromys fortis (assembly GCF_014885135.2). Classification (NCBI taxonomy): domain Eukaryota; kingdom Metazoa; phylum Chordata; class Mammalia; order Rodentia; family Cricetidae; genus Alexandromys; species Alexandromys fortis. The sequence goes on from NW_026067918.1 coordinate 3,052,050, forward strand.
TGCATTGGTATTTTACCCACATGTATGTCTGTGTGGGGAACAAATAGGCCTGCATCTCCACGAGCTCAAACCACCAAGGTTTCTTTTTGTGGAACAGCTAGGATGGCTGCTCCTTTTCCTCTTGGAGGAAGAGGGAGAGCAGGACTAGCCAGTGTTGAGCATGGGTAGTTCCATGTGGACAGGAAGGCCAGAAGGAGCAATTGTGCTGAGTGTCTAGAAGCAAATCAGCAGTGGGGAATAATGAAGGGTTTCATGCCCATCACAGTACATCCTTCTGGTCACTAATTATTTGATTCAGACTTATTGCTACCCATATATGAAAGTTGATTGTTTCCATGGGAAGTGTCCTAACCTCCCACCTACTTCCGAACCAAGCACTTCTCTGTAAGACTCTGACACAGCTTTTCTTAGCCCAGAGACCTGTGATCCCAAAGGGCACGTTGGTGACATCACCCAGATGAACAGTCTCACATATATCACAGCATGCAGTGGTGGACAAAGAGCAAAGTAGTGGCAGAACATACTCCCTCCAGAGAGGGGTAAGGGGAGACAGGTGGAACCACTGGGCACAGACCTCCTGCAGTTGCCCAGGACAGAGGTTGACAGAACCTAATGCTCTGGATCATTCTGTTCACATGCAGATGGTCCACTCTCCACTCTTCTGGGCCTCGCTTCTCACTCTCTGGAGGAGACCACTGGACACTGCGGTTTCTCTGGGGTTGGCATTGTTCTCAACTTTCTTCCTGCCTATAGTAGGTACATGATAGGGGCTTCACTGTAACTCTGGAGCAGCCTTAGTTGGCTGCTACTTGAGGCTCATGTTTCTTCTGCCCTACAATAAGCTGCTCACAGAACTGAAGTTATATAGGAACAAGCTATCCAGTTGCTGATGTAATGGCCTTGGTTTCCAGTCAGTGCAGATGCCAGAGCCACACCCATATTGCTTCTGGAGTCTTCTGAGATATGCTCCATTGCTTGTCATTGCTATTCCCAACCTACGTACCTTTCACCCTTTCTTTCTTTTAATAGGTGACAGTGTGTGGAGCCCCCTTCAAACAGCCATAATCTACACACAATTCTTGCAAGTAGATCCAGTCATTCCTTTCACTCTGGCCACTGGAGCCGCCCTCATCCCTGCCCACATATCATGCATGCTCCAGCTATAGTGTGAAAAGGCAATTTATTGTAGCTGTTGTTTCTAAGGAACCTGTGTATTCGGTGCACAGCGGAAACCCAGTCTCAGTTCCCCAACACCTTCGCCTACTGTACCCTGGCTCCTGCCACCCAGTCCCTTAGGATAGCACCAAAGGCGTTTTAAGTGTGGTGCAATTAAATCAGAGATGGAGAGAGCAATGTTATTGTGTAGTGACACTCCATCATGTGAAAGCAATTAATTAGCTTAATCACTAACCACAGACAAAAGTAAATTCAATAAGTAATGAAGTATAAATTAACAAGAAATATCGGAAAGTAATGTTTATTTTGATGGGAAGGTCTTTCCAAGCAAGCAACAAAAACACACAATCCAAATGAGACATTAGAAATTTCATTAAATTTTTCATTTCTGGAGATAAAACAAGCATTAAAACAAAACAAAACCAGAGACATGCAGCCGATCACAAAAAAGTAACTGAAATGGAATATTTATAATACCATAAAAAGTGGCTTAAACCAGTTAGAAAAATAGGCAAGAAAATTTATGAGGTGGAACTCCTAGGTATCTGAGAAGGAAGCATGTGTATAGCCCATGCGTCTAAAGTGCTCATTAAATTTAGAAATAATCAGAGAATAGTAAAATCAAAACAGTAATGTTCCTTGGTACCACACCTTGTCTGTTAGCCTAGCAAACAAATGCTCAGAAGCATATCTATGGCCTGTGAAAAGCAAATGACCCGGATATATATCTATGCTTTCTATTACCTCTCTGAAATCGAGAGGCATATGCATACACAGCAACAGCCCAAAGGTCTATAGCTCCCAGGTCTGTCTCTAGGCAAGGCTAGCTGCTTAGGTGAAGTCTCTATCCAACAGTGCCCCCCAAACTGGCTGGAGCTTGGACTTAACGGACGGTGTCAGTACACCTTCACTGAGGCGCATGTCACTTCCGTCAAGGGCGGTTGTGCTGAAGCATCCTGGCTCTTTGCGATACTTTTCTGGAAGGAGGTAGCACTACCATCCTTGTGGTGTGGTGGCCTGCCTTCCTCTTCAGCAACACTGAAGAACCAGGGGTGCTGTCTGGCAGCATCTGCCACCAAAGGATTCTAGGACCATCTGATAGGCTGGAAGCCCAGAGCTTTCCTTTCTGACAATTAATTGGAAGTCCCTGGGTTCTTCATGTGTCACTGTCCCTGGGATGGAATCTGCTCTTCGGGCTTCCTGCCACCTCTGAGATCAGTGAGAACAAGGGTTGATGGAGTCCTTTGGAGTGGAACATGTGCAGCCCTAATATAGCTCCCTGGTGCCCAATGCAGGCAGCTGTTGGTTGGACCCATGAGCTCCTCATTTAAACCTTTCTGCTGCTAGGAGTAAAGACACACAGCAGGATTTCTGCCTTTCACACTCCATATTTCATGACCTGATCTTCACACAGATCATGTGCCATTTAGTTGATTTTATTAAAAATCTAAGAGCACTATAATTTTGTAGAGCAAAGTATCAGAAGCTCCATGTATCAGAAGCTCCAGGTAGGGGGACCTTGGTAGTTCTGGTCCCTCGCAACTGACATCTCCTGCCTCTTTTGTTGTGTTTCTTATCTCCCTGAAAGAGATGTGCACAGAGCACCGTTTCTTGCTAAGCAACTGCACCACAGGCAGGCGTACATTGAGGAACACATTTGCACATCTGTGCTTAGAGCTGGCAGAACTTTTGAAGCTGTCAGCACCCATACTCCATTCTGTGAGGAACCATTCATATTCTGAGACATTCAGGAATATTTACCAAGAACCTCACATAGTGGCTACTAAATATACATGCACCCCAGTCCACAGACTTTTATTGAGCACCCACTTCATACCAGACACCATGCCAAGGTGGGAAATCATAAAAAAAGACAGCCCTGACCCCAGGAACCTAAGGTTAAATCCTTACATATAGCCATGCTATGTACAATACATGTCATTTGACTTCTCTGTGAGATATATTTTACAGGTGATCTTATTAATTTAAGGTAGAGTAGAAAGTAAGTGATGATTGCATTGACTTAGAAATCATATCCTGAGTTTGTATTTGCACTCCTTAGAAGAAATATGCGGTGAGGTCATGGCTTTTTAATCTGACATCAGTGCATATTTGCAGTTCTCTAAAAGATCGACAGTGACTCAAGGTTTTTCTCTGGGGCAGGATGACGTGGATAGCATCTCCATGAAGCGAAAGCACACTCATTTGAAGGAGTCCCCTGGAGCTGCTCTCCCTGACTGTTCAGCGAGCCATCATTACAAAATGTTACCTTAACTTCACCCAAACCTGATGTTCTGATGTCTGTACCACTGACAGACCACCTGCTGCCTGATGCTGCCCCACTGCACACTGTCTTAAAGCCTATCACACGCCCACATACATCCACACAACAAAGATGCAAACACATGCATACATGTATACTATACACAAACCATATGTAAGTGAGCAGCAACTCTATTGAATGTGTCACAGGTGGGACTTAGTCTGGAAAATGTGGACAAATGATTGCTATCCCCAGTTAGTGTCTTGAGAGCAACTCTTGACTCTTCTAGAATCTTTTCTCCATTTTAGAATGGATTGATTACTTTGCTGATAATATTGCCATTTTTGTTTCCATTAAGCCTTTCAGGGAATAGCTTTTTTTTATTTATTCTGGATATGAAAAGTATTAGCTAGTAAGTTTGAAAGCAAGTAAGAACAGTGGAAGTCTGACTGTCTACAGCAGAATGCAGTTGAATTTTCTTCAGTTAGAGATGGTCTCACTATCCAGTTTTACTGACTGGTTTAAGGGTACAGAACAGGCAGGTCTGTCTATTTCACTTTTTTAAAAAAAAATTTATTTCACACATGTGAATGCTTGCCTGAATATATATATACCACTTGTGTGCCTGCCTGCAGAACAGGTCTTCTCTGTAAGAGCAGCAAGTGTTCTGTATGAATGTCTGAGCCTTCTCTTCATCTGGTCCCATCCCCCACCCAACTTCCCATAACTCAGGTGAACATGACTATTCCATGCAGTCCTTACTCAGGTCTGGGAAGACCAAACTCTGTGACTTGCAGTGTCACGGGTGTGAACCAGGTGCAGAAAGTCCAATACTGCACGTTCTCACAATTAGAACCCAAGTCAATCTCACAGAAGTTGAGCCTGGGCTAGTAGTTAAAGGAGGCAGTGCTGGTCAGTGACATGGGTGAGCTTTGGTGTCCTGTTGCTTGGTGAGTGGCTGTGGTTGGCAATGTGTTGTCTATTTCAAAGTAACTAGAAGATAGAATTGTAAAGATTTCAGCCTGAAGATACAGTAAGATGATTAATGTCCTTGTCACCTTGATGTGATTGTCCCACAGTAAATTCTTGTCTCAAAGCACACTGCATTTCATACAGTTGTAAAATTATGTCAGTTAAAGTAAATTAAGAAGAGCTTAATGAGGAGAGGCTTTTCCGGCCATGTCTAAAATGCAGCAGGAGTTGCTGCTGGACCGGGTAGAGGGCATAAAGGACACCCGTTAGTTCCTGTGTCTTTGAACTGGCCAGATGGAAGCGTGAGTCAGAGCTAATCAAAGGTGGGAGGTACAAAAAGAGGCTCTCTGCACCCGAATTTGTGTGTTTACAATACAAGTGGAGTAGCATATTGACCCCAAAATGAAGCAGGATTTTAAAATATAATGTCACAGCTCTTAGCACATAAATCATAAGGGGAAACTGACAAATAAAAATGATAATAAAAGACAAATATGCTTCAGTGAACCAAATCCCAGAAAGCATCACAGATGGAGAAAATATTAACAATAAATTGGTATGATTAGATATATGATTAAATCTAGAATTGTAGTTTCTGTGGTGTCGGGGTCCCTACTGATTTGGGTTTTCTTATGCACTTATCCAGGAACCAAATATGAATTCTTTTATGGACCTGCGAGATTAGTTACAAGGGAACAAAGCAATTTAAGTGGCAGACCCAGTGCTTAAGCCTTAGGAAATAGCCACTGTACAGAGTATGGTAGCCAGGGACTATTATGGAAGCAGGATTTGGAGGGTGAAGGTGAAGGGAGTAAAATTGGAGAAATCTTATGAACTGGCTAAGACATGACAACAGTTATTCAGCAAAAATAAATAAATAAATAAATAAATAAATAAATAAATAAATAAATAAATAAAAAATAAAATAAAAAAAAGTGGGTTCCGGAGCTAGGAAGAAGACTCGGTAGCCAAAACACTTGCCATACAAGCGTAAGAACTGGATCCCTAGAACCCACATAAAAACTAGGCAAACATGGTGGCTTCTGTAACCATAGCACAATGTGTCCCCAGGGCAAGCTGTAACTAGACTTCCAGATCAGCAAGCTCAGGTTTTACCGGGAGACCCTGCTCCAACAAATAAAGTGCAAAGTGATTGAGAAAAACACTTGAAGTCACTTTGGTTATACACACATAGATGTGTGTGTGTGTGTGTGTGTGTGCACGCACTCACATAGCCTCACATATGTAAACACACACACTAAACACATGCTCTGGTTAGTTTTTTTGTCAAATTGATACAAGCTAGAGTCATCTGGGAAGAGGAACCTCAATTGAAAAAAAAATGCTCCTATCATGCTGACCTATAAAGAAGACTATAGGGCGTTTTCTTGGTTAACAACTAATGTTAAAGGGCTCTGCTCACTCTGGGTGGTGCCACCCATGGGCAGATCTTCCTGGGCTGTATGAGAGAGTAGGCTGAGCAAGCCATGAAGAGCAAGCCAGCAAGCAATGGTCTTCCATGACCTCTACTTAATTTTCTGCCTCAGATTCCTGCCTTTAGTTACTGCCTTGGCGTCCCTGATAATGGACTATAGCCTATAAGTCAAATGAACCCTTTCCTCCCCAAGCTGTGTGTAACCATGATGTTTATCACAGCAATAGAAAACAAACTAACACAACATACGTACTCAGAAAAGGACTCTGGGAGAAAGTTGCAAAGAGCCTAGGGGCTGGCTCAATGTAGAGTAGTCATTGGAATATGCAAAGCTCTGGCTCAAACAGCAGCACTACAAAAAATAAAGAGGTATGATGATACATAGGAATGTTGGTTTATCTGCAAAACTTGATTTTCAGGAACAAACAGGTGCCAAATGATAAAAAGGTAAAGCAGATAGATGCTGAGACCACTTGAGTCTCAAGCTAATAACTATAGTAACAGGCTATTACTTATTAGATAGGAAGTGATTATTAGTGAAAACGTAAATGTCTATATTGAAAGCTAGTGAAATACTAGACAAATAAGGATAAGGGAAGGTGATCTGTGTTCGGAGAGTGCAGAGAAATTAGAAAGTCACCGAGTACTAATCTATTCAGATACGTGTATCCCTAAATGTGGGGGCTGGTGAGAAATGGACTATTTGAACACCTATTACCCTGCAAGATACATTTTAATTACAATGGAACAACCTGAAATTTTAAGTGGAGGACCACTAAATAGCAACGAAGCCTTAACAAAGAGAAAATTAGCGTTATCAGTATTAGACAAAATGACACCGTCTGCCCCGATGTTCACTGGAGACTGTCACTACCATGGTATTCCAGCCAGAATGTAGCAAAGTATAATCATATGCCTTGCAGGACAGACCCCAACTGAGGGACATTCCACACACAAGTACTATGTTATGGCCATAAAAGAGGAGTCTGAGTAATGGTTTCTGGTTTTCAAAATCTAGATTAGAAATATGAGAATGAAATCTAAGGTGGAATCCTGGACCACAAGATATTGTTTTGCTGCAAAGGATGTTGTTGGGACAGTGGAGAATTGACAAGGATATGACTCCAATGACTCCCAGGCTTGTGAGTTGGAATCTGGTTCTCCTATGTGAATTAATAAGCAATTGGACTGAAATACTGATGTAGTTAGGTATGCATATGCATGTACACAATATGCATATTTAGCATGTCACCAGTAACTATCTCTCTGGTTGTTTCTTTTAGTCTCTGATGTGTGAGTATTTTATAGTTTTAAAATTATTTAATTTCCCAGCTGAGTGCAGTAGCAACTTTGTATCTTACTTACTTCCGCACTGAAGGTGAGTGGCAACCACCTGTGTCCTTCACCCTCAGAGCCACTGTGCTGCGCACTACCCAGAGGAAGAATTTAATCTCATTTGGTTACTTTGTCACAGAAGTTGGGAACAGAGTGTAATGTCTGTTTACAACTCAGAGGGCTGTGTTCAATGGTAATTTGCATTCATAATGTGCATTTTTGCCTTCACTATTATTTCACAGAGTAGCTATTACATCTTTCAAATCAAGCAAGGTCATTCATTGGACAGGGAAGGCAAAACAGGTGCTGATCTTTGAGGACCTAAATTCTCTGCCAGGAACATACGTAGGTCAGGTGGATAAATGCATGAGTGAATAAACGGATGTGTACTGTTATTACAGATGGTAACAGCTGTCCAAAGTAAATGGTGGGTCTGCAGTAAGATAATGGTAAGGGTAGTTCAGACTCGGGGGGGGGGGCAAGGAAACTCTCCCACAGCAGGGAATAATAATCAGGTATCTGAAACAGGAGAGAAAGAGGAAGAGGATGGGAAGTATTCTGCAGTCTTCCCGGAAGGTCACCCATGAATACAATGAAGGACCAAGAAGGCAGCTCATGGGGGTGAAACAGACAGAAGGCTCAGCCTGCATTGTTGGTGTAGGACAGCCACATCTTTAAGAACCAGGTGACATGAAAGTAGGAAGGTTTGAAGGAGTTTGGTTTCTGTCTACTGCAGTTGGGAACTGTTGAGCAAGTTTCAAGCAGAGACTGTCATGACATAATAATTCACTTCCTTAAAGATCTTCCTGGCTCTTTCAGAAAAGGATTGCGGCTTGCTGATGTGAGTCAAAACATTTAAACTAAATAAAACGATCAATAGAAAACTAGTAAACATCTAGCCGTGTGCCAGGCGACTCTTCCAAAACGTGTACAGACGGGAACTGTAGAAATCCTTAGCTTTCTACAGTTTTATGAGCTTTACGTAAATATTCTTTTATGGTCTCTAATGTGTATTGCCCTTCATTTTAAAAATGTATTGCATTTGTGTGTGTGTGTGTGTGTGTGTGTGTGAGAGAGAGAGAGAGAGAGAGAGAGAGAGAGAGAGAGAGAGAGAGAACAGAAAGCACAAAGAGAGCATGCAAGAATGCATGCACGGGGGCACGCAGAAGTCAGAGCACACCTTTTTGGGAGTCATTTCTACCATGTGGGTTCCAGGGCTTGAATCCAGGTTTTGAGTCTTGGCAGCAAACACCATTACCCAGTGAACAGTCTCACTGGCCCGGCCCGTCTCTTTTATTGAAGAATGATATTCACATATGAAAACACATATTAAAATGAACAACTTTACAAGCTACAAAAAAAATCATTATTCCTTTATAATCACTACCTCAAAAAAAAAAAAAAAGAACATTGTCTGCTGCCATTTTGCTTTCTTGTTCCTGCTTCCTAGCCAGCCTCCTTTGCCCTCCATCCTTCCTTTGGACTGCCATAATTTTGAGCCCACTGATTCCTTTTCCTATTTGAAAATTTAATGTGATAAGGGAATCAAATATAGGTTGAGTATCCCTTATACAAAATGCTTGAGAAGGAAAGGCTTCTGATCTTGATTTTCTTTTACCTTTGGAATATTTTCATAATAAAAAAATCATAGAGATGGGAACTAAGTATAAACCAAAAGTCACTTATGTTTTATATGCATCTTATACCCAAGACTTGCAGGTTAATTTCTTTCAATATGTTTAATATACTTGCATTTGACTGCAACCCTTCACATGAGGTCATATGAGGCAGTTTCCACTTATGATGTCATGCAATTTCTAAAACAGCTTCAAACTTGGAATTTTCAGATTATGCATGCTCATCTTAACACTAAGCGAATTCAACAAGGTGTGTGTGTGTGTGTGTGTGTGTGTGTGTGTGTAATGACATTTAAAGACAAAAGAGCAATAATTTGAGAGTCACTGAAGAGACACAGACATGGAAGGAAAAAAGAGTGGGAGGGAGAAGTGGAAATGATATAAATACATGTATAAAATTCTTTTAAAAGATTTTTAAAAAATTTAAAATAGAATGGCCAGCTTGTCATGTTTGTCTCATGTACAGTGGACAGTCCATTCATACTTTACTGTCAACATACTCTACCGTCCATGTGTGGTTAAATTCCAACTTACCCAAGCACAGTGCGGTGATTAATGTTAACTGTCAGCTATACAGAAGCCAGGATCACTTCAAAGAAGAGACATTGAGGAATTGCTGTGGGTGGGTTGTCTTGATTGTATTAACTGATACTGGAAGGTCCACTTAAAGATGGGTAGAGTCATTCCCCGAGAAGGGGTTCTGGGCTGCATAAATGGAGAAAGGAACTGAGTAGCAAGCATACAGTCACCCCTCTCCTTGACTGTAGGTACGGTGTGACCAGCTCCCTGAAGGTCCTGCTGCTGTGACCCCTGGCTGTGATGGTTTGTAACCTGGATCTGGGAGACAAAGTAAATCCCTTTCTGCCTTAAGTTTCTTTGACCAGAGAATTTTATCTCAGCAACAGGGAGGAAAGTAGGATGTATTCCAGCTACCCAACAGACCATTGGTTCTCCTCTGTAGCAATGTGAGTAACACTGCGATGACCAACACCTACACATCTTCCAGTGCTCCTCTGTGAACACTGTGACTTCCTATGCACAAAATTTTGAAATTCATAGACTTTAGGATGTATAGGATGAGCTTCAGTCGGCACTGCTAAGTGATTTTTCCAAGTTGCCTTACCAAGTTCATTCCCAGCGGTCTTGTGCAAGGGCTCTGTTCGCTTTGCCAGCAATCAGTTTAAAGTGTTTCTGATGTTGGACACTGTGAGGAGTCTAGCTGTCAGGTGGCTTTCACAGTCTTTTCCTTTTGTATTTTGACAGTTTCATTCATGTATTCTATGACCTTCTCATGTTCATCCCATCAACCTCTCTTACACATACCTGTTGACCCCTTCATTCCAATTGGTCCTGCATCTGTTCTGTGTGTGCAGTCGTGTGGAAGTAGCCATAGCGGCCAGGTGGTCATAACAGTGACAGCCATGAGGACCTCTAGAAGACAGCTTTCACAACACTCTTCATCCTCCAGCTCTTACATTCTTCCTTCCAGCTCTTCTGTGGTGTTCCTTTCTGATAATCTGTATGCCTCTTGTAATTGGATGGTCTCTCTTCCCTGGATTTGGGAGCTTTTCTTCTTTGATTTTTTTATTGAAAATATTTCCTGTGCTTTTGGCATAGAATTATTCTTCTTCTGTGTCCATGATTCACAGATTTCATCTTTCCATGGTATCTAAAGTGCTCACATCTTCCACTGTGTTTCTTTTAATTTATCCTTGTCTTTGAACTAATGCAGTTGTCCTCAAGACTCAGTACTCTGTCTTCTCCATGACTCATCCTATCCGGCATTCCATTGAGCATTTATGTGACTTATTGAAATTTTCATGTCATTTTCATTTTAGTTTGCTTTTCCTTCGGTATTTCTGTCTCTTTATTAAATTCTATTTTCACATCCTGAGCAGGCTTCACTATTTAATTCAGCAGTTTACTTGTGTTCTCTTGGAATTGACCTAGAAGATTATTTATGAGCTCTTTGAATTCATTCAGGAGTTTATCTGTATCCTCTTTGAAACCGTTGACCATATTTAGAATAGTTCCTTTAAATTCTTCATCTGGGATTTTGTTTAATCCAGTCTCACTGAGGGACATTTCTATGGGATTGGTAGTTTTGGAGAAAGACACACTGTTTTAGCTTTTCATGTTACTTGTATTTTTTGTATTAATATTTCTGCATCTGGAGTTAGTTCATTGATTGAGACTTTCTGGTACATCTGTGTTGAGTGATCAATTGGATCAGTTCTTGGTGACCCATCAGCCTAACTGAAAGAACTTAGTTGTTTCTGAAGTTTAGTTGTGGGGCCACTCAGTGCTGATTCCCTCATTTGTATAGCTGAGGTGATCTCTGCTTAGCTGGGTGTGGGATGGCTTCTGATCGCACGAGAGGGATCCACGCAGGGTAGCAGAGTTTATCTTTTGACTTCAGAAGCTGGCATCCATGCAGTGGATGTTGTACCAAAGAAGGGATTTTGACCTTCTGACCTCAAGAACCAGCACCAGGTGCCAGATGTGGAGTGTTACCCAGCTGCAGAAAATTAATCAATAAGATACATAAGTACAGGGTGTCAAGTGATGGGGTTTGTTTCGTAGAGCCTCTGCCCTCAGGAGCCAGTATCTCCAGGATACGTGGATTAGGGCTGGGGTCAGGTGAAACTGCAAGTGACAATTGTCTGATTTCACACAAATTAACTGTCATTGCTTTGCTCTCACCCTGAGCTTGGAGATAGCATAAACTTGGGGGTAAGTGGGATGTGGGTGTCACCTCAAGTTTGCCTAGGTCCCTCACTTTTATTAATGATTAATGACAGTTCCACAGATTTTCTTTGATTTTTGGCCACTTGGGTGTCTTTATAAGCAGTTCTGCATCTTCTGTATGTATTCTGCTTTGTAGTCTTTTCTTCATTCTGTGGGTTGCAATAAACTATTTTCTCTACAAAACTTGTATTTTCATATTCTTTATGATATTTTCAAATGAAAGAAAGTTTTTACTATGCCTGATCTGTCATGTTAAGGGAAATTTTATACTTTTTGAGAAAGCTTTGCTCATCCCAAGCTCACGAGGTTTCTTTTATTGGGTTTTATTGTTATAATTTCTCCCTCCCCTCCTCCCTACCCCTCTCTAATACAGAGCTACTGTGGAGACCAGGATAGGGTATTAGGCATCACCCTCAATCTCATTACACCATATTGCCTTGAGACAGAGTCCCACATTGAATCAGAAGTTCCTCATTACAGCTAGATTAACCAAACAGGGGACGCTCAAGATCTGCCTCTCACCATGCTCCCAATAACGGAGTTACAGTCATGTCCATCCGTGCTCAACTCTTGTGGTTGCTAGGGTGCTTATGCTTGAATATCAAATTTTACAAACTGGGCCATCTCCCCAGCCCTTAGACCTTATTTTTTCCCTCCACAGTCAGGGATGTCATTAACTTAGATGTGGATTTGTGCGTGTTGTGAAGTGTGAAACCGGGGTACCTCACCATATTTGCTGTGGAAACAAGTCTTTCCTCAAATTCTCTGCATGCTGCTCTTGCCAAATTTTGCTCCTTTATAAAGCTACGTAAAGAATAACACCTGTGTTCATGCTTAACCTAGGGAAGCATGTGCACCAATGCTGCTTCTCAAAGTGAGGCACCTCACTAGGAGGCACCCCCACCCAAGTCAGGAGGGAATGAGCTAGAATCTACTCCTAACTTTTAGCCACCTTAGATGGGCCAAGATGACAAAGAAGTCATCAGATATCGAGGTGATTAAAGATTCTGTGAGGTCAGGCTTACTTTTTCACAGAACTTGAGTACCTGTTGGAAGCAATCTTTAAGAATTCAGTTCAGATTTTTTTTATTGATTTTTATTGAGCTCTACATTTTTCTCTGCTCCCTTCCCTGCCTCTCCCCTCCCCTTCACTCCTCTCCCAAGGTCCCCATGCTCACAAGTTACTCAAGAGATCTTGTCTTTCTCTACTTCCCATGTAGATTAGATCTATGAATGTCTTTATTTTCTACTTTTCTACACAATAAGTCAGTGAGGTATTTCCAAACTACTTTCCATTCAGAGCTTGCTTTGGAACCACATTTTGATTGAGTAGATGGTTGTCCATGATCTTTCCACACAAGACTATTTTTCAAAGCACAAAAGCAGGCACTGCTAACATTCCTTAAAAGAATTCTTTATCATCATCCCAAGGAATTTCTGATGGCATTGACCCTTACATCAAACATTTTTATCCTGATTGTCTAGATTTAACAATAAATCTTCTATATTAGATAGTTTTATTCAGATTGCCTAGATTTTACCACGAATCCAAAATTTGCTATATTCCAAAAGAGGATTTTTCACACCACTAACATTTAATCCATATAACTGTATGTGACAGGAGGGCAGCCTATACAGGTTTTGTGTATGCTCTCACAGTCTGTGGATAATAAAAACATTTAAAAGTAAAATGATTTTTAAGAGGCCCGTGATACACTTGGAACCTCAGAGCAAGCAGGAGACAGCTCTCAAAACTAAAGGCCAAGGCTATGCAGGCAGATGCTCTGAGAGGCAATGAGGCTATGCAGGCAGTAAGCTCTGAGAGGCAGCAAGGCTATGTAGGCAGCATGCTTTGAGAGGCAGCAAGGCTATACAGGCAGCATGCCCTGAGAGGTGACGGGGAGGCAAAACCTTTTTGTGGTCTTGAGTCTGTGTTTTTCCATTTTTCAAGACTCGGGAGGTATTACTGATACCATCGTACAACTGACATCATAGAATTTATAGCGAGTGAGCTTGCAGAAACAAGGACAGTGGTGATAAATAAGACAAAGCAAGAGAGGGAGGAGATGTAAGAAATTAGGAACAAGCAATGCTGCTCGAAGCCTAGGGGAGAAGGAAGAAGTGCAAGGGGCACAGTGCTCGCTTGCTTCATGAAGCCACCTCGGGAAATAGGCTACAGACTAAAGCTGAGTTGCCAAGAGGCCACGCTCCCGTGGTCTGCAGCCTGCAGCAGTGACCGAGGGCCTGCAGCCTCTGCCCACTAGTAAGACCAAAGCCGATCTAATGCCCACACCCCTGTGTGTGGTTGCAGAATCCAAGCTTTGCTCGTCTCTGAGCTAGCCAGATCATGGTGTTTGCACAGAACTGTTCATCACTGTGCAGTCTCATCTTTGTCCTTTTCACATTCTCATCTGGCGTGGGGACCTCTTCTAGGCCATAAATGGAGTAGGAAGAATTACTCAGCATCTCCCACAATGGCTTTAGACTTAATGCCCCCCATATAACTTCTGATGTGGGGGTATCGTACAATGCATAGGAGAAGAGACACAGCCTTGCTGTTCATCTCTTCCAGTAGGTCACACTCTGGGAAGCAAATTGGAAGTGGTAGCTCCGTCTCTTTATTCATATTCTAATGGATCCCTTCTAATTCAGGACTTGATAAAGCAATCAAAGAGCTGTGACCAAGAGTGGAAGTGTTTTCTATAAAGGGAAGCTGAGAACGTGTGACTCAGTCATAATCTCAAAGACAAGTCGCTTTAAAATGCTGTGAGGACTGGAGGTTTGCCTTGGGATTCAGGTGTTAAAACCTTTGCCTAGTATGGGCAAGGAGGAAGTAAGAACAGTAAGAGTGAGGAAGGAGGAGGGAGGGAATTGACCTGGACTTTATGAATTACACTGGTAATCACACAGTTTGGGAGGGTGAAGCAAGAAATTACACCAATCTGAGGTGTAATAAGAATAAGGTCCTATCCCAAGGAACAAAACACGAACACACACATACACACACACACACACCCCACACACTCCTGCATACATGCTCATGTATCAGTAAGCAGTCTGATGTCTAGTAAGTCAGTATTTCAGGAAACAGACTGCCGCTGCAAAGACAGTTATGACACAGCTTAATAGCACAAGCCTTTAATACCAACTCCTTTGGATGGCAAATTCAAGGTCAGCCTAGACTATGGAGTGAGTTCAAGGCTACCCTGAGGAGTTAGTGAGACCCACCCCTCCTTTTGAAAAGTAAAAAGAAGGCTGAGAGTGTGACTCAGCACTTGCCTAGCATGGAGGAGACCCTAAGCTTAATTCCTGGTACTGAAAAAGAAAGAAGGAAGGAAAAAAAGAAGGGAAGGGAGAAATGGACAGTTGCTGTTCACAGTTCCTAGGAGGTGGCATGCCATGTCATAGCAAGGCTGGTCAGGAAGGCAGGAGAGGGAGAACTCTGGGCAGGGATTTTGACTGGTGTCTAGAGGAAGGAGTGATAACAGAATAAGCCACAAGAGCAAAGGTAGCCATGAGATCAAAGCATGGACCATTGGCGGAGTTTTTCCTCCTTTGCCCATGCTCTAATTGATGGCTTGTCTTCAGTGTTGCATTTTATGAGATCCCCATGAGTCTGGGTATGTTCTTTTTATCAAATATGTGATTTGCAAATCTGTCTCAACCTATATCTTCTCTCTTCACTTTAGAAAAATACCAATAGGCACATATTAATGGGAATGTTTGTAGACTACAATGTTGTAGTTTGGTTAGTTTGTGCAATTTATAATGTGAACAAATCAAACTTATTATCATATCCATTGCCTCAAACACTTGCCATTTCTTTGGAAAATATTAAAATTCCTCTCTGCTAGCTATTTGGGATATATAATAAATACTTTGATGCCTCAGGGCCAATCACCAAGCAAAAGATTTCATTTTGGTTTTGTTATCAAGGCCACAAAGACCCGTGCCCCAAATATTTTTTTAATCTCATAGATTTATGTTTTACACATAAGTCTATTATCTAGCCTGGTGTAGTAGCCTCTGCCTGTAACCATAGCACTTTGTGGACAGAGACAAAAAGGGCAAGCGTCTGAGGTCATCCTGTGCTGTATAAACAGACCCCTCCATGTCTCAAAACACCAGAACTGAGTCTCTCGCCCATCCTGGCTGGTGGTATCCTATGAAATGTGAGCCTGAGGTTAAAATGGGGGCAGTTTTGCTGATTAACGTCCAGTTTGCAAATGAATGCCCACCTGTTGACGAGAATGCTCTTTCTCACTATAGTTTCGTGTTTGCCATTGTCGGAGACCAGGCACTTGCTTCTTCAGCACATATGCTAAATAGAACCATGGGCACCGTGCAAGGATGGCATGCAACTCTGTGAAGAATTCCATTTTAATGCCACTAAACTGTTTACTTAAAATGACAGAGTTTATTTAATTTTTCCAAAGCCACAGAGAAACCCTATCTCGAAAAACCAAAAAAAAAAAAAATGTAACATGTAAACAACCCTGGAATGTACATTTTAATAGGTAAATCATATGAAATATGTGTATATTTTATCCCAGTAAGGCTGTTTTTACTCTAAAGGGGGAAATCAATTCTCTGTACCTATATGCACTGATGTCTAAATTCTCTGTTTTATGCCTAGATCTATATTGCTCAGCAGTAAACGCTTTCTTTATAACCCCAGTTACAGCAAATGCTGGGTCCTTTTTTCCTCCCATTTTTTGAGATTAGTTGTAGCCAAGGGTAACCTAGAACTCACAGTGTAGCACAAGCTGCCCTAGAACTCTCATTGATCCTTCTGCCTCAGCTTCACTAGTACTGAGATTGCAGGTGTGAGTTACCATGCCTGGCTTATATATTAAGTCTTATATCAGATAGTCGTTGCTCCTGTTTCTTTAAAAAAAAAAAAAAAAAAAAAAAAAAAGAGGAAGAAGCTGAGTGCCATATGGCTGCTCAATTTTCCCCTCTGGAGGAGCCTCTGTGGGGTTTTCCATAGTGACCAAACACGTTTTTATTTCCTCCTCATCACGGGATCAGTTGCTGTCTTTGGGTGTGTGGATGACAGCCTTCCTGACAGGTGTTCTATAGCATCTTATGACTTTGGTTGGTATGTAGTTCCTGGATGGTTAGCACGCCAAACACTTTCCGTGTACCTTCTAGGTGTTTCTATGTTGTCTTTGAGAGACGTCTGTTCAGGTCACTGCCTGTTTCTAAAAGACTCTGAAAAGTAGGGTTTTTTCCTAATGAATTGATACGTTTTACAGATTTTTGAAATTAATCCCTTGTGTGGTTTGGAAACCTCGTCCCACACTCAGCCCGTTGTCTTTTCATCCCACAGACGTTTCCATTCCTATATGGAAACATCTTAGTTTGATGAAGTCCTTCTTGTCGGGTCTCTGGGATCATAGCCAAGAATCATCTCTAAGACCTAAGGCAAGAAGACTTTCCCTTATGTCGTCTTTGGAAAACTTCATGGTTTCAGGACTTTATATTTGATACCTTAATCTGTTTTTGTCCTTAATCTGTTTTTGTCCTTTGTGGGTTTGCAGTTTTTTGTATCTAGGGCAAGATTTGAATGTGTAAGGTAAGGTTAAGCCCAACTTCTTTCTTTGGCTGTGGGTATTCAGTCCTGCAGTGCCGTTTGTTAAAGGAATTGCGTTTTCCTCCCTGGGTACATGGAGCACCCTTGTAGAGGGTCATTCGCCTGGATCTCCATGGCTTTGGCCTCGGCTTTCAATCTACACTATTGTCAATGTGTCTGCTTTTAGATCAGTACCATATGGTTCTGATTTTTATAGGCTCTTAATACATTTTTATTTAGGAGATGTGATGCCTCTATCTTTATTCTTGGTCAAAATTCCCTTGCCTACTTGGGTTTTTTTTTTTTCATACAAAATTTATAAATTATTTTTCTGTTTCAATAGTATCTCCACTATGATTTTTCCAGAGACTGCATGGGAATCACAAGATCACTTGTATATTGTGGACATTTTAACATGTTTTTCCATTTGTGAACATGAGATATCGTTCCGTCTGACTGTGTCTTCAATTTCATTTCTTTAGCACTGTATAGTATTAACTTCTTGGTTGAGTTAATCCCTGAGGATTTTTTTCCTTTTGGCTGGTATTGTAAATGGGATTCTTTTCTTAATTTCTCTCATCTAGTAGTTCACTGTCAACGCACAGGAATGCAGTGGACTCTGCTATGTTCCTCGTGTATCCCAAGATTGTAATGAGTTCATTTATCATTCCTAGTTGTTTTTCCTCTGAGGTTTTTTACTTTTTATATCACCTGCCTAGGTGACTTCACTTCTTCCTTTCTAGATTGCAGACCTAAGGGCTCTAGCCGGGACTTCTATACTGTAATGAATAGACGAGGCAGAGTGAGCATCTTGTCTTATTTTTGACATTATCCTTATGATATTATAGGGCATTTCCCAATTGGCCTTTATTGTGTGGTGATAAATTCCTCCTGCTACTAACTTATGAAATCTTTTACCGTAAAAAGTGCTAGATTCTTGCAAAGTGATTTTTTTCTATGTCAGTCAGGTCTTACAGCTTTTATTCTTTCTTCTGTTTATATGGTGTATCATACTGGGTAATTTGCATATGCGTGTGTAAGTAGATAAATACTACTTGGTAATCTTTTGGGTACAGTGTGACATGTGGTTTGCTAGTATTTTGTTGGTTATTTTTAATCCATGTTTATCATGGTCTTAATTTTTCTTACAGTATCTTTGTTTTACTATGAGAGTGATGGTAGCCTCAGAAAATCGATCTGGGCACAGAGCTGTCATTCCAGTGCCATTTGGGAGGCAGAGGCAAGAAAACTATCATGTTATTGAGTATAAATTGGTCTACATAGTTAGTTCCAGGCGAACCAGGGATACATGGAAAGATGCTGTCTCTGGAGGAGGGGTACCTTTCTATTGTGCTGAAGAGTTTAAGAGGACTGGTATTATCTTTGGATATTTGAGGGAACTCACAATGAAGCTATCTGGTCCTGGGCTTTATGTTGTTGGAGATTCGATTACTGATTGAACTTCCTTATTATTGATCTGTTCATGATTTTTATTTACTCTTGATTGAATCTGAGAATATACCCATTTCTCCTAGGTTTTCCAGTTTGTTGGCATATGATTGTTCACAATAGCCTTATGATCCATTTTATTTCCATGCTATTCCTTACAGTGTCTCCTCCACTTATGATTTTGCTCTTCTGAGACTCCCACTGTCTGTCTGTCTCTATCTCTCTCTATATGTCTCTGTATTTATGTGTGTCTAAGAGTATATCGATTTAACCTTTTTTATAAAACAATGTTCATCTTTACCTTGTCTTTTTCATTTATTTCCACTCTAATGTTCATATTTCTTCCTTCTAGCCTTGGGGCTGGTTTTATCTTCTTCTAGTTCTTTGGGATATAAAGATATATTTGAAAGCTGTCTTCCTTTTAAATGCAGGCACTCAATGCTGTGACCTTCTCTTCTATACCCAGAGGCTTTGCTGTGTGGGATTTCATTCCCATTTGGCTCAAGATATTTTCTCCCTTCCCTTTGGATACCTTATTTGGTACAATAGTTATTTAGAAGATTATCATTTAATATTCATGTTTCTGTGAATTTTCTTATTTTTCTTCTGTTTTATGTGCATTGCCCCAGTTTTGTCCATGATTTTTAGTCTAATTTTGCTATGTTTAGGGTATAGTCCCTGAAGACTTATTTTCATCCTATGTGATGCTGAGGCCACCCCAAGGACATAATAATGGAAAGAAATATTTTACATGGGCTCTAATGTAGCTCCTAAGAACTTCCCAGGCCTGTGCTCCACAGCTCTGTCACTGATTAGAATATAGGGCCTGATGGCTCAGTGGCAGGTGCTAGTCTTTCAGGACAAACTCTTGAATTACACATACAAGTATGCTCTTGGGTTCTTTTAGGTGGACTGACTTCGACTCAGCTAGAAAGATACCTTTTGTAGTATGAATAATAAATGAATTTAAATGCTGACTATCACTGAATTGTCTTTAATATCTATGATTACTAGTAATAAAAACAATATATAACTATTTAAAAAATCAAAGATAATTACTGGGGAAAAGTTGGGCAGTATATAAAAGAACAAAGATGAAAATCACAGTTTTCTGAGTCCTGACTTTTGGGAGACTGGGGACTGGCAATATTTTTTTCCCTTATTTTGATTACAAAGTTGGAGTTTGCCCATGATAACAAATGTCTTTTCCAAGATCTGTTCTGTCTCCCGAGGCATTTGAAGTCCTGTACATTTTCTTACATTTATACATGCATGGCTGTTTGCAAAGCTTTATTTTATTCCATTTCCTCTCACCAAAGGGCCATATACTCCACCGCAACTTCTTTTCTTCCCTTGAAATTAATATGTGGAAATATTTCTAGACACGTGTTTATAATATGCATCTGCATGTCTATACACCCATGATTGTGTATGCATATACACAAAACCCCACGTTTTTAGACAGCTTCACAATATTTGGTGGGTGACAGGTTTCCTATGGAAACCCCACAAGAAGATGTGTGCAGCAGAAGTATATCCTGTGACTGCTTCCTGTGCTTTGCCTCTCCTGGCCTGCATCAGGGACAGATGCAGAAAGCAACTTCATGGTCAGCCACATAGTCAGTGCTTCTAGCACTCTGTCCGCAGGCCCCACTTGGACAGTATGCTCGGTCTTCAAAGATGCTGCCTCCCTTTGCTGTCCTGGCCACATAATTTACTACAGAAATCTTGGAATTAAAGGGCGCTCTTCAATAAAGATGGTGAATGTCAAGAATCTTAGAGCTGCCCCTACACCTTTCCCCATGCCAAGTGCCCTATAGCCTGCCTGGCTAGGTCTATCCATTGCCTGGTGTTCTGTGGCACCTCTGTGGTTGTCTACACCTCTCAGAGTCCCTGCCTTCTTCTCTAGTAAACTTAGGGTTGGGGATCAGAGATTGGTCATTAGGTCTCTGCTTTCTGAACCCACCAGTCCTGGTCCTTCAGCCCTTCAGCTTTTATCTAATGGCCCCTGACCACAGAATGCCCTGACCTAACCAGTAAAGTTAGAAAGCCTGGCCAAGTGAGCCCCCTGCAGGAACATGTGGGGACTTTCAAGTCCTTGATGGTTTTTGTTGTTGTTGTTGTTGTTTTGTTTTTGTTTTACTTTTTGTTATTTTTTTTTTTTAAAAATACAAATCCAAATTCCCTCTCCGTCCCCTCCTCCCATACCCTCCACACACTCTCCCACCCCACCCCCATCTAATCGTAAGAGAAGGTAAGACACTTTGCTTTGTGGAAGGTCCAAGGCCCTCCCTATTACACCTAGGCTGAACAAGGTATAAATCCAAAGAGAATAGGATCACAAGAAGCCAGTGCATGCAATAGAGATAGATCCCTTGCCACTGCCAGTGGCCCCTCAGTGTGCCCCAGCCATACAACTGTCAGCTACATTCAGAAGGACTAGTTTGGTCCTATGTTTGTTCCTTCCCAGCCCAGCTGGAGTTGGTGAGCTCCCATTAGCTCAGGCAAACTGTTTCAGTGGATGAACCCTTCATGGTCTTGACCTCTTTGCTCCTCATATTCTCATTCCTCCTATGATTCAGCTGGACCTTGGGAGCTCAGTCCTGTGCTCTGATGTGAGTCTCTGCCTCTGTTTCCATCTGTTGTAGGACGAAGGTTCTATAGTGATATTTAAGATAATCATCAGTCTGACTACAGGGCAAGACTAGAGAGCACCCTCTCCTCTATTGCTTAGGGTCTTACTTAGCTGGGGTCATCCTTATGGATTCCTGGGAATTTTTCTAAAACCAGGTTTCTTGCTAACCCTATAATGGCTCCATCAATCAAGATATCTCTTTCCTTGCTCTCATATCTGTCCTTCCTCTATCTCAACTATCCCATTCCCTCAAGTTCTCCTCAACTCTCCCCTTCTCCACTTCCTTCTACCTCCTACCCCCATGTTCCCAGTTTTGTTAGGCAATCTTGTCTGTTTCCAGTTTCCAAGTGGGTCTATATATCTTTTTCTTTGGGTTCACCTTATTCCTTAGCTTATCTGGGATCATAAACAATGGGCCCAATGTCCTTTGTTTATAGCTAGTATCCACTTATGAGTGAGTACATACCATAGTGATTTTTGGGAGTCTGGGTTACCTCACTCAGGATAGTGTTTTATAATTCCATCCATTTGCATGAAAAATTCAAGATGTCATTGTTTTTTACCACTGAGTAGTATTCTAATGTGTAAATTAGAATGTGTAAATTTCTTTATCCATTCTTCAGTTGAGGGGCATCTAGGTTGTTTCCAGGTTCTGGCTATTTTGACACATCTTAAGAGTAGCCTGTGTTCTCCATTTCTGCTCCTGCCTCTGCCCCTTTCTCTCATTCTCTTTCTCCTTCTCTTTGTCTTTCCCCCCTCTTCTTTTTTCCTTTCTCCCTCCTTCCTTCCTCTTTCCTTCCTCCTCCTCTCTCTTTCTTTCCACCTTTTCCTCTCCTCTCTTTGTCCTGCTTACTTTCATCTTCCCTGTTTTACTCCATTCCTGTCCCTTCTTTTCTCTTTTTTCTGAGCTTCTCTGTGCACCCCACCTCTTATTTTCCTGCATAGGCTTAAACTCCTCCCTGTCTCTGCCCAGAGTCCCCTGCGGGGATGTTTTCACTTTCCTTCCTGTGCACGTTCACTTTCTTGTATCCTCTGACATTTCTCCGCACCAGAAACACAGCTTGCAGGCATCCGCCTGTCACTGTCTCCTGCCTCTGCCAGTGTCTCCTGAAGCAGCTGGTTTCCCCTGTGTCACCACCAAGTCTTGGGGCCCTGTCCTTGGTCTATATGAACACCTCTTATCTTGTCTCTTCTATAGATCTCCACACATGCCCTCTGAGAAGCTAATGGAGTCGCTAGAATAGTTAAAGTTACACACTTTCCTTCTCTCTCTCCAATCAGCCTGCATTCTTGCTAAGCACACTGAAAAGGTCAGCTCACAACTGAGACCCAGGACTCATCATCTGCTTCCTTGGTCATGACTATAAGTCATTATTAAAGGAGGAATCTGCAAAGGAGGCATGAATGTAATGTTGGAATGGAAAGCTTATGCCAGCGTATCACCTGTGTCAGAGAGTCTCTGCCCAAGCCTGGTTGTAATATGTGGACACCAACTGTCATAAATGATAACGAGTGGGAAGCCTCTTATAAATGTTTGTGGGGACTCTCGATTTCTGAAGAAGAAAATTCAAAACACATGATTCAAAAGGGCAGATGCAACTTAATATTCAGTACCCGCTGGCTCTTGTTAGAATGGTGCTAGTCTGCTTCTGGTCCTCAGTTGGCGCCCACACCGTGCGCTGCTTCCACACACCGCATCCTCACTGAATGGTGACCATGTTCTCAAGCAGTGCTGATCTCATTAGAATAAAAGCTAAAGTTTCCCATCCCATCCATCTGCAGGTGCGAGGCAGTGCGTTTTTGTACCCTTATCAGTCACCTCTAGCCCCCTTCTTCCTGCTGTCCTCTAACTGCTGTTCTGTTTAATTTTTCTGTTGTATAAACTTTTTCTATACTAGGAAATCCAACCTGTGGTTAAACGTGATAGAAATTTCTGCCGTCCACTTTCTACATTTATATACATATATGTTGTGTGTTTTGTCAGAGGAATACATGCCCAAAGCACAAAGAAGTGTGAATGCTGTTAGTCTGTCTCTGCTCCTCCTATGAGATGGTGCTGAAGGCTAGGAAATATATTAAGAAAAGAGACTCATTTTTAATTTATAGTTATGGAATTCCAAGAGCATTAACCATCGTCTGCTCAGCTCTGGTGAGGACCTCTGTCTACACCATGGCATGATAGCAGGAATATGTAAAAGAGGGAGAGATCACGTGGTGAGACAGGAAGCGGCTTACAATGAATTGATCTCTCGGGAATTGACCAAGATCTCGAGAGAACTAATTAGTCTCCTCTGAGGAGGATACCTCAGTGGCCTCATTGCCTTCCATTAGAGTCCTCCTCTCAGCAGTTCCAAGCCACCTAGCATGTCACATTAGAGCCCATGACCTCCCTCTGGCCCAAATCCCCTCAGATGGCCTTGGGGAATAAATGGAGCCACTGGAATTTAGAAAGTGCTGACATGCTTGCTCTACTTCCATGACTGCTGGACTGCTACATTATATTCTTACTAAGATCTTAAAAGGTCAGTGTTAAGGCCCTTGAGGAACACCTAAGCCATATTGTGACAGATGGGGACTCTGAAGTCACAGATGCCAGTACTTCTGAAGTAATATAAAGATGTCCTGCAGTTTCACTCGGCACCTTACATAAAAAAGTGAAAGAGGGGACACGTGTCACGGGCTATAAGTTTCACAAAGCCATTCTAGGCAAGAATAGAGTCATAGCATTGGTGGGGAAATGGGTAGATTGGGAGTTCATTAACTTAAGCAAAGTAAGTCAGACTCGGAAAAACACTGTGAATTTTCTCCTATATATATAATTTTGTGTGTGCACGCGCATGGGCATGCGTTCCCGTGTGTATGAACATAGAAGAGGAACTGTGAGGTGGAAGGAAGATAGCTAAAGGGGGGAATAAGAAGGAGTAATTGACAATGAAATAAAGGTAACAAAAAGCAGAAGGTATATGGGTGAGGGGCCAGCAGGAGAAGGCATGGAGCATGCAGTGGAGAGGGGATGAATAAGAGCAACATCTATTGGCATACATGTATGCAAATGCCATAAAGAAACCCATCACTTTGTATTCAGACTTGGAAATTAATACGAAAGAGTATAGAACTGGCCTCATTCAGTATAAGAGACTCCCCTATTCCCACACATGTAAATAAAGAGAGAATAATAGTGGAATGAAACACCTCAGAGAACAGCTGCCACTCACATATGTTACAGTCACTGCATACAATCAACAATCTATCCAGAGGACTTGCTGAAAGTTCTCTTCAAGTAACCCCGTTTCTGGGTCTTAGAAGGTAAGCTAAAATGTTAGTTCTGCAAATGGTGGCTTTAATAACAGTGCCATGCAACATCTGAGACAGATGTCCAGAAAACAGGAGGGAGTTCACCCTGTGCTCACCCCCAAGTCGGCGGCATTGGCTGAAAGCCCACTTGAGTTCTGACCTCTTCTTTCTGCGTTCTGCAAAGCAAGGCCAGGGACAGTGTGCCTGTGATTCCTTGGTGCATTTGCCTAAAGGCGTGGTGTCGTGCAATCAAAAGAAACACACACGTGAAATGTGAAATGGGTTCTGTCCCTCAGCCGATACCTTAGCTTCAGGAAAGTGACTACACTACTCAACCCAGGTCTTCCCTGCACAGTGTGACGGTGCTGGATTCATTGCCTGTAGACTTCGGGAGGTTTAACTTTATTCTTCCCGGATCCTCATCAAAGGTCCATGGTAACAGTGGACAAATGTAGCCTGATAACAGTTTAATGAGATGGGGTTCACCTTTGTCAGTGACCGTAGCCAGTATGTGAGTCCCTTGGTTAGCTCTGTTATAGTCTTTAGTAGACACTGGAGACTGTCTTCCTTCATGCCCAGTGATGGTATAAATGCCACAACATTGAAGTTGGTGATGTAAGATCCAAAGAGTAAATAATTGATGCCATTACAGGCCCTGCACACTGTGCCGGCTCTTTCTCAGCCCTTCATGGGAGCAGCCAGTATACAAAGCATAAATGAATGGCTGTTTCTGTTTATGCAAAACTTCATTTACAAAGATGGCTAAGGGCAAGGCCTGCTTCGCCAACACATAACATTGAAGAAGGCCAAATTCGCGGCCCTGGCCCCAGGTGTCGTTTATGTGTTTAAGAGTTTTCCTAAGCCTCCTGTTAATTCTAGGTCTCCACGAGTTTCCCAGCTGGGTGGCAGCAGGTATATGAGATAGGGGAATCCTACACTGGGCGCTGCACAGGGAGACCTGGTCCTGGGTTTGCTCATAGCTGTCAGAGCCTAATCCTTCCTGGAAACAATCCAGATAGCTTCTCTCCAGACCTAAAGCAATGAAACTCAGGCTTGTACTAGTGAATTCGGAATGTAATTGTGAGTCTAGATTGAAAGAAAACATAGCTGCTCAAGCAGAGGGCCTAAACTGTCACTTTGCAGGGGACTTCCTGTGTCCCTGCAGCTATGGTGAACTGAATGGGCTAAGGACCCAAGTGAGCAGGGCGCTCAGAATCCTCATCCCATGTCCACAGTGGGTGTGAAGCGTGGATTTCATTTGTGGGTCAGTACAAGTATCTTAGTTTTGTTTCTGTTGCAAAATAAAACAGATTCCCCTGGGAACCCACAGGTACTTTGGTTAGGGAACAGCCAATCATCAGAGAAGCTTCCTCCTGCTGCAGATGGGTACAAATACAAAGACCTACAGCCAGACATTACACAAGAGTGAGGCCTTGGAACACTCAGCCCTGATTGGGATGACTACATTAAGTCCCTTCCCTCCGGACTCAGGGAACTCCAAGGAAGAGGAAGTGGAAAGGGTGTAAGAGCCAGATTGGGTGGAGAACACCAACAAAACAGCCCCTCTAAATCAGCACGCTCAAAGTTCATATGAACTCACAGATGCTGAGAAGAATGCGCAGGGCATGCACAGGTCTGCCCCAGTTCCTCTGTGTATGTGTTATGTCTTCCAGTTCTGTGGTTTTATGGAATTCGTGAGTGTGTGAGCAAGTGAGTTTCTGATTCTTGTGCCTGCTCTTGGGCTTTTCTTTTGTCCTATTCAACTTTGATGGGATAGTCTTTGTTTTATGTTATTAAATTTTATGTTGTTGTATTCTAATATTGTCTCTTAGAAGCCTGTTCTCTTCTAATGGGAGATAGAAAAGGAGTAGCTCCAGATTGGGGGGTGCAGTAAGTGGGGAGGAACTAGAAAAACTAGAGGGAGGGGAAGCGGTAAACAAGGTATATTATGTGAGAAATCAATCTATTTTCACAAAAATGAAAAAAAGATGGAAATAAATAAACTAATTTCGTAAATTTATCCTCTGAAGGCCACATGCATGCTGTGGGCCAGCCTATGTATATATACATATATACACTAAATAAATGTAATTGTTTAAAAAGAAAAAGGAGGTGGGGGGAAGTTCCACTTCATCGCACAATTACAGCTATTGTTCATCACCACAAGGAAACCACAGTGGTAAGAACTCAAAATAGAGTCAGGAGCGTCTGACATCACTCTCACTAGGAGACACAACCTTACAGCAAATTCCTTGAACCTGCTCCCTCTTCTGTTGTTCTCTGTGAGCCTTAAATGTGGGAGTGTTTTGTAGAATAGCCGTTGGCACTGAGCTCCACAACTCAGCATTTTGATTGGTTCTGATTTTCCGTAATGGTCTCTGTTGCAAAGAGATGTTCCCTTGATGTGTGCTGAGGAATAAACATATTGGTTGGTGTAAGGACAAATATTTAGAATGTAGTTAAGGATCACGTTGTTTCAATGACATGCTGGTTACATGATCCATGACTTCACTAGTAATGAGTTGTTTCCCAGGTTTCCAATACCACATATGGTTTCCCTCTTGTTGAATAGATCTTAAGGTCAATTAGAGAGTTGTTGGTTGTTACTAAGGTAAGCATGCCATTACTGCACCCTTAGGGCTATTGTGCCATGCTGGTTGTTTATGTAGTTTAAAGGTGTCATAGCTGAGTAGTACTGTTGGTTGCCTCAAGTATGACAAATGGTCATGCCTAAGTGGAAGGAGAAAAGCTCTTAGGCCTCAAACCTACACAAATAACTATAAGCAATTGAGGGAAGCTAAGAGTGAGAGAGGTGGTCTTTCCCAGAAAAGAGCGCACCCAATGGTTGTTCAGTGCCAAATGATCAGCTCTGAAAACATACATAAAAGTAACATTATATGTTCTGAACAGGTTATATATTGAGTAATATGTATGAGTACACACACTGTGCATACTTGCAATAACAATTAGTGAAAAAAGAGACAATGAATTTGAAGGAGAGCAGTGTGGCATATGTTGGAGAGTTTGGAGGAAAGAAAGCTAAAGGAGAAATTTTAATATTAAAATATCAAAAATAAAATTAATTATAAATTTAAAAGGAGCAGAGAAAGAATGCACACATACATGCCTGTGCTAAGCTTGTTTTCTCCACTCCTATATATTTCAGGATTCCTTCCCCAGGGAATGATGTCTTCCACAATGGGTAGCTCCATCAGTATCAATTACACAATCAAGACAGTCCCCCCTAGACTACTCCTAGGCCAACCTGAAAAGGATAGTCTCTTCATGAGTAACTCTAGATCATATCAACTCCACTCTTACTAACTTGGCAGAGAAACCCATCACTTAAGCTATAACGTCAGCCCTGTCCCCATAGAGTCATATTTATTTTATGATATAAAATATGGTCCAACCTTCAAAGACCCTGTAGTCTTCAAACATTCCAATACATTTTTATTGAAAAAAAATTCTGATCAGGTTTTCCTCTCCCCCAATTTCTCCAAGATCCTCCCCAACTCCCTTCCCACCCAACTTTATATTCTTTCTGCCTCCCTCTCTCCTGTAAAAAAAAAAAAAAAAGACAAAAACAAAACAAGAAACATACTACAAACTGCACGTTCTGGCTTTGCAGAAGCCTAGACAGTTTGGATGCTCACCCTACTAGACCTGGATGGAGGTGGGAGGTCCTTGGACTTCCCACAGGGCAGGGAACCCTGATTGCTTTTCGGGCTGACGAGGGAGGGGGACTTGATTGGGGGAGGGGGAGGGAAATGGGAGGCGGTGGCAGGGAGGAGGCAGAAATCTTCAATAATTAAATAAATAAATAAGTAAATAAAATACAAGTAAAAAATTTAAAACACCCAAAAATGGAAACCTAAATGCACAAAGGACCAATAAAACAAACAAAAAAAAACCTTCCCAAACAAAGCTAAAAGACCAAAGGTCTACAAAAAATACCATTGAGTTCATTTTGTGTTAGCCAGCTACTCCTGGGCATGGGACCTGCTATAAAAGTGTGGTTAATATACCCAGTAGGACTTAATTGCAGAAACTAGGGTCTTGCCCTTAGTGCACCTTCTCTATTGTCCCAGTGCAGCACAGGAGGCTCTTCTCCAGTGGTGCTGACCTACTGAATAACCACAGCTGTTTCTTTACCACCAGTCCAAATGCTCTCATGTCCTGAAATTTTCTCTTCCAAACAAATAACCCCCTAAAATCAATACAATTGTATTAGGGTTCTCATGACACCAGCAGAATGAAGCCAGAGTCTTAACTAATGTGTCACACAAATATCCCCTAGCCCAGTCCCTGGCAAAGACCTGTCCCCCTCTGAAAACCCGTAAGTCCAGCCTATACTATGTACATTTCTCTCCACAATACTGTAACTAGAACAGTTCATTAAGCTCTGCTTCTAACATAAAACAATTTTTCTGACCCATCATACCAAAAACTTTTAAATTCCTCCATAAAACAGTTTCAGAAGCTTAAAACCAATGACCCAACTCTTGGTATCAAATTTCTGTGTCTTGCTTTCATTTCTGTAGCTGTGACAAAATATCCAAAAAATTTAAAGCAACCGGAGGGGGGGAGCACAAATTCTAATAGTTCTTAGTAAAGACCTGGAATCAGATATTAGGAGAAAAAAATTAAAGGATCAAAGGAAGCAGTGCGGCCAGCCACTAGAGAGACTTTTTACCTCTACCACTGCTCAGATCGAAGGGGTGAGCCTGTCCTCAGACTGCATCCTCAGACTGCAACTGTCTGCCCCGAACCTCAGACCGCAATGAGCTCCTTTCTCCTCCTGTCTTATATTCCTCTCTCTGCCCAGCATTATCCCTTCCTGTCTCCACCTTCCTCGTGCTGTGATTAAAGGCATGGGACTCACAAATACTGGAATTAAAGCTGTGAGCTACCACCTTCTGGCCTCTGCTGGCTTAGCTCTGCACTCTGATCTTCAGGCAAACTCTACGTGTTAAAACACAAACAAAATATCACTGACACACTTTAGCTCACAATTCCAGGCCATAATTCATCACCATGGGGATGCCAAAAGCAGCAAGAAACTTGGTCAGCCAGTAGCATCATGTTCACAGTCAAGAGCAGGAAGAGAATCAGTCAATGCTTGCTGGTGCTCACATGCTTTCTCCATTCTCATACAGTTCAAGATCCCCTTGCCTAGGGAATGGTGCCACCCACAGTGAATGGATCCTCCCACTCCCTATAGGATAGTTGAGAAAATCCCTCACAGACACACTTGATCTAGACAATCTCTCATCAAGACACTTCCCTGGTGGTTTTAAATTGTATCAAGTTGACAATTAGAACTATCACAGAAAGGAAGCAATTTCCTGATACTAGGTTGGTCCTGACGAAAGGAAAAATACTTTAGAGGTAGGTAGGGGACCCTTAACCTCACTTCAGCTTTATGAGTCAGGATCTTTACCCATTGCAAATCAGCTCCTCTCAGAACTCGGTGACAGCAATATCTAAATGCATGGCTGAAGCTTGGCTCTGGCACAGTGGATCCCCCTGGGTAGGAGCATTAATTCCTAAGAAGCATCCAGTGCCAGTGTGGCTGGTCTCAGGACCACACTTTAAACAAGATTCAGAGGAAGTAATGAAAAATGATGGGGTCCATCCATAGCTTTAGGGCCCAACTACCGAGAGAGTGGTGGTGGCAACTAAAATGCAGAGCTTATTAAATGCCAAGTTCCTGGAAAAAAAACAAGGAACACAGAAGCCTAAGAAAGCCAGGCAGAGACTGGGGATCAGGCACATCAGTGCATCTGGCCTTTTCAGGCCGAGCAGTGTGAGCAGTAGCTAAAGAACCATGCTTAAGAGAGGAAAAAAGTATATTTTAATTGAACACTTTACTTTGGAGTCCTTATAGATTTATACATAGTTCTAAGTACAGTTTCAGTGTATCCTTTACTCGTTTTTCCTCACATCGCAACAGATCTCCACACCACTGTGATCAGCATACAGAGCCTGGACTCCTACTGCAGACTTCATCACTCATTACTTACCCATCCATCACCCTGTTTATCATCTCAACTTCTATAACTTTGTATTTTAACAATATCATATAAATGTAGTAAAGATTTTGCTTTTCTACATTCAGTATGCTTCTTTGAATATTCATCCAGATGGTTGAGATATCAAGTCTATCCATTTTCCTTCCTTGGTAGTTTTCTGTAGCATTTTATGCTGTGGCTTGGTTCATCATTCATCTTAAAGACTCTGGGTAGCTTTTGGCTCTGACGGATATAGCTGTGAACATTCTTGCTCAAGTATTGGTGTGAGCACAGGCTTCCTTTATGTGGGATAAATGCCCATCGGACTAGTCACTACTTTTTGAGATATTTGCATGTTTAGTTTTTTTCTGAGAAACGGTCAAACTCCTCATTTCATTTTACATGGCTGGAGTGTGAGCCACCTACTCCGTGCATCTAAACAAGTCCACAGTGTAAGTGACCTGCTCCATCTGTATCTGCACCATCACTGATATTAAAGAAACTCACAGTGCATGGGTGACCCACTGCCAGCACCCTGTCAGAACTGAATGCTATACAAGCCCACAGTGTGAGCAACCTGCTTCCTACATCCACACCGGCAGTGTGCGTGAGCGATGTGCACTAGCACCCAACTGTTGTCTTTTACTTCTGTCTTTGGTGTGTGCACTGATACTTCATTTTTTCTTCAGTTGCATGTCCCTAATGGATAATGCTGCTAAGCATTTTGTGTGCTTACTTGACAGCCAAAATCTTTCACTGGCATAGATCTCTGTGCTTCTCATTGTATTTTTTTACTATGAGGTTTTGAGATGTCCCATCTTTATGCAGCTTCCATAGCACCCTGTGGTCATGTGCACAGCTCACAGTTATTTACTTCCAGTTGGGAGCAGCTCTTCTACCCTCCTTTACAGAACAAACTTTCTTAATTGATGCAGTCAAGGTGCTCCGTTATTCCACTTCCAAATAATACTTCTGGTATTAAGAGAAATTCCCTTCCTAATCCTGCATCCCTAAGATTTCCTCCTCTTTGTTTCCTTGGCATTAAGTTGTGCTGGTTGGATTTTACTCAACTCAGTGTGAGCTAAAGTCATCTGGAAAGATTCTCAACCAAGAAAATGCCTCCATCAGATGCCTGGAGGCAAGAGAATGGTGCGTTTTTTCTTGATTACTGCATGATGTAGGAGGGACCTGTCCAACTAGGTAGGTGGCCCTGAGTTGAATAAGAAAGCAAGCTAGTAGGCAGCATTTCTGTGAAGCATTTGCTTCAGTTGCTGCCTACAGGTTCCTGCCTTAAGTTCCTTCCTGACTTCCCTCCAACATGGAGTAGGACCTGAGAGTTGTAAGAGGGAATAAGCCCTTTCTTCCTACATTGCTTTTGGTCATGGTGTTTATCACAGCGATATATACTCTAAGGTATAAGACTATGACTCATTTTAATTGTGTACATATACCATGTAGTCGGACTTTTTTATGACATATCTTCACAGTGTACAAAAAGATTATTCCACAACAATACCATGCATAGTATATTTGTGTGTACAGTGTAAGACTAAAGTCTTCTGATGCTCATCCATTTGCTCCAGCACCATATGTTAGCAGAACAACTCAGGCACCAAATCGATTTTATACCTGTGTCAGAGGGATTATTGTGGAAGAGGAAGCAAAAAGAATGTAAGAGCCAGAGGTGCTAGCTGACTGGTGGAAACAGTGTCTTGGAAACACAGGAAGTCAGGTGTCTATATGAAGTCATAGCAGTTGAGATAGTTGCACAAGACCTGTGCAAGCTCAAGCAGACCAAACCTCAGCATGGAGGGGAGGCAGCCATGAAGTTGCGCCTCTAGCAGAGGAGCCCACTGCTCAGTAAACCATGCTCTAGTGGAAGGCTATACATCCAAGAATAAGTGAACAGCACAATTTGGTATTGATAGGTTAAAGGTGGAGAGAATACAAATCTGGGTGGGTAGAGAAAGTGAGGATCTGGGAAGAGTTGAGGAAGGGATAAATATGATCAAAACACATTGCAGTTACAAATTCATAACTGATTAAAATTTTAAGAATATCATTTTCTGAAAGACAAAAAAGGTTAGTTCATCTATATTGGTCTAAAGTGAGCTCTCTAACAATGAAGTATCTGCTCTCCCGCAGTGCCAGACTGTGCTATTGGGCTCTATATTATTGACTAGATTGAATTCTACTACTGTATTTTGCTCTTTCAAACTTGTTTTAATATTCTAGTTCCTCTGTCTTTTATATAAATACTATAATATCTATAATATAATTGACTATCACACACACATACACACAAAAAATCATACTGGGTTTTGACAGGTAATACCCTATCTCTGAATGCTGATTTGGGCAGTGTTGACATCTTTTAGCCTGTTGAGTCTTCCAATCCATTGAACATTGTACACTGTATTTATTTGTGTCTACTATGACTTCCATCACTGTTTTATAGTGTTCAGTCTACAAGAACTACCTTCTTTTTTAGATTTATAACTAAGTACTTAGTTTTGTTATCAGTTCAAATGATATCATATTTTCATGTGAGTATCTACATGTTTGCTGATAATATAGAGAAATACAATTGATTATATATGCTACCTCTGTGTCTTGTGACCTTGCTGTGTACACAAATTAGTTCTAGGAGGTTTTGTTCTATGCATTATAAACTTACTACATAGGGTGTTGTGTCATCTGCAAACAATGTTTTATTCCTTTTATTCTAAAAATTTGTTTATTTCTCTTATCTAATGACACTGGCTAAAATTGCCAACACTCTGTCAAATCAGACTGAGGACAGAAGTCATCCTTGTCTTATTCTCAACCTCAGAAATAAATTATATTGTTTTAACACCATTAACTACAGTGTTAATTAGGGTGTATATACTGTTTGTTAAAAGGTGAATGTTGTCTTCTATCTCTACTTCTCTGAGACGTCTTATGTAGAGATATTAAGTTGGTCAGATTTTTTGTATCAATTATATGTTCATGTCATTTTTCTGTTAGTCTGTTAATATGGTGGATTATACTAACACGTTTTCAAATATTGAACCACCCTTGCAGTCCTGCAATAAATTTCACTTGATCATAGGATGTAATGTTTTTGTGTAATACTTAATTTATGAACTAATATTTCTTAAGTATTTTTAAGTCTATCTGTATGAGGTATATGAACCTGGTGCACACACAATCTATCTGGCTTGGAAAAGAAAGTGATATTGTCATTATGAAGTATGAGAATGTTCCCTTTTGCTTTATTTTCTGGAAGAGCCTGTGTAAAAAATGTTGTTAATTCTTGTCTAGATGTTTGGTAGACTTCATCGGTGAAATCATGTAAGTCTACACATTTCTTTAAGGGATTTTTATAAATTCTGAATTTGTTTTTATATTTGTAGAACCACATAAATTATCTGGCTTCAATGAATGGAGAATTGAGGGCTTTCCAAGAAATTACTATTTCCTCTAAATTATTAAATGTATGCATAGACTTTCCATTAATTGTTACTTCTTTATTGTATTTCTGATATCTTCAGGATGTCGTGATATCATTCTTTTATTACTGGTATCTATAATATGTATAATCTTTTGTTAGCTTAGTCATTTATTGAGTCAGAGACTCTCTGGATGACCTGTGACTTCTTACGTAAACCGGGCCAGCCTTTACTCTTCAGTGATCCTCCTGCCTCTGCCTCATGAGTGCTGAGGTTACCAGCATGTGCCACCATATCAAGTTCACCAAGTCTATCTTAAATAATTTTAGGTTTATAGAAAATTTATATAGAGTGCAGATTTCCAGTTTAATTTTGGCCTTCCTCAGCATTGCTGCCTTACAGACCCACAATAGCTCAATGCCAGGAATCAACACAGCAGTAACTATCTGCCAACACCACTGCTGACATTTCACCTACTTCCCCACAAACATCCTTCACCTATTCTGGGATCCTGTCTGGTCCCACCTTGCATTGGGTTGTCATGCCCCTTTGGTTTCCTCCAAAACGTGACAGTTCCTCGGTTGCCCCTACCTTTTTTGACCTCTCTGCTTTTGAAGAGTACTGGTCAGTTATTTTGTGAAGTAATCTTTGAATTTGTGTGAGGGTTTCTCATGACTAAATTGAGTGTGTATACCTGAAGTCAGATGACCCAGTGATGGCTACACCAAGAGGATGGGCAGCTTTCCTAAAGCTTCAGAAAGCCATTCCCTGAAGGCCAGGATTGTATAACATCCTGGGCAGGGGAGAAATGTTAAGCAGGAAGAGAAATGGGGGAAGGAGGGAGGAGGAAATGGAGAGCGACCCACAGAGAAAGACAACTGAAGGAGCCATGGAGATAAGGAAGAAGAAAGCAAGGGAGAATCTGGGCAGGTTTCATGGATTTGGAGAACAGGTAGGAGTTCCACAAAGAGAGATGGGTTTTAATGAGTCTGAGGAGTCCATGATACATACAAGTGGGCAGAAGTACAGAGTGTGACCTGAGAGGAAAGAGATCAAGACAGTGAAGAGACATAGCAGTCACATGAACGCAGATAATTTTTAACAGAGAATATCAGGAATGGAGGAGAATGCTCCTGGCTTGTGAGAATAAAGTGCAATCAGGGAGACAAAGAGCATAGTGTGGTAGAAGATGCAGAGTAGCCTGGTGTGGGAGGAGAGAGCTGCTTGCTGGTTCCCACTGCCTAGAACCGAAATAACCACACAGACACTGTATTAATTAAATCACTGCTTGACCCATTAGCTCTAGCTTCTTATTGGCTAACTCTTACATATTAATTTAACCCATTTCTATTAATCTATGTATCACCACGTGACTGTGGCTTACTGGCTAAAGTTTTGACATCTGTTCCCAGCAGGGCTCCATGGCTTCTCTCTGACTCTGCCCTTCTTTCTCCTAGCATTCTTTTTAGCTTTTCTCACCTAGGTCTGTTCCCCTATAGCTTGCCTATAGGCCCAAAGCAGTTTCTTTATTCATTAATGGTAATCACAGCATACAGAGGGAAATCCCACATTACCAGACCTGAAGGACTACTGTGAAGAACGGTTCAAGATGACAACCATGAACAGATGTTAACTGGGAGCTGAAGGCCAGAGGTTGAATCATCAGAAAGTGGTGCTTTTGTGACCATTGCTGTAGTCAAGTAATAAGGACAGGATCCAAATTTGGTAGAGAACAACAGGGTACACAGAGTGAGCTAAGTGATGAACAAAGGGAGGGAAAGGCATTCATAAGGAGTTCAACATGCAGTTGTGTTTGATGAAGGTATGGAAAGAAAAATAAATACCGTTTTGCTCGAATCATGGTAGTCAGATGGGTTCTAATGCTAATGACGGCACACAAGGCAGGCCTTGAACCACAGTGCTCACAAGTCCATAGTTTGTTGCTGAGAAAACCCATAATACAGAAACACTAGCGCAGGTCAGGACCCACAGTGCAGCAAACGCGTCCAGTAAGCATGAGCCTGGCTCCCTCCCACTCTCCTTCCTCTGTGGGAGCTACCAAATGTGAGTTCCCTTTCAGCAACACCCTTTGGCTCAAGCTGTCACAACGGGGTCATAGCCTAGGCTACTCATATGCTACCACCCAGGTAGGTATAGCATTCCAACACAGCCAATTCTGACTCAAGTGTTAGATGCTGCCCCCAAAGCTCGGCAAGCCGTCAGTCCCATAGCTGTCAATGAGCAATGCTAACAAACTGGCACAACCCTTAAAACTTGCCCTGGATTCGTGAGCAGCATCAGTCACTTGCTTCATGCTTTATGTCCATACTTCTCTTGTATCACCAAAGTAATTCAGGCAATCCCAGGGC
Organism: Alexandromys fortis; assembly: GCF_014885135.2. NCBI lineage: Eukaryota > Metazoa > Chordata > Mammalia > Rodentia > Cricetidae > Alexandromys > Alexandromys fortis. The sequence goes on from NW_026067918.1 coordinate 3,088,386, forward strand.
CGCTGGAGCTTACTTCCATAGCATTACATGTCCTCTCACTCACTAGCTCCTTATGGCAAGCTATTTCATAGTTACTCTTATTAATGCTTGTAAAAGGGAAACAGGGTGTTCCTGAAGAATTCAGGAATTGTCCAGGTGATGCAGTGGGAGAAGAAGCAGTTGCATGTGCGAGAAGAGCTGTAGGGTCTGGGGAGACAGCATAGGTGGCCGTATTGGAACGTAGACTGGCTACTTTTCTTTTTGCTGGAGTGAAGCACCTGAGAAGAAGAAGATTAAGAAAGGGAGGGTTACACAAAGGCAAAATATAGCGAATAAGTTTCACTGGTGTGCTTAGCCACAAATAGGTCATCTCCATCACAATCCTTCCCCAAAGCTCAGGGACCATCACAAAAGAGGGGATGGAAACATTGTGAAAGCCAGAAGTCAGGGAGGGTGGGAGAGAAGCAGTATCTTCTGGATACGACAGGACCATCACCTATAGGAACTCACAGCACAGCTGATTGCCTGCACAAGTCCAAGCTAGCTAACGTTCTACCATGGGGTGAGAAGGGGTTATGAGCTCCCACCATTGACTGAAGAACTGTGGACAGTTGATAACTTCTGGGCGAAGGAAGTCGCTTTTCTGAAGGATGTGGCTTCTAGCAGGTTGAGCTAACTTCAGTGGATGTCCCAAAAACCAGGAGTATATGAACAGCAGAAAGTAGAGTTGGTGGGTTAATTTTTTTAAGAGAGAAAGAGAGACCACAGATTGGGGAGGGGAATAGAGAGGAAGGACTGGTGTAGGAGGAAATCGGGGTGATATGATCAAAATACATTGCATGAAATTCTCAAAGACTAATGAAAATCATTTTAAAGAAAGAAACAGTGTATGTTGGCTTATGGTTCAGTGGGGATACAGCCATGATGGCCTGAAAGGGGTAGAGCAGAAGACAGGAGACAAGAGCAGGAAGCCTCCAAGTTATATTGCATCAGCAATCAGGAAGCAGAGAATGAATGAGATGGGGGTCTGGGCTATACACCCTCAAAGCCTGCCCCCATGGCCCACTTCCTTCAGCTAGGTGCCACCTCCTAAGGGTCCTGCAACCCTTGGCTGGAGACCAAGTATTCCAACACATAAACCTGTAAGGAACATTTCCTCAATTACCACATCAGTGGTTCTCTTGAGAAGGAGCAACAAAACACCGGAAACAACTAATAAAATTTACCAAAGCTCAGTGAATTTCATTGCACTGGAGTAAAACTTGTGCCAGTTGATTAGATGTGATATGAAACTCTTCTGGATCAAAACAAAAAAAGAACAGAAAATAATAGATAATTTTCTGTCTGGATGTAGGGAAGAACATTCCCCTTGAATAAGGCATAATTTCAAGCAGTGTGAGATAGAAAACACTTCTGGCGAAGGAGAGCAAGAGTAGGGGAGGGATGCCTGTGGGTTCCCAAAGGGAGAACACGTGGCTGCTCTAAGAAAGCAGGTGCTGCTGTCGGAGAGGGAATGGTAGTAGACTCCAGGATGCGTCGGGTGGAGGGACCTTACGCCGTGTGACACACCTCCTCGGCATCAGGCATGCTGGGAATTAAGTGGCTAATGCTTTCCTAGCTGGATACAGCATTGCACCTGTGTCAGGACGTGTTGAATGACATACGCCTAAGCAGTGGAGCTAGCTGGTATGACTTCCTGTGTGACTTGTGCAGGCTGCAGTCTTGGTAGGACAGGTAATATTCATGTGTGCTAGCTAACCCTTGTTCCGTAGGACTGCTATGAAAGAATAAGAATGGTGCATACAGAATTCGGATGATGTATTTAAAAACAAAACTCCTTCTGTATTCAAATAAAACACAAGACTTCATCTTCGCCCACTGGGCCCCCAAAGCATAACGAAGCTTGAGCCTCCTCAACCTCTGTCTCCTGTGATGTCAAGGGCATTCCACAGCCATCTTTCTATGAGATGTAGGAGCTGCCGTGGGTGGGTAGTTTACCAAGGGCGATTGAAATAAACCAGGCACATTAAGACAAATGCCACCAGCCAAAGAATGCCCTGGGCTCTAGCACAGACTGATGAGACTCAGTCAATGAGATTCAGTCTGTCCTATCACAAGGTGATGAGAATGGCAGGCTGGTGGGAGCTGGATGAGCTGCAAGACACTGTTTCCTTCTGTCCCTGAAGATGTTTGCCTCTCATGGACCGAAAATGGGCAGCTTCCAGTGTCTAGCGTGAACTTTTAAATTCCCCTGCTGTCTCGGGCCTCAGAATACCACAGTTGCTATCACTCCACGAAATGAACTCTCTGTAAGGTGCTATGCCGCACATCTTTCTGCCTGGCTGTCTTCATCCTCTTGTGAGCTCTGCCTGCTTCCTTTTTCATTCTCCATCCTACAGAATCTGTGCTAGAGTCACCAAATCTTTCTCCGTTTCCTTTATGTTTGGGGACCCCATCAGGAGCAACCCACCAACTAGCTGACCTGGGTTTGCACTCAGCCCTTCCTCTGCAGTTTCCTCTCCACCAGATAGGGGAAGGACATGACAGCACACATGCTCAAATGCCCATGCCTCAGCTGCGGTGCCCACAAATGCAAGGATCAGGTCCCTCTCACACTCTCCTCCTTTTTTGTGGGAATTCTGTTTGTGTTTAAGAAATGAGCATGTACATCCTTTTCACTGCAAAGTCCGGTGTCTCCTGAGGCAAGTGACAGCAAGTAGCTTCCCTAGACTTGGGTTACCCTCTATAGTATGGTATGCCCTTATCATCGTATTGAGCAAGGGATACTGCAGCTACTGGTGTCCAGGTCTGACTTCTGCTACAGACTGCAGGGTATTGATGGAGAAAGGTAGTTACCTTTATTTCTGCTCCACTGGACCTGGAAAAGCAGGTGTTCAGCTGGCTAGTGATGGTGCATGCCTTTACACCCAACACTCAAGAGGCAGAAGCAGGTAGATCTCTGAGAATTTGAGGTCAGCCTGGTCTACAGAGCTAATTCCAGGGCAGCCGGGACTACACAGAAACCTTGTTGAAAAAAGGAAGGGAGGGAGGAAGGAAGGCAGGTGTTCATTAAAAGTTTGCCTGTTGACTACATAGATACATCCTAATCCTCATACCTGTTTGGGTAATTATTAAAAAGAACAAAAAACAGGAAATATTAAAGAAAATTGGAGAAGAGGGAGCCTACTCATACCGGTGTTGAGAGAATGAATTAATTTGGTCATTATGAAAGACACTTTGGAGGTGCTGATAAAAACTAAAAATAGGATTACCATATGATTCTACAACTCCATTATTGTATTTGAGCAGTTTGTCAAAGATACATCTATGTTATTCATAATAGCGAAGATATGGGGTCAATACAAGAATTGCATCAAAAATTGCGTGCTGTGTGTGTGTGTGTGTGTGTGTGTGTGTGTGTGTAAGGGAGGAACTAAAGGCCTATGGCATATATAAATATTATCCAATCTTGAAAAAGAGGGGAAATCCTGCCATTTATAACAAGATGGACCTTTAAACGAAATAAAATGAACCAGGCTGAAAAAGACAAACACCACACAACCTTGCTCATATACAGAATCAAAACGGCTAAACTCTTTAAGAGCTGAATTGTGGTTTCTGGAGACTGAACTGCAAGGGTGATACCCTCAGAGGATGCAGCGTTCCAGTCAGACAAGCAGTCAGTTGCTGATCTCTCACACAGCGTGTTGTCAGACAGCCTAGCTATGCCCTCCAGAGCTCCAGGAATAAGTACAAAGAAAGAAAATCAGATCTTTTCATTCACTGATTGAATGATCAGGAAAGCTTTCCCGGAGAAGAGCCGGAGGGCACCTCTGCTGATGAGGGGTCACTGGAGTTTGGACAGAAAGGTAGTGAGTCAGGTGGGAAGGCACAGCAAGTTCTCTGAGGAGGTGTGAACAGGACCCCAGGAGGTCATTGTGATTGAGTGTCAGCCTCTCAGCACCCGCCACCCCCAGATACCACAATGTCTGTGTGGTCAGTGAGGCAGTGCCCCTCCTCTCTCCTGAGCCACCTACTTGGCAGCTGCTGTTTATATGGTACCTAATATTATTTTAGCAGCCAGGCCTTGCTCTCATCTGCAGCTCTGATGTGGGCCCATAATTTGCCTTTAAAACAACGTCACCCTAGGACAATGAGATCCTATGGATCCCTAGAGCATTTTCAGGGATCTGTCCCCTTTCTTCCTCACTGGGACTCTTTAAACAGAAAGATTGCATAGCACAGAGCTGAAGGGGCCTCCAGGGCATGGCTGGATCTGTATGGAGTTGTGGGAAAAACTATGAAACGTGAGCATTAGTGTTGGAAGTCTGCTTTCACCAGTAGTCCTGGAGGCACACAGTGTTCACAGACCCAGGCACATTCCTGGGCCTGCTGTCAGTTTTAGGGCACCACGAGAAGCTTTTGTCTCCCAATCGACTGTGTCTTCGGGGTCCCTATCCCAGCCAGCTAAGTTGCCCTTTAGAGATGAACTCAGGGCTTCATGGCTTATTTTATTTTGTACCAGTGCTAGGTATAGAACTAGGGTTGCACACAGGCTAGGCAAGCATTGAGCTCTATCCTCAGCTAACCGGCTATTTGATTTTCATAGCCCTTGCTCTTCCTGGGGCAAAAGCACACACATCACCCTTCTCTTAATGCTAGCTGATTCCTCGCCCAGCCCCACCCTCATCTTTCTCCATCAGTGGCAACTCTCCTGGGTTTCTCTTTGGGGAACTGGGGTTTTGAGAACCACTCCAGCCTCTGGGTCTCTACATAATTCATCCCGGATGCACTCTGGACTCCCAGCATCTTATGGTGCAGAGTGAGCCTGCTCTTTCTTTCTAGAAGCCATTAGGCTTTTTGTGAATTTAGATCTCCCAAAAACTTAGCCAGCACACATTACAGGTTCGGATTCCATTTGAGAAACAGAAACAGAGGTGAATCCCAGCAGGCCTGAGGCAGAGATGGGCATCCGGCCAGATGTACAATGCCGGGGCCACACTATACCAGGGACAACCCGAGTGGCCAGTGTATGAATCCCGTCCATTTCCTAGAAACCCACTTTCCCTAAGGCTCCTAGGATGACTGAGAGAGAAAACCACTCTCCTCCTGCATGTCCTGACCCGGGATAAGAGGATGTGACGGGAACAACCTTCCTCTTTCAGTCAGCAGGCAAGCCTGCCTCTCTAGCACATCCTCTGGTGGAGAATGCTGGGTCCACAGTGGAAAACAGAGAGCGCCACCTGGGCTAGAGGCTGTGTTAGGGGAAACTCCCTCAAGGTAAGGCCTTTGGGTGGACCGTGGAGAGAAGGAGCTTTTGAAAAATCCTCCGGGTAAAAATGTGAACAAAGAGAGGTAGGAGGCCACATGACTAGCCTCAGCCTGTCTCCATTGGGGCTGATGTCCAGTAGGCACAGAATATTAGCTCTGTGAGTTTTAGTTACATTTCTTTGATTGAATGTGAATTTTTTTTTGTTTTGTTTTGTTTTTTGAGACAGGGTTTCTCTGTGGTTTGGGAGCCTGTCCTGGAACTAGCTCTTGTAGACCAGGCTGGTCTCGAACTCACAGAGATCTGCCTGCCTCTGCCTCCCGAGTGCTGGGATTAAAGGCGTGCGCCACCACCGCCCGGCTTGAATGTGAAATTTTAAGATTTTTTTCTACCTTTAATGATTTATTCTTCAGTGTCTTCAAAATTCCTGTTTATTCAATTTATTTTTCTACTTATTTGTCTATAGTTCATTTTTCTACTCGCTTATTTTCTTCTATCCTGTCTTAGAATTCTCTAAATATTCTGGGTGCCGTTTTAATATATTTAGTGCATTTATACTTGAAATATAGCACTTGAAATATAGCACTTGAAATATACTACTTCTCTCTTTCCCTTTACCCCCTCCCATACCCCTCTTTCTCAAATCAATAGCCTCTCTTATTATTATTATTACACGTCGGTATATGCACATTTATTCAACCTGCTGAATTCATTCCTTGTTGTTATTTGAGTGTCTATGATTTCAGGACTGACCACTTCAGTTCGTTGGTTACTGGGTAACTGGTCAGAGGACTCGTCCTTAAGACAGGTTTACTCATCCCCTCTCAGTTGTCTCTAGTTACCTAAAGTTCTTTGTCTAGGGGTGGCACCCCACCCCACTGAGATTTTCCCCCTTCTGCATTAGCATATCCACTGCTATTGTAATTCTCCAGGTCTTATTTATGCAAGCCTTTTCTGGGAGAAGCAATCCTGTTTTCTGAGCAATAGATGCGGGAGCTGTGCTACAGACATATATCCACTGGCCCTGGGATCCCCACAATCTGTTGATCTCTTGTCTACTTGTGGTTTTCTGTCATGGTCCCCACTCACTGTGAAGGGAAGCTTCTTTGATGACGGGTGAGAACTACACTCATCTATGGGCATAGGGATAGCATTTAAAGTGTACTTAGGAATTAAGCTGCTCTAGCAAAGTGGTGGTACTAGACTGTCTTCTAAAATCCACGATCTCACCAATCCCTGGTAGTTGTCTAGGTTGCTACCATCAGGCATGACTTCCCTTCCGTTGAGTGGACCCTAAGTCCAATTAGATAACAGCTGACTCCATGTGAGTGTCACTGACTGCACCTTCATGGATATCTTCCCATGCTGGTCATTGATGTGGTTCATAGGGGTCACAGCTGGATAGGACTATCAGCTGCTTCCTACCTTGGGAGCTCACATAGTACTTTATGGTATTATGATAGCTACACTGAAGGAAGTAGGCTTTCAGGTTAGATCCAGCTCAAAACATCCAAGTCCTATTTCCTAAGTGTGTGATAGTGCTGATAGCTTCAGCCATGGGACTGGCCTCCAACGTCTGAGAGGAGACCAAGGAAAACCACAATGTAAATACTGTTTGGGGAGTCACTTGGGCTGTTCTCAAAAGGATGCTTCTTGTGCCTGGTACTAGGAATTTTGTTAGGGTCTTGTGGGGACCATTGTCAGTTCAAGTGATATAACTTTGTTTTATATATATTCTTAGTTATGGTTTCTATTGCTATGAAGAGACGGAAAATATTTAATTGGGCTGGCTCTCTTACAGTTTCAGAGGTTCAGTCCATTATACATGGCAGGCAGGGAGTATGGTGGTATGCAGGCAGACAGGGTGCTGGCTACATCTTGATCAAAAAGCAACAGGATGTGAACTGAGTATCATACTGAGCAAAGCTGGAGCAAAAGAGACCTCAGAGCCTATCTCCAGAATGACACACTTCCTCCAGCAAGGCCACATTTACTTCAGCAAAGCCACAATGCCTAAAAGTGCCACTCCCTTTGTGGGCAATTTTCTTTCAAGCCATCACATTCCACTCCCTGCCTCCTCCTGCAAAAGCTTGTAGTCATATCATCATGCAAAAATGCACTCAGTCCAACTTCAAAAGTTCCCATAGTCTAGAACAGTCTCAAACTTGTTTCAAAGTCTCTTCTGAGACGCATGGGAATCTCTTAACTGTAATCCCCCTGTAAAACCAAAATCAAAAAGATTACCTACTCCCAGCATATAATGTCACAGGATATTTGCCATTCCCAAACCTAGGGAAGGGAGCACAGTGAGGAAATACTGTGCCAAATCAAGACCAAAAACCAGCTGGGCAAACTCCAAACTGCATCTCCATGTTTAATGTCAAAATGTTCTTCAGATCTCCAACTCCTTTCAGATCTGTGGACTGCAACACATTTCTCCTGGGCTGTTTCCATTCCTTGTTAGCAGCTCTCCTCAGCAGGTATCCCAGGACTCTGGCATCTCTAACATCTTGGGGTATCCATGGCAATCCTCCAGGCTTTAACTTCACAGCATCACAAAATGGCCTCTCTAGGCCTCCATTGTGGGACACCCTTGACACATTCCTGACCCCAGCCACATTCCTTAGGTGCTGAGGCAAATTCCATAACCCATTTCTTCTATTTTTAACTCTAAAGCCAGAACCATGGGGCGAAGCTGCCACGTTCTGCTGCTTGCTGAGACTAGATGATGGCACCCTTGTCCAACTACATCTTCACCAGCCACCTGTTTTTAATGGTTACCTTCACTGCGTACACTTGGCTGTCCTGGAACTTGCTCTGTAGACCAGGCCAGCCTCTGGGATTAAAGACATGCACCATCACACCTGGATCTGAACTTTTCTTTAATTCCTTTTCCCCAAGTTGGAAATTTAGCTTGGTGTGATCTTTCCCCAAGGACACCACTCCTTTTATTCCATTTCATAATCCGTTTATTTCCCTGAACACAGAATTTAGCTCTGTTCCACTTTCTGGTGTCCCTTTTTTCCTCAAATATTTTTCCGTGCTCAGCTTGCTCCTTTTCATTATATATCTGCATTAGCATTAACACTAGTAACCACATAACAGGGTGTGATAGATTCATATCGCGTGCGTACACACACACACACACACACACACACACACACTAGAGAGAGGGGAGAGAGATGTGTATGTTCACATACACTTACATGCACTGTATATTATTTTAGGTAAACATGATGTACTATGAACCTTTGAGACTTAATCAAACATCCTTGGTGTTATTTTCCATTCCTCCCGCCTTCTCCTTCTGCACTGAGCCCATCTCTTCTCCTCTAATGAAGTCCTCCATTTTTCCACTTTTCCCTTCCCTTGTATTCCCCTATTCTCAAGCCTCCACTTTCCATGGTCCCTTTACGCGGTCCTAGTTTCTCTAGTTGTTCCTTGTTGTATACCCACATCTGGGGAGTTGGAGGTAGGAACTTCAGACGAGGGAGAACATGTGATGTTTGTCAGTCTGGTTCTGGATTACCACACTCTGTGTAATCTTTTCTAGGTCTATCCATTTACCTGCAGATTTTGTGGTTTTTCTTTGTAGCTGAATAGTGCTCCGCTGTGCATATGCCCTACATTTTAATTGTCTAGTCATCTGTTTCTGAAGGGCCCTTAGGTTGTCTCCATTGTACAGCTGTTGTGAATAGGGTGGCAGTGTCTGCTTCTGAGCAAGTTTGTGTGGAGTTGGGCATGTGCCAAGGCATGGTATAGCTGGGTCAGGTGGTGGATTTGTTTTTTGTATGAGGATTCCCCATACTGATTTCCAGAGCAACTGCGTAAGTTCATGTCCCTACCATGAGAGTTTTCTTTTCCCCACAACCACACTGACATTTAATTTTAGTTGTTTTTCTTGATTTTAGCCACTCTGACTGGGGTGAAATGAACTATGAGAGTTTTTTATTTACATTTCCCTAATAGCTAATGATGATAAACACTTTTATGTATTTCTTAGTTTTTTAAAAAATTTTTATTGAGAACTCTTTGATTATACCTCAAGCCTATTTTTTAATTGTGTCATTTGTTTCCTTGACTCTTGTTTTTTGTATGTGATGGATAGTAATCCTCTGTCACAGATATAACTGGCAAAGATTCTCTCCCATTTTATAGGTTTCTTCTTTATTTTATTGTTCTCTTAGTTACATGGAAGTATTTTAGTTTTATGAGGTCCTACTTAACAATTATAATCTTAATTCATAGGTAAAGGGGTTCATATTCTGAAAGTCCTCTCCTACACCATCTTGTAGGTTATGGCCTATATTTTCTTCTAGCAGTCTTAATTTGGGGGGGCTTCAAATTGAGGTCTTTGATCCCTTTGGAGCTAACTTTTGTGCCGGATGGTAGAGTCAGATTTAGAGTCGTGTTTCTGCGTGATGACGTCCAGCACCATTTGTTGAAGATGCTTTCTTTTCTCTAATGCATGTGTTCGTCAAACATCAGATGGCTGTGGTTACATGTACTCTTGTCTGCATCCTCCGTTTTATTCCATCAGTCTGTGCCAGTACCATTTTGTTTTTATTACTAGAGCTCCATAATATATCTTGAAGGGGGAATGACAATCACCTCAGTGTGGTTCTTTATATATCTAGGATCTTTTCTAGTTCTGTTCGAATTTTATGATAGCTTATTCTTCTATTTCTTTAAAGAATGCTATGGGTATTTCCATTGGGATTGCATTGGACTTTAAGTAGCTTTTAGAAGGATGATCATTTTCACAATATTATTTCTCTTGACCCATGAACACAACATGTCTTTCCATTTTCTAGTGTCTTTCTCAATCTCCTCAAAAACTTGATATTTTCATTGTAGAGGTCTTTCACTACCTGGGTTTATTTTGAGATAGTTTATTGTCTTTGATGATATTGTAAGTGGGAGGTTCCCCAAAATCTGGTTCTCACTGTGTTTTTTGGTGTTGAAAAGCAAGGCTGTAATTTTTGTTAGGTGACATTGTATCCTGGCACTTTGGGATTTCTTATGTGTAGTATAATATAATCTGAAAATAGGGATAATTTGACTTCTGTTCCTATTTGTACCCCTTTAATTTCCTTTTCTTGTCTTATTGCTCCCTCTAGTGCTTTGAGCACAATACTGAAAAGGAGTGGGGATAGTAGACAGTCCTGCCTCATTCCTGATTATGATTATCTTGAGATCTAAAGTTATTGTAAATGTTGACTGTGTATGTTTGTCACATACACCTTTATTTCGGTGAGGTGTATTCCCTCCAGTTCTATTCTATTTAGGACTTTGTCATGAATGTATGTTGATTTTTGTCTAAGCTTTTTCTGCATCTTATTGAGATGATAATGTGATTTTTGTCTATTTATGTCCATTTATATGATGTATTATATTTACTGGCTCATATATGTTGAACCATACTGCATTTCCAGGATAAAGCTATCTTGTTCATGGTGGATGATCTATATATGTGCCTGTATTTGGCTTGCTGGCATTTTACTAAAGATTCTGCATCTATGTTAGCTTGTAGTTTTGTTAGTTATATCTTTACCTGCTTTGGGTATTAGAATAATATTGCCTTCATAGAACCAATTCAAAGGTTAATCTTCTATTTTTATTTTTTGAAAATTTTAAGAAATGTTTATTGACTGTATTTCTTTTTTTTGTGAGACTGGTAGAATTCTTATGTGATCCTATCTGGACATGGATTTTTTTTTTAACTGGAATGTTTTTTATTGCTGTTCTAAGGTCTTCCCTTGTTATGAGTCCATTTAGATTGTTGGTTTCTCCTTGGTTTAACTTTAGTGGTTTGGATAAATCAAGAAATTCATCTATTCTTATTTTTATTTAGATTTCCCAACTTAATAGAATATAGGTTTTTAAAGTATTCCATTATAATATCCCATATTTCTTTGGTGTCTTTGTAATGTTTCTCTGTTCGTTTTTATTATATTAATTTGAGTCATCTCTTTCCTTTGGTTAGTTTGGGCCAATATAGTCTTCAATTTTGTTTATCTTCTCTCAAAGAACCAACTCTTAGATTTTGATTCCATGAATTGTTTTGTTTCTATTTCATTGAATTTTGCTCTGATTTTGATTACTTTTTGCCATTGACTAGGGTTAGATTTGATTTGTTCTTGTTTTTCCAAATTCCCGAGTGGAATCAAGTCATTTACTGGTGCTCTTTCCTATTTTTTATGGAGGTGCTCAACGCTATAAACTTCCCCTGAGAACTGTTTGTAATGCGTCCCAGGCGGTTTGCTATGTTGTGCTTTCATTTTCATTTAGTTCCAGGAATATTTTTTTCATGTTATTTTTTTATTGAGAATAAGAAAAAAAAGTTTCCGCCTCCTCCCAGCCTCCCATTTCCCTCCCCCTCCCCCCTCT